>NC_090447.1:806529908-806882408 GCF_031143425.1 Pleurodeles waltl
ATTATAATAACTGAGCTATTTAATTTTTCAGATGCAAAAGCATTCCTTCTCGTAATTAAAACATACGGGCCTGATTACAACTTTGGAGGAGGTGTTAATCCGTCCCAAAAGTAACAGTAAAGTGACGGATATACCACCAGCCGTATTACGAGTCCATTATATCCTATGGAACTCGTAATACGGCTGGTGGTATATCCGTCACATTTGGGACGGATTAACACCTCCTCCAAAGTTGTAATCAGGCCCATAGTTTTTTCACAGTATTAGTCAAACAACAGTAGTGCTATAAGTTACAAAATAGGCAAAACCAATGTATAGTAGGTAGCTTAGTAAAAACAATGTGCAGTGCACTATATGAAGGGCCACTAGAATAATGAGACAGTGGAGGACCAAATTATGGCGGTCATTCTGACCGCGGCGGGCGCCGGATGCCGCCCGCCATGCGGTCACCGCCAAATGGCCGCTCTGCGGTCAGGAGTCCGCGGATGCCATTCTGGCTTTCCCGCTGGGCGACCGCCAAAAGGCCGCCCGCCGGCCCAGCGGGAAAGCCCCTGCAACATAGAAGCCGGCTCCGAATGGAGCCGGCGATGTTGCAGGGGTGCGACGGGTGCAGTAGCACACGTCGCGATTTTCACTGTCTGCAAAGCAGACAGTGAAAATCTTCATGGGGCCCTGTTAGGGGGCCCCTGCCAGTGGCATGGGCAGTGCAGGGGCCCCAAGGGGCCCCACGACACCCGTTCCCGCCATCCTGGTTCTGGCGGTGTAAACCGCCAGAAACAGGCTGGCGGGAAGGGGGTCGGAATCCCCATGGCGGCGCTGGAGGATTCCCTGGGCCAGGGGAAAACCGGCGGGAAACCGCCGGTTCCCCTTTTCTGACCGCGGCTTTACCGCCGCGGTCAGAATGGCCCTGGAAGCACCACCAGCCTGTTGGCGGTGCTTCCGTTGCCCTCCACCCTGGCGGTCATAGACCGCCAGGGTTGGAATGAGGGCCTATATGTCAAGGTTGACTAAATTATTTGACAAAAAAGGCAAATGAGGCAGCATAATGCCGCACATTTTTTGTGGCAGCATAGTTTATTGATTTTGTCCGTTTTACACAATAACACTGTCTGGGCAAATGTTTCACCCCATTAGTAACAGTTTACCACACAAATACGTCAATAAACAACTGAAATTTGACCGTCAATATTTGCCAAGGGCCTCCCACTGCATGGCAACACATAGCAGTGCATTGTGAGTAACTTTTGATCTGTTTGAGTGTGAAACTATTTTTTTGTTAAAACCTGGATATTATGCAACAGTTGGTGGATTACATGGCAAACACAGCAAATCCATAATTGTGCAGAAAATGCTGTGTCCATAGGATCATATATTTCCAGTTGCCCTGAATAAGGTTTGCATCATGCTAACTGTTTTGTGACTTTCACACTTACTTTAAAGGCTGAACTGGCCTTAATGGACATCGGCTTCCACCGAGAGGCTGGAAGGGTGGGGTCCTCTTTTGCTACTGGGGGCCGACTTGTAGCAGTACAGCAGTTTCAAAAGCACTGCAGAGTCCCTTGTATAGTCAACAGTGTTCAGCAACAATAAAAGTGCCAAGATAACTCTGGTAATTAATGCACCTGCTAGAGAAAGATCGGGGTTTAGTCCAGTGGCAGTTTCGACTCATAAGGTAGTGTGTAGGGTTAATATATCTGCTGCAAAAGCGTGTATTATGCAGATCACAGAACAGTATTTCTGTGCATAGCACAGTGTGATACTGCTTTTGTCACGCAGCTTATTTTGTTACTGTGCAGTTTAAGTTACAATCATACTCGAGCACAATGAGCTATGAACTGCCGTGCAAACTGCATGGTACAAATTAAAACATTACGGGTTTTTTCAGTCTTTGATTATCCTAATTTTGATTAAAAAAAGGGTTTGTTTGGGTACAAATAAATTATTAGTAAAGTGAACCGTAACCACAGTGTTACATTCTGAATCCTGAGTTTATGCTTCCCCAGACCAAGCAGTCTTAAAAATGCTTACCAGTATGGATGACATGTGAATCCTACACCATGTTGTCATCTTTGTCAACATTTTCTATACACTGATTTACCCAAGTATGATTCATTGTCTCTCTATGTGTGTATAATGTAAAGTGCTCCAACACCCTATGTTGGTAAGAGAGGAGCTATAAAACAAATGAAATACCTGTGCGAGAGGGGCTATGGAGAAATGAGAGGTACTGATAGAGGTGATGATGAGGGAATCATTGAAGAACCCCTATAAAGATTGCTGTACCTTAGGTGCACTGTAAGGTCATCATTCACTATGCTTTAAAAACTAATACAAATGAATCCATAGTGAAAAATGTGTTGTAGAATGCAAGTTT
This sequence comes from Pleurodeles waltl, assembly GCF_031143425.1. NCBI lineage: Eukaryota > Metazoa > Chordata > Amphibia > Caudata > Salamandridae > Pleurodeles > Pleurodeles waltl. Next base: position 806,532,283 of record NC_090447.1, read on the forward strand.
TTTGCCATTTTTTCCCAATTTTTCTTAGGGGGAGAACCCCCCAAGCCACATTGTAGGGGTCAGACTATCTCGCTATGCACCCTATAGGGGATGGTCTGACAAGATTTGTCAGGGCTGCTTTGGGTGCCCAGTCCTGCCCTGCTTACCTCCTGTACCTTTACTCCATGGCTGTCACTCCTAGCTACAGGAGGTATCATTGACATTAGGACATACTGAGTTTCCCTTGCAGAAATAAAAAAACTCAGGTTTCTGAAAATATCTGTGTCTGAAATTGGGTTATTTCAAAATGGGATACAAGTATCTTAAGATATCTGTAATGTTTATTGTGTGTATATGTCCATCATCTGGCCGTTCTCTGAATCAAAACTTAATCTCCTTTTTCCAAACATTCCTTTACCTTTTTCACTCCATTTGATTCGTTGCCTTCCCCTAAGATCAGATTTAATTACACATACATATTAAGGGCCTAATTTAAGGGTTCATTTCAGGTGCCCATGTATTTCAGATGGGGCCAGTATCTGCCATGTCTGAATGATATGATCTAGGGGAACACAAGAAATCCATTCTGTTTCGCTTTGTGACTCTAGATGACTAAACTAGCTGAAAATTCTTGATCAAAGCCATGGGGAAGATAAGGAGTAACTGGAAATCAAACACAGTATTACTGATTTCCTATAACTCTTCATTCTCATGAGAACTTAAGAGACCACCTCCAATACCAAGTACTTCCTCTGTCTTAGAGTTATTGGAACCACCATTACTAGTAACTGTGAGGGTGTGGAATTATCATCAAGAAACTGATAAACTCCTAAGGGGTCCATAGTGTGTGGTGGATGAGTTCACTAAACCATAGTGATGGCAGAGGTTCTGACACTGCTGTCCACATGGCAAACCACCCAACTTGTGCTGCCATTGCGGTAGTGATTTTTTTGTTAGCAGAAGTGCTCCTGCCATCATAGTGAGATGTGAAAATGTAATGCCAGATAGACCTGCCTGGTACTATTTTTGTTTTTCAGGAACAAAACCACACAACAGAGGGTTTGTTTCTTAAAAACAAAAATAAATATCTCTTGAAGATTTCACCCCTGCCTGTGGAATATGGCATCGTTTTTTTTTTGCTTGCAAGTGACATGCTTTGCCTGAGGGTGAGTCAGGAAAAATCATCATAGAAAGGCCCGATTCTAAAAACAACAGAAATTGTGGCGGATTGGTTACTGATCAGGGATGTCCAGCTGTAAAAGCATTCTTACTCCTGACTCTAAAAAGTCGGTGATACCACAAATTTGGGGGAAAGAGTAATCCGTCAATTTACTGTGGATGCCGATGCCTCGCTATATGAGACCCTGTGTGATTAAGGAGAACACGTCATCTTGTCTGATGTATAATCTGCCAGTAGTCTTTAGTATGGACCATGCCCATGTTTATTGGGAAGAGTTTAATTACTGGACTCTGGGAGGTGACCTTGGAGGCAATTCCATCAACGGGGGCAACTTAATCATGAGCTCAGCAGAATAGCTGCAGCTATACCACAGCTCCTGTCATAATACCAAGTGGGGAGTGTCCTTGCCATTCCAGCAGTTGAATATGACTGATCTCTCCTTATAATCTTGTCATCTGAGGCTAGTGATATTATTTTTAAGTATTAAGGAAAGCTTTGATTGGCACATGGTTATGAAAGGATGTGCCTCTTGCGCACCTTCAGGTAAAGATCTGTGAACTTTAATCCAAAAAAACACATAATTAAAGTCTATAATTTTCTAATTCACATGTCTGCGAGTGCCAGCACAGTGAGTTAGACAATGATTAGTGGCAGTTGTCTCAATCGCAGAAGAATCATCTTTTCAGTCCTGTTTCCAACCTACTTAGCAACAAATCACTTACAATAAATTTCATAGCACTGCCACATAACCACACACGATGGCAATATGTTAAAACAACTATGCTAAGTAAATTCAAATAAGTATTCAAGACGCCACACTGAAAAACAATTTTGCAGTTCCCTGCATGTTGACTGATTGTTCAAGAAAAAGAGCTTCAAGCCTCTTGCTTTATCATCTGTGGTAAAATGCTGGAATGTATTGCATTTTGGTATTAGGAGCTTAGGTGAAAGCCATAATTAACACTTAATAGTAAATGAGTTTTCGCTGCATGGCGTCTATTATCTCTAATCTTCTTTGCGCCTTTGATAAATTGTGTGTGCTGCATTTGTAATCTGCATACCCCAGCCGGCTGCAGAGAGTATCAGTAACATTGGCTGTATTAGTGTAGTCAATTTCTTGTCACCACTCCTCAAGCAGCTATAAATAGAACAGAACACAATGGGGTGTTTTAACTCCTGTCTTTATCTATCATCATATATTTGCCTTTGAAACTGTTTTTTTTTAAGTCTTAAGAATCGAGTAGTCCCCTGGACCAGATTACTATTCATGCAATCCAAAACCACAGAACTAAAATGCTGAATAGCGCTAGGAGTCTAGTGAATTGGCAAATGCTGTACTACATAAAAACCGGGTTATATCTCAAGAAATTCTCATAAATCCAAATGTATGTGACTCCGGCTCCCCTTATGATACACAGAGTCGGATAGTGTTACAGAGCTGCAGAGCATTGCTGTACTAATAGAGCCGAGGCTATGACTCTAATTATACATTGCTTGGTGAAGGATGTACATACATTACATCCAACAAAGAGGCTGTTCTAATGGAGTTGTAAGCTGCACGTTTCACTAACATTCAATAGACATTTTGCTACAGAGCATATTTGAGCTCATTCATGTTAATTCAAGAACTGTGCTCTGCTCCATATCTACAAGGTAGCAATGTAAATATGGGACACCCTGACAGTTTTCTGTGGCAAAGAGGTGTGCAATGGGTGTTGCTGTGGGCGTATTCACACAACACCCATTGCTTTTTGATGCTGCCCCAGATTTCCAAGAAATCGTAAACCTGAGGCAGCACCAAAAACTAAAGCCACCCCAGGGGTGACATTAAAGTGGTGCAACAATCACCATTAATGATTATTTAGGTGCAGGAAGGTGTCCCATCCTGCACATAAACAATCACCTCCGGAACGCAGGCATCCTTATGCAATGGTGCAAGGGCGGTTGCAGTGGCTCTAGGTAGCTGATTTAACTCCTGCGCTGGGGGAAACACAGGGATGTGCCATATTCTTGTAAATATGGTGCATCCCTGCATTTTGGAAATGACACAGCTTGGCACAGCAATATTGCTTGTGGCACAGTGCTGTGCCATTTTCTACTAAATAAGGCCCTAAGCCAGTTAAAAAGACAATTGCACACAACTGCCTGTAAGGATGTCACCTGGCCAATAGAGACAGCGCAGCCATTTCATAAAGAGAGATGAGCCAAGGTAAAATTGAGTCTCCATTTAGTACTTTTCTCAAACTCAAGTCTTACCTCTGTTAGGTGTAGCAGGGGATGAAGCAACCAAAATCCACAATGCAAAAACACTAAGATATGAGAAACTCAGGTTTAGAGTGTGGTTGTATGATGGAACCACGCATGCGGCAACCACACATACCTGAACAACGGGGTTGGAACAACGACCATGTTGTTTGTACGCATGCCTTTACCACGCATGCCTTTACAATGATTTTTCGTTGTAAAGGCATGCCTAGTAAAGGCATGTGTGGAAACGGCATGCGTGGTTGTCGCCTGCCACCCCCACCCTAAAAACATAAGTACCCTGGCCGCCACACCCTTAAAAACGACCCAGACACCTTCCACCCACCCTGATCCCTAAAACCAACTCCCACCCCCAAAAATAAAACAACCCAACCCCTAAAAACAAAATCACCCCGCCCGCCTTAAAACACAAGTACCCCATCCGCCCACCTTTAAAAACTACCCCGATACCCCCACCCACCCTGAGCCCTAAACCAACCCCACCTCCAAAAATAAAACAACCCAACCCCTAAAAACAAAATTACACCGACCATCCCACCCGCCCTTAAAAACAGAAGTACCCCGACCCCCCACCTTTAAAAACTACCCTGATACTCCACAACAACCCTGAGCCCTAAAACCGACCCCCACCCCAAAAATAAAACTATCCAACCCCTAAAACAAAATTATCCCGACCCCCAAACCCCCGCCCTAAAAACAGAAGTACCCTGACCCCCACCTTTAAAAACTACCCGATACCCCCACCCACCCTGAGCCCTGAAACTGACCCCTACTCCCCAAAAATAAAACTACCCAACCCCTAAAAACAAAACTACATCGACCTCTTCACTACGGGCACTAAAAACCGGACCCCCCCTGACTGCCCTGAATATAAAATTACCCCAACCCCCACCCCGCCCCTAAAAACCTGACCCCCCCACTCGCCCTAAATACAAAATTACCCTGACCCCTACCCCTATAAACCCGCCCGCTCCCACCCACCCTAAATACAAAATTACCCCAACGCCCACCCCGCCTCAAAAACCATGCCCCCACCTGCCCTGAATACAAAATTACCCCAACCCCCACCCCACCCCTAAAAACCCGACCCCCATCTGCCCTGAATACAAAATTACCTGACCCCCACCCCTAAAAACACACCCTCCCCACCCACCCTCAAAACATAATTACCCTGCCCCTAAAAACCCAACCCCACCACACCCTAAATGCAAAATTACCCCAACCCGCCCCTAAAAACAAAATAACCCTGTTCCTCCCATCTCCCACCCGCCCTAAATACAAAAGGACCACAACCCCCCACCCCCGCCTCTAAAAACCCGACCCCCCCACCTGCCCTGAATACAAAATTACCCAATCACCACCCCAAAAAACACACCCTCCCCACCCGCCCTAAAAACGTAATTACCCCGCCCCTAAAAACCCGACCCCTCCACCCCCCTAAATGCAAAATTACTCCAACCCCGTCCCTAAAAACAAAATAACCCTGATCCCCCACCCCCACCCTTAAAACCAAAGTACCAACCCTACCACCCCGCCCCTTAAAAAAATAAAATAACCTAACCACCCCAACCCCTTCACCCCCCACTCCCACCCTTAAAAACTACCCCCAACTCTGCTCTAGCCCCACTTACTTGACCGCGTCCTCTCCCGATGGATCTTCCTTTTTGCCTGCTTTAACCACACATGTGTGTTGTTCAGCACATGCGTGGTTAAGGCAGAGAAAAAGACCTGCGTTGTTCAGGCAAGCTTCGTTCTACTTGCGAGAAGAACATAGGCGTGGTTCCGGACGTGTTGTTCTGGATCTTTCCTTTAGAGTGTGGATAACTGAAAATGGTCTAATTTCTGGGGTAAACTTTAAATATGGGGAAGAACCGCTGATTGAATTTTCTCGACAATACTTTCCCTATAGTTGAGAAAATTAAGCCAGGTTCTACTCTTTTTTATGTTGGTCTCTAAAAGTGGGGAGATTTTGAATTGTTACCATATTCTAAGTCAGGCGATGTTTGGAAGAAGAGCATTTCAAAGGTAATACAAATATATTTGCTAGATACCACTAGGGGCCAACAATAGGCAATACTCTCCCAGTGGCGGCCGGCAGCTTTAGGAGGGAGGTGGGGCGGGCGGGAAGCACACACACACTCATTCTTTCACACACACGCACGCAGACACGCACATCCATTAACAACACTCATAACATTCAAACATGCACGTACACACCAAACATTCATTTTAAAAGATCACACACACACACTCATTCTTTCACACACACACGCATGCACATCCATTAACAACACTCATAACATTCAAACATGCACGCACGCACCAAACATTCATTTTAAAAGATCACACACACACACACCTACCTTCAGCCTCGGAGGTTCCAGGAGGGTTGGGACTGCTGCCTTCCCCGTATTTACAAGATATGGTGCATTTCTGTTCTTTACCCCTGTGCCTGCGCACTAATTGCTGCCTAGCGCTAAAGCAGGCACCCTTGCACCATGGTGCAAGGATGTCTACGTTGTTAGTAGGATTGTTTTGTGCTGCAAGTGATACCTTCCTGCACACAAAAAATCCACAGAGACATTTTCCACTCTGTATGGGTGCTGCATAATGCAGCATACAGAGAAAGAGGAAACAACATAGAGAAATGAAGATATTTTTCGTTATTGTGCCTGCCCTGGGGAGGCGTACAGTTTTGACGCATTCCCAGGTTTACAGATTCTTGTAAATTTGGGAATGCGTCAAACCCATGGGTGTTGCATGGAAACATCCACTGTAACGCCCATGGCATGCCTTCCTGATTCAGTGTAAGGCAACACAGTGACATGCTAGCCTTTGGAGATGCCCAAAAGAAAATCCTTGATAATGTCGAAACCTACTTCTAATTCTACTGGTGATGTGATACAGCTACATTTTTACAAAATTCCTCTTGAAAAATAGATGCATTTCTTTATTGGCTCTATGATAGGACAATTTACGATCCTCCACTGCCTTTTATTAGTATGTATCATTGTGAAAAATGTTCATTTTGATTTTCAATAATTACCTATAAATGAACTGATCATGTTGTCCCAGTCTTTTTTAAAAAACTAAAAGGATTGATTTAACGAAAAATTCCAAGTATTTACCATCCATATTATTTAGTACTATTTTTCTGTTTTACTTCTAAGCCTCAGAGCTTGAAAATGACCAACACTGAGTTAAACTTACTAATTGGCAATGCAAATTTACATTTCTAACTAATTTTCTCAACCTTCAACCTTCAAAATCAAATCTTGATGTTCCAGGGTTGTCATGCTGCACTCCTACCATGCACCGCAAAGAAGCTTGCCTTCACCAGAAGAGTATGAGGTCATGGTGTTCCTAATATGATGTCTTGCTAAGCATTGTTGCCTGGAGGCTCTCTCAAGAACCGCCTTCTGGGAGACGAAGGGCCATATTTATACTTTTTGACGCAAAACTGCGCTAACGCAGTTTTGCGCCAAAAAAATTTGCGCCGGCTAACGCCATTCTGAAGCGCCATGCGGGCGCCGTATTTATTGAATGGCGTTAGCCGGCGTTAGTCGACCGGCGCTGCCTGGTGTGCGTGAAAAAAAAACACGTACACCAGGCAGCGCCGGCGTAGGGAAAAATGGCGTTTGGGCGTCCAAAAATGGGGAAAGTCAGGCTGAGGCAAAAAAATCGTCTTAACCCGATTTACGCCATTTATTCTTGGCGCCCAGATGCCATTAACATGACTCCTGTCTTAGCAAAGACAGAAGTCATGCCCCCTTGCCCAATGGCCATGCCCAGGGGACTTCTGTCCCCTGGGCATGGTCATTGGGCATAGTGGCATGTAGGGGGGCACAAATCAGGCCCCCCTATGCCACAAAAAAAAATTAAAGAAAAAACTTACCACAACTTACCTTTTCTTCCCTGGGATGGGTCCCTCCAGCCTTGGGTGTCCTCCTGGGGTGGGCAAGGGTGGCAGGGGGTGTCCCTGGGGGCTTGGGAGGGCACCTCTGGGCTCATTCTGAGCCCACAGGTCCCTTAACGCCTGCCCTGACCCAGGCGCTCAAATCCGGCGCAAATGCAGGTTTTTTAGTCCCGCCCACTCCCGGGCGTCATTTTTGCCCGGGAGTATAAATCCGACGCAATAGCATCGGAGTCATTTTTTAAGACGGGAACGCCTACCTTGCATATCATTAACGCAAGGAAGGTGTTCACGCAAAAAAATGACGCTAACTCCATGAACTTTGGCGCTAGACGCGTCTAACGCCAAAGTATAAATATGGAGTTAGTTTTGCGTCGAAAAAAACGATGCAAATTCGGCGCAAACGGAGTATAAATATGCCCCGAAGTGCCTCCAACAGCCTATCACTAATCCCAGTAATGTAGATGTCACACATACTTGAAAGTCAATGGATCGGCATTGATGCCAGACTCCAGTAGGTCAAAATGCAAGGCGAAATGGACACTAACATTCTGTGAAAACTGAAAGGGAGTTTTTTGAGGCAGCTCATTAGAGTTCCCGAATACTCCCCCTGGGAAACAAATCACTTGCCCTACAATGTTAAATGGAGGCGTGGTGTTTTGCGTGCTGCAAGACTCTATTTTGGGGTGCAAACGTTCACATTGATTGTTGAAATACGGAGGTAAAGGGTCTTCTATTTATGTAATTTCTGCTTTAGGATTTACTTAATGGAGCACATCCATTGTCTTAAAAAATAAATAAAACATGTTTAAGTAAAAGTCGAATTACCATCTTGCCACCTATTACATAGGCCTAGGTAACATAGGCCCCCTATTTAAGGATTACAATAAAGAGAGACCACATTGATTCTCTATGAAGAGTAAAAGGTGTTGATTAGCATGGCTGCATTAATATATGCCTGACTGCGAGCAAACCGAGGTCAATTTGGGTTTCAAAAATTGTTGCCAGCAAAGCCAGGTGGGAGAGCTGCTGAGTGGCTTAAACTCAATTGAGGTTAAAAATAAAATGTGATTTGATTTAATATTTAGCGCGAGCAATTACCATAAAATACCTTTCTCTCTCTTCCCTGGCGGCCAATTTCCTGATTCTATGGCTCCAGTTCAAGAGGTGTCTGAAAATAGAAGGGAGGACATTATTGAGATTGTTCTCTGGGATGGATTCACGCGTTGGGGTTGATCTATTGCTTGTGGCCCTCCATCCCTTGTCTTTCCACTGATTAGGTGAACTCGATATGGTACTTATGTGTGGGTATTTTTTTAATCCATAGTAAGTGGATAGGAATCTTGAGTCAATTTTGCCATTTTTGCATGCTCAGCATCTGCCTGACACATCTTAAAAATAAGTGGTCTCCAGATAAAATGCCATGCCAACACACTCAATTCTCGGTTCGTGCTGCGAGAACTGAGAACTATAAGTCCAAATAATTAAGAGAATAATTGTTGACACAATAGAACAGAAAATGATTAGACGTGAGAAAGTGAACTGACCATTTCTATCCATTTTTGTGTCAGAGTGAGCCTACAAATGTTTCTACCATTTGAGCGAAAAACATCCCAACACAGCTTACAATACCGCTCCTTTTAGCTGCTGATGGGAATGCCTTCCTAGCAGGAGAAAGTTTACAAGTTCACCATTTGGACAGTTTCCAAAGTAACTTATTTCCCTTTCCTCCTGTTACCGCACCTGAACTACTGAAATAATAAGTTCTTGTAGCATTTCACTTTTAAAGCTAATCACACGAAGGTATGTAATAACAGAAGAGAAAGGTGGACTTTTCAGGATGTAAATTATGCTTTTTAGTTCCTATCTGGATCAGATGGTGTTCATGAGGTGATAAGCATAGGGCCTGAATTAGATACGGACGGGGTTACTACCAAGCCGCATCAGGGGCAGACCCGGAAAGACCGTCAAGTCAATGGTGCTCCACCCACCGTAATTTAGATACATTGCAGCTGAGCCCCAGGTTCCCACAATGAAGCGCCCTTCCTAACCGTCAGGCAGGCGGGTTCCGGTCGGTCATATTTAGATGTTTCAGCTGTGCAGGTGGTGTCATACTTACAGATCGCTGATGGATGGATACCGTTGCTGGATCCAATGGACATCGTAAAACGTCAGTGGCTATGGAATAGAGGTAAGTCACACACATACACTGTGCCTAAGCCATATGAGTCCACGAGCACAACACACAACATGACACACCATATACACATTATTATCCATTGACATTGCCACACCACACAACCTGTACATGCCACAAACACACATAGCCATACATCCATGACCCAACATAGACACACTGACACATCACTCATACACAGCACAACTAGAGCAACCAACACAACTGCACTCAGCTACAGAAACACACCCACACAAAGGTACAACTACACACTTCACAACAATGTCCATCACACATCAGCGCTCACCTAAATATGTCACATGGCAGCACAATATACATGACAACATTGATCCCACATGAGATCGACACACATACAGACTCAACCACTTCACCCAGTTCAGCTCCCTCCACCTCAACTGGCCAAGCCAATCGCACACAAACATACAGGTACTAACTCACCTACACAACAGGTAGCACAACCTTACTAGTACAGGTCCTTTTGCAATATGTGTGCACATGGACACCGTTGACAAGTGTGATTGTACTGTCATTGTGGTGCCAGCATTTATTTGACATTGTAAAATGACACCACAATGACATGTGGGTATGTGCGCAATATGGGTGTTGTGCCAGTGTGTCCCCATCCATGTATGACACAAATGTGTCCCCGACATATGCATGTCAAAAATTACTGTGACATGTGACCTGCAGTGGTCCCAACCTCATGTGCAGTGCCCACCCTATGTAACCTGGCAATGCGGCATCCCTACCTTCATGTCTGGGGATGGGGGTCATGTTTCCTCCATGGATCAGTGGAAGCAGCAACGGCAGGTCTTGTTAAGTCAAAAACTGAAGGAGAATCGGCGGAAAAGGTATGTTTTTACATCATTTCCCCTCCAATCCACCAACTCAAGTAGGGAGGTCCTACCACCGTTTTTTGTTTGGTGGTAAGGCACATCCAAATCTACACAGCAGGAAAGGTGGCTGGGGTCCCGTCAGCAGCTACTTTTCGCTATGGCGCCATCAACATGGGCAGTGTTTCTTGGCAGAGATGGCAGGTCAAATGCAGGTTCTCGCCTATGGTACTACCAACATCTAAATCCAGCGGGCAGACGTCATGGCAGTGGACGGGTTTTCTGTCAAAATATTGATGGCGGGACAGTTAGTTACCGTCAAACTCTAAATCAGGTCCTTCATGCGTGAGCTTCACACATTTTCAAGGTATCACACCAAATATAACATGATAAAATCATAAGTATTAAATAGTTGAATGTCCTGAATGACCTGCACTTTTATTTTTTTAAACAAGTCTTGAACCATAAATAGACTTTCATAACATCACACTGTAGTGAATATGTATTTTGTCTTATCTTACTATTTCGTGGCAACTTGAGGTCATTTCTAATCTATAGTCAAAAGGTTATACCCTCAGAATCTTAATAAAATTCCTGATCCAGGATACTCCTTCAACCTAGCCTGCTACAAATATACTGAGGACACACAAATCATTCTAAAGCTGGAGCGATCCTTGGAGGTCATGACTAGATATTAGCAATGGCCAACTTGTCACTAAGCAATTATTTTAAACCGGCCACCTCTAAAACTGAAATACTCATATGGAGATGCTGGAAAAACAATGAAAGTTGTCCACGAGATAGGAAGCCCCTGCTCTTTATCTACTAAGGTGGCAACCACAGCCTGATTATTGCTTCCAATCACTTAAAAACATACACAAAACAGCATAGCACGAGAATCATCTTATATGACAGATATAGTTAGATGCATTTTGCTTTGCCCAACCCTCTCTCACAGGATGGAGGCATCACTAGCACTGTGGCTGTACCATTTAGATTACTCTAATGGCCCAATTAGATCTCTAGAATAACGCAGCCTGTTAAGTCCTACAGCTGAGCAGAGGGGGACACATTACTACTACTGTTTTTAATGCTCTTCACTGGCTACCAAGCACAAGCTGCATATTCTTCAAAGTTGCTTGCTTTGAACAGGGGCTGTATTATGCATTGTGCCCTGGGAGCACAGAGGGCATTTGCACCCACTTTCTGCATCCTGGGGCACAACGGTAGTACAGAAGGGGCTGCAGACGCATGTGCAACCCCTTCTGATAGAACTGGTGCACATGTAGTGCCAGCACTATCATGAGAGGGCTACCCTCATTGGCATGGGGCCATGGCCCTATAAAAATGAGGGAATCACTTTGACTCTGAGCCGGGGCTGTATTCCAGTCACTGTATGTCCTTATGAAGTGCAAATGAACGTGAGCTACAAACATGTACCACAAGGTCAGTGCTCTCTCTGAAGGTAGCCCTCTGCCTGGGGAAACACCCCCATTCCCCCCCACCCCCAACACACACATCACCCTGCACACTGGTGCAGTCACTCACTGCACACACCTGCAGAGGGATCTCTCACCACTATTTAAAGTGCAGGTGACATACCACCTGCACAGTGAAGCACAGAGAGGCTTTGAAGTACCTACTCCATATTCCAGTATAAAGTTTATGAATTATGAACAGAGTGTACCCCTTCCGGAAAATGATCAAGGAACATTTTATGATTTTTAAAGTGCAAACTGAAGAAAGTCGTTTTTTTCTTTACTTTCAAAACCTGTTTTTGTGCGAAAAAAAAGAAATGCAGTAATTCCAATTAGTTTCTTCTTATTAGCTAGGAATAAGCCTCCTGGCTTTTGGCAGATTCCATCAGGTTTGTGAGCCATTGAAACTGCTGAAGTTTGCATGTAGTCATTTGCAGGTGTAGGCAATCATCTGCTTTTAATACCTTTGGTCACCCAAGGGACGTTTTGTGCGGTGCGGCCAATTTTAATGGCCATTGCATGTTTGCTATGCGATAGTTACACGGTTGTAGGAAGCATTATGCACTTGCAGAAAGCACCGTCATTTGCACAGCTCTCTCTACTGTGAAAGCAGCATGTTGTTGCAGTGTAATACAGTGTAAATTAATAACACGCAGTTCTGGTGTCTTTGGGGAAAGGAGAACATTTCATCCCATGTACATAATCCAGCTATAGAGGCCCGAAGTCAGGACTGTGCAATCAAACTCTAGTTCTGGCAATCAACTCGCTTTTAAAGATGTTTCACCTCCTTAATTCTGTACTGTTTTCTGTTTGATCATTTTCTCTTCTGTCCGTCCCCTTATCGCCACGTAATCCAAAACTTTTCTCCATCTCCTCACTTGATTTGATTTGTAATGTCATTGTTATTTCCTATGTAATCCCATCAGCGATGCCATGAATGATGACATTTGAGAGGTTGTCCGTTTGTAGTGTGGGGTTATAAACAGTGCGTGGTGGGGCAGGCGTTATGGTTTGCATAAATAACTATAAACAACGAACTTCGGAGTTTGTTTGGTTTATGTTTCATAACCATACATTCATTTTAACTGTGTTTTTATGTTTTTTTGTGGAGGTGTTTTAAACACATGTCAATGTATTTTGAGCAGAAAACAAAATAGTTCAACAGTTTTTGTGTGAAAATATTCATGTTAATAATACAGAAATCTTCTGAGAGGCACAGGCAGCCAGAGTGCGGAGGATTTGCAAATCTGCAACTGGAATCACAAATCTGCAATGTATGATGGAATTAAAAGCTTCCTTGTCAATGGTGTGCCTTTATCTTTTTTAAATAGATTTGTGAACTCTCAGCAGATTCATGAATCTATGGAAGATCCGGGGATTAACATTCCAAATTTCTCTAAAATGTAATCTTTTCATGCCCAGATTGGAACACTTTTAAACACTGATTTGTTGAAAACTTCTGAATGGAGTTACACCAAACAAAGGTACTCCATGTGCAAAGTTCTACTTAAATACCAAGGGCCAAATTTATCAACGTTTTGCATTGCCCTTGTGCCACACAAAGCGATGCAGGGCAATGCAAAACCTAGATTCAGAATTACCAAGTCACACAAGGAGCTGCCCTGCATTACATTGCATGTTTGAGGAGTTACATGGGGTGGATTGTGTGTGTTCACAGGCATCCACCCAAGTATTCTGAAGCATTTCTAGATTTACCAACACTGGTAGACCTGTGAATGTGTCAGAAATGTACACTTTCCTACCAAAGGCACAAGTAGAAATATTATTATTTCTCCGAAATGTTTCCTATTACTAAGTGTGTTGTATTTTGCAGCACAATTAGAAAGAGGAAAATGCCTCTGAGAATTTCTTTGGGGCAGGAAGGTGTCCCCTCCTCCACAAAAACAATCCTTCTTACAATACAGGCACCCTTGTACCACTGTGCAGGACTTTGTGCACCAGCACAAGGAGAGGACAGGAATGTGCCATTTAATAATGAATTTGACTCAGTCCCACCCTTTCTCTTTCATGCATCACAGTGCAGCAAGGTGTTTTGTTGCAGTGTGTGAATGAAAACCTGGATAAATCATATCCCAGGTTTTGTGTAATTTCATTCAGGCATTATTTCTGTATCAAAGAACAAAAATACTATTGGAGTTTAAATGGGAACTGACACTTTTGGGACCTCCCTGTTTTGAGGCCCACTTCACGAGATCTGCCATGTACATCTCAAAGTGGATGAATTTTTTGGGGAAGTTGTATGGAAACTCATCTAACAGCGCCAGAGTTATTAACTAAAAATATGGAATGTCTGATCTGAACATAACTACACAGGCTCTATCCACACATCTGCATGTCTTTCTTTTTTCCATCTGTATTTCCATACATCCTCTCTCTGCAGACCCTTTATCTCCCTTTATTTCTCTCTGTTTCTCTCTCTATCCTTCCCCTCTTTACTTCCTCTCTCCATCATTTTCTCTCTCTCCCCGTCTTTATACTCTCCTCTTGCTCTCGTTCCTCCCTTACTTTTTGATATTTTTCGTTAATGCTTTCACTCACTCTCTCAGACTTTTTTCTTGTGTCTTGTATTTTTTTCGGTTTCCTATGCCCCCTCGACTTCTCTCTCTCTTTTACATTTCTCTCTTTCTTGCCTTTTCCCCTCTATATCTCTATTTCCTTCTCTGACTTCTTCTCCCTACATTTTCTCTCGCTGCTCCGCCTCTGCACCATCGGATTTCTGTAATTTTCTGTAATAGTTTGTCTTTCTGTGGTTGATCTTCAGTTTGAATATTTTCCAGTTCGAGTTAAATGTGGTTAATTGAGAATCAAGTCTTCCTGTATTTAGAGGTCTTTGAGCTAAAATGTATTTGAGCTGAAAATAGCCTTGAACAATTAAGGAGGAGGGAACTAATGAGTGGTAACTCTATGGTCCTTTTTTAGCCAAGGGTCATTTATGCCATTAGGTTTAAATTAGTTTTGTGTACTTTTCCACACAAATGAGTAGGGATGACTAGCAGAAAAGGGATAAATTATTATTTTTTTTTTTTTTTTAAATACAAATCAACAAGGAATTAGTGTACACTCTGGATGAGTATGATGAGAACCTACTTATGGAGAGGACAACAAAAACTGTATAACACATTGTGTATAATCTCTATAAACATTGTTGTTTACCATTTTCTCTCGATGCAACCGTATTCTACTAACATTATTTGATGTAAGGTGATTTAAAAAGCATGGACCAGATGTGCTAACAACTGGCAGCAAAATAATGGTTGCAATTTGCGATCAGTATTTTTGAGACCGGTGTGACAATTTGAAACCACTACCTACGCTTTTGTCAACGTTCACAATGGATCCCTTCCCATTTGAGAATGGAATACAACCTCTTCTGTAGAGGTGGTAAAAGGTGAATGTTTTGCAACCAGAATTCAATTGCAAAAACATTAATACATCCAAATAAGATGCTGTATTTGATAAGAGCGCCTGAGACACCTACTTTCCAAATCAGTATTGTATGACAAGCCTATTTTGCGATTCAGTGACACATTAATGGAATCACAATATAGTTTTGTACATAAGAAAAGGCATTTTGTTGGACACAAAAGGCTTTGTACATCTGGACCCATATCTCCACGGTACGATTTGAGAAAGACATCTCTCTAGGTGCTTGTTTAACAACAGCAGTATCAACACTCTGCCTTAAGTAGTCTTCACCAAAATCAGAATAGACATCTCTATCTGGGCCCACTCAGAAAGGGTGCCTTGGAGGGCATGCTGAATCTATGTTTCTGGGGTGGCAAATCTTCTATGTTTCTCCCCAGGGATCCTAGAAACATGCGCCTACATTATTCATATAATACATGTGCAAAAGGAAATACCTTCTCTCATCTGCATGGGGCCATATTTACATGCAAATAAGAAAATATCCTCTTTTAAACATACATCCTCTGCAGGGTAGGACCTCCACTTTCTTCTGAAGGATTGATTGATTTACCTTTGATGTAGCCAAGAAGAGGCTTACCTTCACATGAAGAGAAGCCTGAGCTGGTTTGGTATTAAAGGTTGTTTACTGATTATTTGGCAGAAACAAAACAAACTTCTGGAAATTTGGGGACTGCCAGACTGTTGACTAAAAGGAGGTAGGTCACCCGAGAAAAAGCCCTATAATATTGCCTAAAATTGTTGAAAAGTGTATTAAGGTGATAAGCATTACCAATTATAAATATATCTTTTAGCGTTACCAACAAGACATTAATGTCCCATTGTCATGAATCGGAAGAGCTGTTCTTGGTGCACCAGAGTGTATCCTTAATGAACTTTACTACCAGAATCTTCGGTTGTGTGGGGTGCTCTCATTCAGGAGGGAGAACTCTCTTTCCACCTCTGATTCCTCTGATGTTTATATCCACATACTCACTTCCCCCTACTACTTGTGGACTAATTCTGCCATACACTTTCACTATCAACCCCTTCACCTGAATTTTTCCACCTGTACATTACAAAGCAAAAGAGCATAAATCATACATTTATGAGTGACGTGGGATCCGAGGCTTCTTCAAGGCATGAGTAATCAATGATTTATTGTAGATCAATGTACCATTTTCATGATTTGGGCACTTTTCGACGACTAATTTAAAAAGTGTGCATTTGCTAGAGTACTGACACAATTGTTTTGATTATTTTCTAAGGACCAAGTATTATTACAACTACAATCTTGCTTGCAGTATTTGACATGCAATTAATTACTGCACTTTCATGAGTCATTATACCAGCATTGCACATTCATAAACCATTGAATCATAGCTTAATATTTTGGCCACACTATAAAAGCAGTAGTACAGGGACAGAATACCTACAGATTGTAGATCCCCCAATCACTAACACCCTCGGTATGCCCGTTACCAATCATTTGACTATAAACCTGCTACAGGGACCTCTGCCATAATTTGTATAGACTTAGCTGCCAGTGCCAAAAGATTGACTCAAAAAGCTTCCCAATCATCTACCTGGCTATGGCCACCACAATATCCAGAAATAGAAGAAAAAGACTAATACCCACCACCATGAGTCTATCCCAAGCGTACATCACATGTGGCGTAAACGACTGAAAATAGAATAATCAAGGCTGACCTCATATTATTCACAGTAACACCGAAGCATGACAAAGTAAATTTCAGAAAGTGTTAGCCAAACAAAGAGCTTGGGAATCCAATATAGCACTCAGTTCTTGCTTAGTAATGAAATTACCTATTTTACAGTCTATACCAGTTGAGGGACCATTGACTGGGTCAACACCAAAGTCCTTTGTGCATTAGGAGAGATGTTCTACAAGTTCAAAAGGAACAAGAATACCCAGTCATATCTGTGGACCTAAACACAACTCTGCCTCAACCCGACTGCTGAGCACCCAAGACACACCACCACACCACAGCAAAGAATAACTGCCCTGGCTACATCAACAACAGCCTAATAGTTATGACCTGCTCCTATTCCGACTACAAACTTACCTGTGAGAAGCCTCCATCCAAGCACACCCCTTTGTCTGTCACCAATCATATACCATATTTAAGCATCATGGCAACCAGACTAAACCTACAATCTTTGTCCACTCCGCAATGATTAATTGAAGCCCAACAACCAAGTGGAAACGAGTCCTTGTATAAAAATGTGACTTATCCACCCCCATTTGACCCAGAAGCACCCTCTGGATTCTTATGAGCCATTACACACTATCTCTGACATGTACTTAACCAAATATAGAGATGTTCTGGAAATAACTTAACTATAATTTGTTTTGACTTTCTCTACCCAAGATTTAAAATCATCCACAGAAACTTAAAGGTTTAACCTAATGGATTGCCCATACTGTTAGCGAGCCTACATTAAACTACCTGACTTGCTATATGTTAGACTTATCATCCTTGGCGTGGTCTCCCTGAACTTTTTGCCTCTGTTCCCCAGGTTGTTGATGTACGATTTTACTGTTTTTGTTACTCTGGGCACTTTACCACTGCTAACCAGTGCTAAAGTGCAAGTGCTCCTTTACAAAATGTGTATGTAATTGGTTTATCCATGATTGGCATATTTGAGTTATTAGTAAGTCCCTAGTACAGTGCACTAGAGGTGCCCAGGGCCTGAAAAATCGAATGCTACTAGTGGGCCTGCTGCACTGATTGTGCCACCCACATAAGTAGCTCTGTAATCATGTCTCAGACCTGCCATTGCAGTGTCTGTGTGTTCAGTTTTAACTGTCAATTCGACTTGGCAAGTGTACCCACTTGCCAGGCCTAAACCTTCCATTTTCTGACATGTCAGACACCCCTAAGTTAGGCCCTGGGTAGCCCCAAGGGCAGGGTGCAGTGTATGGTTAAGGTGGGACACATAATAATGTGTTTTATATGCCCGACAGTGAAATATTGCTAAATTCATTTTTCACTGTTGCAAGGCCTGTCCCTCTCATAGGTTAACATGGGGGCTACCTTTAAATCTGATTAAAGTGTAGATTCCCTTTGGGAGTGGATGGACATGTGGAGTTTTGGGGTCTCTGAGTTCACAATTTAAAAATACATCTTTTAGTAAAGTTGATGTTAAGATTGTGTGTTTGAAAATGCCACTTTTAGAAAGTGGTCATTTTCTGGCTTATACCATTTCTGTGGCTCTGCCTGTTTGTGGATTCCCTGTCTGGGTCAGTTTGACAGTTGGGCTGGTGGCACCTCACACTAGACAGTGACACAAAGGGAGCTGGGGTGTAGCCTGCATATCCTGATGAGGCATCTGTGCTAGGAGGGAGGGGAGGAGTGGTCACTCACACCTGAAAGGGCTGTGCCTGCCCTAACACAATGCAGTCTCCAACCCCCTGGTGAGTGTCTGGGGCCTGGCCTGGGCAAGGCAGGATTTCACATTCCAAAGAGACTTTACTTTGAAGTAGGCCTACCTCAAAGGAGAAATTGGGTATAAGAAGGGCACCCAAAACCACAGACTTTAGAAACCCTTCTGGAAACAAGAGGAACCTCTGCCTGGAGGAGAGCTGAAGAGCCGAGGAAGAAGAGCTGCCCTGCCTGTGACTGTGCTTTGTGGAGCTATCCTGCAGTTGCTGCTTCTGCCAGAGTAAGAGGGCAAAGCCTGGACTTTGTGTGCCTTCCATCTTGAGAAGAAATCTCCAAGGGCTTGATCTAGAGCTTGCCTCCTGTTGTTTGAAGTCTCAGGGACAGCATAGAGTTCTCTCTGCCAGCACCTGGAGTCTCTGGAGAGACTCCTACCCTACCCTGTGGTGCCCATCCAGTTCCTGGGACTCTGAAAGGAGAAGCTGGCAGCCTAAGGACTAGGAAATCCACGCACAGAGCGCTGTGCGGGGAAAGATCGACGTGACTCCGATCTGCGGCTGAAGAAACGACGCGCCGCTGGCTCTGCAGCTGAGAAACAACACTCGCAGAAAACGCGACCGAAGGATCGATGCACGGAGCAGGAGAAACGACGCGCAGCATTGCTGACGGAGGTTGGAGATCACAACCCGCGCTGCAGGGTTTTCGGATCATCGTGCAGCTGGATTTCCGACTCAAGTACCGCCGTGCGTGGAAAAACAATCCAAGGCCTGCCCGGACCCGAGAGTGCTGACCGGATAGACGCACCGCTCTCCTGTGGCGAGACGAAACGATGCGTCCGACCCGGTGAAAGGAGAAACAACACACGGTCCCGCTCGTAAGTGGAATCAACGCCTCGCACGCCCTTTTTGACGCGCACTCACCCATGCGGGGTTATTTTTGACGCGCACCAGGTACATTTTCACGCTAGCAGCGCTAGTGTGTGTTTAAGACTACTTAAAGACTCTTTTTGCATTTTTATTGATAACTTGACTTGTGTATTGTGGATTTTTGTCGTTTTGGTCTTGTTTTGGTTAGATAAATACTCCCTGTTTTTCTAAACTGGTGTTGTGTCATTTTATAGTGTCTCCATTAAGTTACTGTGTGTGTTGGTACAAATACTTTACACCTAGTGCTCTGAAGTTAAGCCTACTGCTCTGCCAAGCTACCAAGGGGTGAAGCATGGGTTAGCTGAGGGTGATTCTCTTTTACCCTGACTAGAGTGAGGGTCCTTGCTTGAACAGGGGGTAATATGACTGTCAAACAAAGAACCCATTTCTAACATACAGTGATTAAGTGTACACTACTATTTTCAGTGCAAACCACTACGTGACCACATACTACTTGTCTGTTGATCTTTTGATGTTTTCTCTTTGGGACTGTTTTTGTTCTACTTCCATTTTTTTGCTGATTCCATGATTGACTTTCTTTGGAACTTCATTTGAGAACTTGTTTTTCTGCCTTTGGAATGTTCCACTTGTTTTTGAATCTTCATCATGTCCCAAGCTGGAGAAGCATCAGTTGGAGCTGACTTTGACCTTGAGGAATTGGAGTGTTATACCATGGCTCAGTTGAAGCAGTTCTGTAAAAGTTTTGACTGTCCCATTAAGAGCTCATCCAGGAAGGAGGAGCTGCAAAAGGCGCTGAGGGCCTGGGTGATAGCCAAGAGCACTGAAGGGCACACAGAGGATGAGGGAGATGAGGAGGAGGAGGAAGAGTGTTCCATACACAATGGTATTGTGGGTGGGCCTGTTATGTCCAGGGAGAAAGTCTCCAGGGCAGGTAGCAGTGTCTCATCTAAGGGTCTGACACCTGAAGAGTTACAGGACAGACAGGCAGAAAGGGAGTACCAATTGGGGCAGAGACGGCTAGCCCTTGAGGAGAGGAAGTTAGTGATGGCTCATGAGCTTAGTTTGAGAGAGATGGATCATAGAAGCCAGTCCAGTAGATGGTGGCAGCAACCCTACAGTGCAGCCTGAGAGGAGGGTGCACATTCCTAAAGACCTTGTGAAAGATTACAAGAGGGAGGATGGCATGTACTTGTGGTTCAAGGGGCATGAGTCTGCTCTCCACATGAATCTGGTCCCTGAAGCTCATTGGGGGGCGGGTCTGTGGAAGCACTTTGAAGTAGAGGGGAGGGATACACTGACAGCCTGAGGGGATGCTCAGAATCTAACCTACTCATGCATGAAGGATGCCTTGCTTACAAGGTATGGTCTTACACCTGAGCAGTACAAGGATAAGTTTAGGTCCTACAAGAAGAAGGAATCCCAAACATGGTTGGAATGTGTTGATACGTATTGCAGGTCACTGGATGGTTGGGTGAAGGGCAGTAAGGTAACTATGTATGAGGGGCTTTACAATCTGATTGTTTGGGAGCACTTGTACAGTTTATGTTTTCCAGAGCTGCGCCAGCACCTGATTGATAGCAAGCTGACTGACCCCAGGAAGCTTGCACAGGAAGCGGCCTGCTGGGAGAGCACCAGGGTCCAAAAGAGGTATGGAGGAGACCACTCCAAGGGTGGGCAGGGTCACTCTCAGAAGAAAGGGGGGATAAGGGTAAACAGGGGGAGTTCTCTAATGGGCCCCAAACTGATTCCCAGGGTAAGGATTCCCAACCCCCCAGTGAAAAGAAGCCATGGTTCTCCAAAGGGAAGCCAGTGGCAGGTGGTCCCCCACTTAAGTGCTATGCATGTGACCAGGTGGGTCATGTGAGGGGGGACCCCAAATGCCCCAAAAGTACACTGGCACCCACTGGTGCGCCGTCCCAGGGTATTCTGAAGCATTTCTAGATTTACCAACACTGGTAGACCTGTGAATGTGTCAGAAATGTACACTTTCCTACCAAAGGCACAAGTAGAAATATTATTATTTCTCCAAAATGTTTCCTATTACTAAGTGTGTTGTATTTTGCAGCACAATTAGAAAGAGGAAAATGCCTCTGAGAATTTCTTTGGGGCAGGAAGGTGTCCCCTCCTCCACAAAAACAATCCTTCTTACAATACAGGCACCCTTGTACCACTGTGCAGGACTTTGTGCACCAGCACAAGGAGAGGACAGGAATGTGCCATTTAATAATGAATTTGACTCAGTCCCACCCTTTCTCTTTCATGCATCACAGTGCAGCAAGGTGTTTTGTTGCAGTGTGTGAATGAAAACCTGGATAAATCATATCCCAGGTTTTGTGTAATTTCATTCAGGCATTATTTCTGTATCAAAGAACAAAAATACTATTGGAGTTTAAATGGGAACTGACACTTTTGGGACCTCCCTGTTTTGAGGCCCACTTCACGAGATCTGCCATGTACATCTCAAAGTGGATGAATTTTTTGGGGAAGTTGTATGGAAACTCATCTAACAGCGCCAGAGTTATTAACTAAAAATATGGAATGTCTGATCTGAACATAACTACACAGGCTCTATCCACACATCTGCATGTCTTTCTTTTTTCCATCTGTATTTCCATACATCCTCTCTCTGCAGACCCTTTATCTCCCTTTATTTCTCTCTGTTTCTCTCTCTATCCTTCCCCTCTTTACTTCCTCTCTCCATCATTTTCTCTCTCTCCCCGTCTTTATACTCTCCTCTTGCTCTCGTTCCTCCCTTACTTTTTGATATTTTTCGTTAATGCTTTCACTCACTCTCTCAGACTTTTTTCTTGTGTCTTGTATTTTTTTCGGTTTCCTATGCCCCCTCGACTTCTCTCTCTCTTTTACATTTCTCTCTTTCTTGCCTTTTCCCCTCTATATCTCTATTTCCTTCTCTGACTTCTTCTCCCTACATTTTCTCTCGCTGCTCCGCCTCTGCACCATCGGATTTCTGTAATTTTCTGTAATAGTTTGTCTTTCTGTGGTTGAGCTTCAGTTTGAATATTTTCCAGTTCGAGTTAAATGTGGTTAATTGAGAATCAAGTCTTCCTGTATTTAGAGGTCTTTGAGCTAAAATGTATTTGAGCTGAAAATAGCCTTGAACAATTAAGGAGGAGGGAACTAATGAGTGGTAACTCTATGGTCCTTTTTTAGCCAAGGGTCATTTATGCCATTAGGTTTAAATTAGTTTTGTGTACTTTTCCACACAAATGAGTAGGGATGACTAGCAGAAAAGGGATAAATTATTATTATTATTTTTTTTTTTAAATACAAATCAACAAGGAATTAGTGTACACTCCGGATGAGTATGATGAGAACCTACTTATGGAGAGGACAACAAAAACTGTATAACACATTGTGTATAATCTCTATAAACATTGTTGTTTACCATTTTCTCTCGATGCAACCGTATTCTACTAACATTATTTGATGTAAGGTGATTTAAAAAGCATGGACCAGATGTGCTAACAACTGGCAGCAAAATAATGGTTGCAATTTGCGATCAGTATTTTTGAGACCGGTGTGACAATTTGAAACCACTACCTACGCTTTTGTCAACGTTCACAATGGATCCCTTCCCATTTGAGAATGGAATACAACCTCTTCTGTAGAGGTGGTAAAAGGTGAATGTTTTGCAACCAGAATTCAATTGCAAAAACATTAATACATCCAAATAAGATGCTGTATTTGATAAGGGCGCCTGAGACACCTCCTTTCCAAATCAGTATTGTATGACAAGCCTATTTTGCGATTCAGTGACACATTAATGGAATCACAATATAGTTTTGTACATAAGAAAAGGCATTTTGTTGGACACAAAAGGCTTTGTACATCTGGACCCATATCTCCACGGTACGATTTGAGAAAGACATCTCTCTAGGTGCTTGTTTAACAACAGCAGTATCAACACTCTGCCTTAAGTAGTCTTCACCAAAATCAGAATAGACATCTCTATCTGGGCCCACTCAGAAAGGGTGCCTTGGAGGGCATGCTGAATCTATGTTTCTGGGGTGGCAAATCTTCTATGTTTCTCCCCAGGGATCCTAGAAACATGCGCCTACATTATTCATATAATACATGTGCAAAAGGAAATACCTTCTCTCATCTGCATGGGGCCATATTTACATGCAAATAAGAAAATATCCTCTTTTAAACATACATCCTCTGCAGGGTAGGACCTCCACTTTCTTCTGAAGGATTGATTGATTTACCTTTGATGTAGCCAAGAAGAGGCTTACCTTCACATGAAGAGAAGCCTGAGCTGGTTTGGTATTAAAGGTTGTTTACTGATTATTTGGCAGAAACAAAACAAACTTCTGGAAATTTGGGGACTGCCAGACTGTTGACTAAAAGGAGGTAGGTCACCCGAGAAAAAGCCCTATAATATTGCCTAAAATTGTTGAAAAGTGTATTAAGGTGATAAGCATTACCAATTATAAATATATCTTTTAGCGTTACCAACAAGACATTAATGTCCCATTGTCATGAATCGGAAGAGCTGTTCTTGGTGCACCAGAGTGTATCCTTAATGAACTTTACTACCAGAATCTTCGGTTGTGTGGGGTGCTCTCATTCAGGAGGGAGAACTCTCTTTCCACCTCTGATTCCTCTGATGTTTATATCCACATACTCACTTCCCCCTACTACTTGTGGACTAATTCTGCCATACACTTTCACTATCAACCCCTTCACCTGAATTTTTCCACCTGTACATTACAAAGCAAAAGAGCATAAATCATACATTTAT
This sequence comes from Pleurodeles waltl, assembly GCF_031143425.1. NCBI lineage: Eukaryota > Metazoa > Chordata > Amphibia > Caudata > Salamandridae > Pleurodeles > Pleurodeles waltl. The sequence continues at coordinate 806,556,607 of NC_090447.1, forward strand.
GAGTGACGTGGGATCCGAGGCTTCTTCAAGGCATGAGTAATCAATGATTTATTGTAGATCAATGTACCATTTTCATGATTTGGGCACTTTTCGACGACTAATTGAAAAAGTGTGCATTTGCTAGAGTACTGACACAATTGTTTTGATTATTTTCTAAGGACCAAGTATTATTACAACTACAATCTTGCTTGCAGTATTTGACATGCAATTAATTACTGCACTTTCATGAGTCATTATACCAGCATTGCACATTCATAAACCATTGAATCATAGCTTAATATTTTGGCCACACTATAAAAGCAGTAGTACAGGGACAGAATACCTACAGATTGTAGATCCCCCAATCACTAACACCCTCGGTATGCCCGTTACCAATCATTTGACTATAAACCTGCTACAGGGACCTCTGCCATAATTTGTATAGACTTAGCTGCCAGTGCCAAAAGATTGACTCAAAAAGCTTCCCAATCATCTACCTGGCTATGGCCACCACAATATCCAGAAATAGAAGAAAAAGACTAATACCCACCACCATGAGTCTATCCCAAGCGTACATCACATGTGGCGTAAACGACTGAAAATAGAATAATCAAGGCTGACCTCATATTATTCACAGTAACACCGAAGCATGACAAAGTAAATTTCAGAAAGTGTTAGCCAAACAAAGAGCTTGGGAATCCAATATAGCACTCAGTTCTTGCTTAGTAATGAAATTACCTATTTTACAGTCTATACCAGTTGAGGGACCATTGACTGGGTCAACACCAAAGTCCTTTGTGCATTAGGAGAGATGTTCTACAAGTTCAAAAGGAACAAGAATACCCAGTCATATCTGTGGACCTAAACACAACTCTGCCTCAACCCGACTGCTGAGCACCCAAGACACACCACCACACCACAGCAAAGAATAACTGCCCTGGCTACATCAACAACAGCCTAATAGTTATGACCTGCTCCTATTCCGACTACAAACTTACCTGTGAGAAGCCTCCATCCAAGCACACCCCTTTGTCTGTCACCAATCATATACCATATTTAAGCATCATGGCAACCAGACTAAACCTACAATCTTTGTCCACTCCGCAATGATTAATTGAAGCCCAACAACCAAGTGGAAACGAGTCCTTGTATAAAAATGTGACTTATCCACCCCCATTTGACCCAGAAGCACCCTCTGGATTCTTATGAGCCATTACACACTATCTCTGACATGTACTTAACCAAATATAGAGATGTTCTGGAAATAACTTAACTATAATTTGTTTTGACTTTCTCTACCCAAGATTTAAAATCATCCACAGAAACTTAAAGGTTTAACCTAATGGATTGCCCATACTGTTAGCGAGCCTACATTAAACTACCTGACTTGCTATATGTTAGACTTATCATCCTTGGCGTGGTCTCCCTGAACTTTTTGCCTCTGTTCCCCAGGTTGTTGATGTACGATTTTACTGTTTTTGTTACTCTGGGCACTTTACCACTGCTAACCAGTGCTAAAGTGCAAGTGCTCCTTTACAAAATGTGTATGTAATTGGTTTATCCATGATTGGCATATTTGAGTTATTAGTAAGTCCCTAGTACAGTGCACTAGAGGTGCCCAGGGCCTGAAAAATCGAATGCTACTAGTGGGCCTGCTGCACTGATTGTGCCACCCACATAAGTAGCTCTGTAATCATGTCTCAGACCTGCCATTGCAGTGTCTGTGTGTTCAGTTTTAACTGTCAATTCGACTTGGCAAGTGTACCCACTTGCCAGGCCTAAACCTTCCATTTTCTGACATGTCAGACACCCCTAAGTTAGGCCCTGGGTAGCCCCAAGGGCAGGGTGCAGTGTATGGTTAAGGTGGGACATATAATAATGTGTTTTATATGCCCGACAGTGAAATATTGCTAAATTCATTTTTCACTGTTGCAAGGCCTGTCCCTCTCATAGGTTAACATGGGGGCTACCTTTAAATCTGATTAAAGTGTAGATTCCCTTTGGGAGTGGATGGACATGTGGAGTTTTGGGGTCTCTGAGTTCACAATTTAAAAATACATCTTTTAGTAAAGTTGATGTTAAGATTGTGTGTTTGAAAATGCCTCTTTTAGAAAGTGGTCATTTTCTGGCTTATACCATTTCTGTGGCTCTGCCTGTTTGTGGATTCCCTGTCTGGGTCAGTTTGACAGTTGGGCTGGTGGCACCTCACACTAGACAGTGACACAAAGGGAGCTGGGGTGTAGCCTGCATATCCTGATGAGGCATCTGTGCTAGGAGGGAGGGGAGGAGTGGTCACTCACACCTGAAAGGGCTGTGCCTGCCCTAACACAATGCAGTCTCCAACCCCCTGGTGAGTGTCTGGGGCCTGGCCTGGGCAAGGCAGGATTTCACATTCCAAAGAGACTTTACTTTGAAGTAGGCCTACCTCAAAGGAGAAATTGGGTATAAGAAGGGCACCCAAAACCACAGACTTTAGAAACCCTTCTGGAAACAAGAGGAACCTCTGCCTGGAGGAGAGCTGAAGAGCCGAGGAAGAAGAGCTGCCCTGCCTGTGACTGTGCTTTGTGGAGCTATCCTGCAGTTGCTGCTTCTGCCAGAGTAAGAGGGCAAAGCCTGGACTTTGTGTGCCTTCCATCTTGAGAAGAAATCTCCAAGGGCTTGATCTAGAGCTTGCCTCCTGTTGTTTGAAGTCTCAGGGACAGCATAGAGTTCTCTCTGCCAGCACCTGGAGTCTCTGGAGAGACTCCTACCCTACCCTGTGGTGCCCATCCAGTTCCTGGGACTCTGAAAGGAGAAGCTGGCAGCCTAAGGACTAGGAAATCCACGCACAGAGCGCTGTGCGGGGAAAGATCGACGTGACTCCGATCTGCGGCTGAAGAAACGACGCGCCGCTGGCTCTGCAGCTGAGAAACAACACTCGCAGAAAACGCGACCGAAGGATCGATGCACGGAGCAGGAGAAACGACGCGCAGCATCGCTGACGGAGGTTGGAGATCACAACCCGCGCTGCAGGGTTTTCGGATCATCGTGCAGCTGGATTTCCGACTCAAGTACCGCCGTGCGTGGAAAAACAATCCAAGGCCTGCCCGGACCCGAGAGTGCTGACCGGATAGACGCACCGCTCTCCTGTGGCGAGACGAAACGATGCGTCCGACCCGGTGAAAGGAGAAACAACACACGGTCCCGCTCGTAAGTGGAATCAACGCCTCGCACGCCCTTTTTGACGCGCACTCACCCATGCGGGGTTATTTTTGACGCGCACCAGGTACATTTTCACGCTAGCAGCGCTAGTGTGTGTTTAAGACTACTTAAAGACTCTTTTTGCATTTTTATTGATAACTTGACTTGTGTATTGTGGATTTTTGTCGTTTTGGTCTTGTTTTGGTTAGATAAATACTCCCTGTTTTTCTAAACTGGTGTTGTGTCATTTTATAGTGTCTCCATTAAGTTACTGTGTGTGTTGGTACAAATACTTTACACCTAGTGCTCTGAAGTTAAGCCTACTGCTCTGCCAAGCTACCAAGGGGTGAAGCATGGGTTAGCTGAGGGTGATTCTCTTTTACCCTGACTAGAGTGAGGGTCCTTGCTTGAACAGGGGGTAATATGACTGTCAAACAAAGAACCCATTTCTAACATACAGTGATTAAGTGTACACTACTATTTTCAGTGCAAACCACTACGTGACCACATACTACTTGTCTGTTGATCTTTTGATGTTTTCTCTTTGGGACTGTTTTTGTTCTACTTCCATTTTTTTGCTGATTCCATGATTGACTTTCTTTGGAACTTCATTTGAGAACTTGTTTTTCTGCCTTTGGAATGTTCCACTTGTTTTTGAATCTTCATCATGTCCCAAGCTGGAGAAGCATCAGTTGGAGCTGACTTTGACCTTGAGGAATTGGAGTGTTATACCATGGCTCAGTTGAAGCAGTTCTGTAAAAGTTTTGACTGTCCCATTAAGAGCTCATCCAGGAAGGAGGAGCTGCAAAAGGCGCTGAGGGCCTGGGTGATAGCCAAGAGCACTGAAGGGCACACAGAGGATGAGGGAGATGAGGAGGAGGAGGAAGAGTGTTCCATACACAATGGTATTGTGGGTGGGCCTGTTATGTCCAGGGAGAAAGTCTCCAGGGCAGGTAGCAGTGTCTCATCTAAGGGTCTGACACCTGAAGAGTTACAGGACAGACAGGCAGAAAGGGAGTACCAATTGGGGCAGAGACGGCTAGCCCTTGAGGAGAGGAAGTTAGTGATGGCTCATGAGCTTAGTTTGAGAGAGATGGATCATAGAAGCCAGTCCAGTAGATGGTGGCAGCAACCCTACAGTGCAGCCTGAGAGGAGGGTGCACATTCCTAAAGACCTTGTGAAAGATTACAAGAGGGAGGATGGCATGTACTTGTGGTTCAAGGGGCATGAGTCTGCTCTCCACATGAATCTGGTCCCTGAAGCTCATTGGGGGGCGGGTCTGTGGAAGCACTTTGAAGTAGAGGGGAGGGATACACTGACAGCCTGAGGGGATGCTCAGAATCTAACCTACTCATGCATGAAGGATGCCTTGCTTACAAGGTATGGTCTTACACCTGAGCAGTACAAGGATAAGTTTAGGTCCTACAAGAAGAAGGAATCCCAAACATGGTTGGAATGTGTTGATACGTATTGCAGGTCACTGGATGGTTGGGTGAAGGGCAGTAAGGTAACTATGTATGAGGGGCTTTACAATCTGATTGTTTGGGAGCACTTGTACAGTTTATGTTTTCCAGAGCTGCGCCAGCACCTGATTGATAGCAAGCTGACTGACCCCAGGAAGCTTGCACAGGAAGCGGCCTGCTGGGAGAGCACCAGGGTCCAAAAGAGGTATGGAGGAGACCACTCCAAGGGTGGGCAGGGTCACTCTCAGAAGAAAGGGGGGATAAGGGTAAACAGGGGGAGTTCTCTAATGGGCCCCAAACTGATTCCCAGGGTAAGGATTCCCAACCCCCCAGTGAAAAGAAGCCATGGTTCTCCAAAGGGAAGCCAGTGGCAGGTGGTCCCCCACTTAAGTGCTATGCATGTGACTAGGTGGGTCATGTGAGGGGGGACCCCAAATGCCCCAAAAGTACACTGGCACCCACTGGTGCGCCGTCCCAGGGTATTCTGAAGCATTTCTAGATTTACCAACACTGGTAGACCTGTGAATGTGTCAGAAATGTACACTTTCCTACCAAAGGCACAAGTAGAAATATTATTATTTCTCCGAAATGTTTCCTATTACTAAGTGTGTTGTATTTTGCAGCACAATTAGAAAGAGGAAAATGCCTCTGAGAATTTCTTTGGGGCAGGAAGGTGTCCCCTCCTCCACAAAAACAATCCTTCTTACAATACAGGCACCCTTGTACCACTGTGCAGGACTTTGTGCACCAGCACAAGGAGAGGACAGGAATGTGCCATTTAATAATGAATTTGACTCAGTCCCACCCTTTCTCTTTCATGCATCACAGTGCAGCAAGGTGTTTTGTTGCAGTGTGTGAATGAAAACCTGGATAAATCATATCCCAGGTTTTGTGTAATTTCATTCAGGCATTATTTCTGTATCAAAGAACAAAAATACTATTGGAGTTTAAATGGGAACTGACACTTTTGGGACCTCCCTGTTTTGAGGCCCACTTCACGAGATCTGCCATGTACATCTCAAAGTGGATGAATTTTTTGGGGAAGTTGTATGGAAACTCATCTAACAGCGCCAGAGTTATTAACTAAAAATATGGAATGTCTGATCTGAACATAACTACACAGGCTCTATCCACACATCTGCATGTCTTTCTTTTTTCCATCTGTATTTCCATACATCCTCTCTCTGCAGACCCTTTATCTCCCTTTATTTCTCTCTGTTTCTCTCTCTATCCTTCCCCTCTTTACTTCCTCTCTCCATCATTTTCTCTCTCTCCCCGTCTTTATACTCTCCTCTTGCTCTCGTTCCTCCCTTACTTTTTGATATTTTTCGTTAATGCTTTCACTCACTCTCTCAGACTTTTTTCTTGTGTCTTGTATTTTTTTTGGTTTCCTATGCCCCCTCGACTTCTCTCTCTCTTTTACATTTCTCTCTTTCTTGCCTTTTCCCCTCTATATCTCTATTTCCTTCTCTGACTTCTTCTCCCTACATTTTCTCTCGCTGCTCCGCCTCTGCACCATCGGATTTCTGTAATTTTATGTAATAGTTTGTCTTTCTGTGGTTGAGCTTCAGTTTGAATATTTTCCAGTTCGAGTTAAATGTGGTTAATTGAGAATCAAGTCTTCCTGTATTTAGAGGTCTTTGAGCTAAAATGTATTTGAGCTGAAAATAGCCTTGAACAATTAAGGAGGAGGGAACTAATGAGTGGTAACTCTATGGTCCTTTTTTAGCCAAGGGTCATTTATGCCATTAGGTTTAAATTAGTTTTGTGTACTTTTCCACACAAATGAGTAGGGATGACTAGCAGAAAAGGGATAAATTATTATTATTATTTTTTTTTTTAAATACAAATCAACAAGGAATTAGTGTACACTCCGGATGAGTATGATGAGAACCTACTTATGGAGAGGACAACAAAAACTGTATAACACATTGTGTATAATCTCTATAAACATTGTTGTTTACCATTTTCTCTCGATGCAACCGTATTCTACTAACATTATTTGATGTAAGGTGATTTAAAATGCATGGACCAGATGTGCTAACAACTGGCAGCAAAATAATGGTTGCAATTTGCGATCAGTATTTTTGAGACCGGTGTGACAATTTGAAACCACTACCTACGCTTTTGTCAACGTTCACAATGGATCCCTTCCCATTTGAGAATGGAATACAACCTCTTCTGTAGAGGTGGTAAAAGGTGAATGTTTTGCAACCAGAATTCAATTGCAAAAACATTAATACATCCAAATAAGATGCTGTATTTGATAAGGGCGCCTGAGACACCTCCTTTCCAAATCAGTATTGTATGACAAGCCTATTTTGCGATTCAGTGACACATTAATGGAATCACAATATAGTTTTGTACATAAGAAAAGGCATTTTGTTGGACACAAAAGGCTTTGTACATCTGGACCCATATCTCCACGGTACGATTTGAGAAAGACATCTCTCTAGGTGCTTGTTTAACAACAGCAGTATCAACACTCTGCCTTAAGTAGTCTTCACCAAAATCAGAATAGACATCTCTATCTGGGCCCACTCAGAAAGGGTGCCTTGGAGGGCATGCTGAATCTATGTTTCTGGGGTGGCAAATCTTCTATGTTTCTCCCCAGGGATCCTAGAAACATGCGCCTACATTATTCATATAATACATGTGCAAAAGGAAATACCTTCTCTCATCTGCATGGGGCCATATTTACATGCAAATAAGAAAATATCCTCTTTTAAACATACATCCTCTGCAGGGTAGGACCTCCACTTTCTTCTGAAGGATTGATTGATTTACCTTTGATGTAGCCAAGAAGAGGCTTACCTTCACATGAAGAGAAGCCTGAGCTGGTTTGGTATTAAAGGTTGTTTACTGATTATTTGGCAGAAACAAAACAAACTTCTGGAAATTTGGGGACTGCCAGACTGTTGACTAAAAGGAGGTAGGTCACCTGAGAAAAAGCCCTATAATATTGCCTAAAATTGTTGAAAAGTGTATTAAGGTGATAAGCATTACCAATTATAAATATATCTTTTAGCGTTACCAACAAGACATTAATGTCCCATTGTCATGAATCGGAAGAGCTGTTCTTGGTGCACCAGAGTGTATCCTTAATGAACTTTACTACCAGAATCTTCGGTTGTGTGGGGTGCTCTCATTCAGGAGGGAGAACTCTCTTTCCACCTCTGATTCCTCTGATGTTTATATCCACATACTCACTTCCCCCTACTACTTGTGGACTAATTCTGCCATACACTTTCACTATCAACCCCTTCACCTGAATTTTTCCACCTGTACATTACAAAGCAAAAGAGCATAAATCATACATTTATGAGTGACGTGGGATCCGAGGCTTCTTCAAGGCATGAGTAATCAATGATTTATTGTAGATCAATGTACCATTTTCATGATTTGGGCACTTTTCGACGACTAATTGAAAAAGTGTGCATTTGCTAGAGTACTGACACAATTGTTTTGATTATTTTCTAAGGACCAAGTATTATTACAACTACAATCTTGCTTGCAGTATTTGACATGCAATTAATTACTGCACTTTCATGAGTCATTATACCAGCATTGCACATTCATAAACCATTGAATCATAGCTTAATATTTTGGCCACACTATAAAAGCAGTAGTACAGGGACAGAATACCTACAGATTGTAGATCCCCCAATCACTAACACCCTCGGTATGCCCGTTACCAATCATTTGACTATAAACCTGCTACAGGGACCTCTGCCATAATTTGTATAGACTTAGCTGCCAGTGCCAAAAGATTGACTCAAAAAGCTTCCCAATCATCTACCTGGCTATGGCCACCACAATATCCAGAAATAGAAGAAAAAGACTAATACCCACCACCATGAGTCTATCCCAAGCGTACATCACATGTGGCGTAAACGACTGAAAATAGAATAATCAAGGCTGACCTCATATTATTCACAGTAACACCGAAGCATGACAAAGTAAATTTCAGAAAGTGTTAGCCAAACAAAGAGCTTGGGAATCCAATATAGCACTCAGTTCTTGCTTAGTAATGAAATTACCTATTTTACAGTCTATACCAGTTGAGGGACCATTGACTGGGTCAACACCAAAGTCCTTTGTGCATTAGGAGAGATGTTCTACAAGTTCAAAAGGAACAAGAATACCCAGTCATATCTGTGGACCTAAACACAACTCTGCCTCAACCCGACTGCTGAGCACCCAAGACACACCACCACACCACAGCAAAGAATAACTGCCCTGGCTACATCAACAACAGCCTAATAGTTATGACCTGCTCCTATTCCGACTACAAACTTACCTGTGAGAAGCCTCCATCCAAGCACACCCCTTTGTCTGTCACCAATCATATAACATATTTAAGCATCATGGCAACCAGACTAAACCTACAATCTTTGTCCACTCCGCAATGATTAATTGAAGCCCAACAACCAAGTGGAAACGAGTCCTTGTATAAAAATGTGACTTATCCACCCCCATTTGACCCAGAAGCACCCTCTGGATTCTTATGAGCCATTACACACTATCTCTGACATGTACTTAACCAAATATAGAGATGTTCTGGAAATAACTTAACTATAATTTGTTTTGACTTTCTCTACCCAAGATTTAAAATCATCCACAGAAACATAAAGGTTTAACCTAATGGATTGCCCATACTGTTAGCGAGCCTACATTAAACTACCTGACTTGCTATATGTTAGACTTATCATCCTTGGCGTGGTCTCCCTGAACTTTTTGCCTCTGTTCCCCAGGTTGTTGATGTACGATTTTACTGTTTTTGTTACTCTGGGCACTTTACCACTGCTAACCAGTGCTAAAGTGCAAGTGCTCCTTTACAAAATGTGTATGTAATTGGTTTATCCATGATTGGCATATTTGAGTTATTAGTAAGTCCCTAGTACAGTGCACTAGAGGTGCCCAGGGCCTGAAAAATCGAATGCTACTAGTGGGCCTGCTGCACTGATTGTGCCACCCACATAAGTAGCTCTGTAATCATGTCTCAGACCTGCCATTGCAGTGTCTGTGTGTTCAGTTTTAACTGTCAATTCGACTTGGCAAGTGTACCCACTTGCCAGGCCTAAACCTTCCATTTTCTGACATGTCAGACACCCCTAAGTTAGGCCCTGGGTAGCCCCCAAGGGCAGGGCGCAGTGTATGGTTAAGGTGGGACATATAATAATGTGTTTTATATGCCCGACAGTGAAATATTGCTAAATTCATTTTTCACTGTTGCAAGGCCTGTCCCTCTCATAGGTTAACATGGGGGCTACGTTTAAATCTGATTAAAGTGTAGATTCCCTTTGGGAGTGGATGGACATGTGGAGTTTTGGGGTCTCTGAGTTCACAATTTAAAAATACATCTTTTAGTAAAGTTGATGTTAAGATTGTGTGTTTGAAAATGCCACTTTTAGAAAGTGGTCATTTTCTGGCTTATACCATTTCTGTGGCTCTGCCTGTTTGTGGATTCCCTGTCTGGGTCAGTTTGACAGTTGGGCTGGTGGCACCTCACACTAGACAGTGACACAAAGGGAGCTGGGGTGTAGCCTGCATATCCTGATGAGGCATCTGTGCTAGGAGGGAGGGGAGGAGTGGTCACTCACACCTGAAAGGGCTGTGCCTGCCCTAACACAATGCAGTCTCCAACCCCCTGGTGAGTGTCTGGGGCCTGGCCTGGGCAAGGCAGGATTTCACATTCCAAAGAGACTTTACTTTGAAGTAGGCCTACCTCAAAGGAGAAATTGGGTATAAGAAGGGCACCCAAAACCACAGACGTTAGAAACCCTTCTGGAAACAAGAGGAACCTCTGCCTGGAGGAGAGCTGAAGAGCCGAGGAAGAAGAGCTGCCCTGCCTGTGACTGTGCTTTGTGGAGCTATCCTGCAGTTGCTGCTTCTGCCAGAGTAAGAGGGCAAAGCCTGGACTTTGTGTGCCTTCCATCTTGAGAAGAAATCTCCAAGGGCTTGATCTAGAGCTTGCCTCCTGTTGTTTGAAGTCTCAGGGACAGCATAGAGTTCTCTCTGCCAGCACCTGGAGTCTCTGGAGAGACTCCTACCCTACCCTGTGGTGCCCATCCAGTTCCTGGGACTCTGAAAGGAGAAGCTGGCAGCCTAAGGACTAGGAAATCCACGCACAGAGCGCTGTGCGGGGAAAGATCGACGTGACTCCGATCTGCGGCTGAAGAAACGACGCGCCGCTGGCTCTGCAGCTGAGAAACAACACTCGCAGAAAACGCGACCGAAGGATCGATGCACGGAGCAGGAGAAACGACGCGCAGCATCGCTGACGGAGGTTGGAGATCACAACCCGCGCTGCAGGGTTTTCGGATCATCGTGCAGCTGGATTTCCGACTCAAGTACCGCCGTGCGTGGAAAAACAATCCAAGGCCTGCCCGGACCCGAGAGTGCTGACCGGATAGACGCACCGCTCTCCTGTGGCGAGACGAAACGATGCGTCCGACCCGGTGAAAGGAGAAACAACACACGGTCCCGCTCGTAAGTGGAATCAACGCCTCGCACACCCTTTTTGACGCGCACTCACCCATGCGGGGTTATTTTTGACGCGCACCAGGTACATTTTCACGCTAGCAGCGCTAGTGTGTGTTTAAGACTACTTAAAGACTCTTTTTGCATTTTTATTGATAACTTGACTTGTGTATTGTGGATTTTTGTCGTTTTGGTCTTGTTTTGGTTAGATAAATACTCCCTGTTTTTCTAAACTGGTGTTGTGTCATTTTATAGTGTCTCCATTAAGTTACTGTGTGTGTTGGTACAAATACTTTACACCTAGTGCTCTGAAGTTAAGCCTACTGCTCTGCCAAGCTACCAAGGGGTGAAGCATGGGTTAGCTGAGGGTGATTCTCTTTTACCCTGACTAGAGTGAGGGTCCTTGCTTGAACAGGGGGTAATATGACTGTCAAACAAAGAACCCATTTCTAACATACAGTGATTAAGTGTACACTACTATTTTCAGTGCAAACCACTACGTGACCACATACTACTTGTCTGTTGATCTTTTGATGTTTTCTCTTTGGGACTGTTTTTGTTCTACTTCCATTTTTTTGCTGATTCCATGATTGACTTTCTTTGGAACTTCATTTGAGAACTTGTTTTTCTGCCTTTGGAATGTTCCACTTGTTTTTGAATCTTCATCATGTCCCAAGCTGGAGAAGCATCAGTTGGAGCTGACTTTGACCTTGAGGAATTGGAGTGTTATACCATGGCTCAGTTGAAGCAGTTCTGTAAAAGTTTTGACTGTCCCATTAAGAGCTCATCAAGGAAGGAGGAGCTGCAAAAGGCGCTGAGGGCCTGGGTGATAGCCAAGAGCACTGAAGGGCACACAGAGGATGAGGGAGATGAGGAGGAGGAGGAAGAGTGTTCCATACACAATGGTATTGTGGGTGGGCCTGTTATGTCCAGGGAGAAAGTCTCCAGGGCAGGTAGCAGTGTCTCATCTAAGGGTCTGACACCTGAAGAGTTACAGGACAGACAGGCAGAAAGGGAGTACCAATTGGGGCAGAGACGGCTAGCCCTTGAGGAGAGGAAGTTAGTGATGGCTCATGAGCTTAGTTTGAGAGAGATGGATCATAGAAGCCAGTCCAGTAGATGGTGGCAGCAACCCTACAGTGCAGCCTGAGAGGAGGGTGCACATTCCTAAAGACCTTGTGAAAGATTACAAGAGGGAGGATGGCATGTACTTGTGGTTCAAGGGGCATGAGTCTGCTCTCCACATGAATCTGGTCCCTGAAGCTCATTGGGGGGCGGGTCTGTGGAAGCACTTTGAAGTAGAGGGGAGGGATACACTGACAGCCTGAGGGGATGCTCAGAATCTAACCTACTCATGCATGAAGGATGCCTTGCTTACAAGGTATGGTCTTACACCTGAGCAGTACAAGGATAAGTTTAGGTCCTACAAGAAGAAGGAATCCCAAACATGGTTGGAATGTGTTGATACGTATTGCAGGTCACTGGATGGTTGGGTGAAGGGCAGTAAGGTAACTATGTATGAGGGGCTTTACAATCTGATTGTTTGGGAGCACTTGTACAGTTTATGTTTTCCAGAGCTGCGCCAGCACCTGATTGATAGCAAGCTGACTGACCCCAGGAAGCTTGCACAGGAAGCGGCCTGCTGGGAGAGCACCAGGGTCCAAAAGAGGTATGGAGGAGACCACTCCAAGGGTGGGCAGGGTCACTCTCAGAAGAAAGGGGGGATAAGGGTAAACAGGGGGAGTTCTCTAATGGGCCCCAAACTGATTCCCAGGGTAAGGATTCCCAACCCCCCAGTGAAAAGAAGCCATGGTTCTCCAAAGGGAAGCCAGTGGCAGGTGGTCCCCCACTTAAGTGCTATGCATGTGACCAGGTGGGTCATGTGAGGGGGGACCCCAAATGCCCCAAAAGTACACTGGCACCCACTGGTGCGCCGTCCCAGGGTTTGGCCAGTGTAGCGCTTGAGGAGGAGTTGGTTTCAGGTGGGTGGGAACTAGCTGAGATGACCCTTGTCTCACTAGGGGACAGTGAGATGGTCCAGAGAACCCTAGTGCCTGAAAACACTAAGAAGTACAGGCAACGGGTGACCATTAATGGACAGAGGGCGGAGGCTCTGAGAGACACAGGAGCCAGCGGGACTACAGTGAGGAGTCAGCTGATGTCTGAAAAGCAGATAGATCCCCTGGTACTTCACGAAGTAGTTGCAGTGGACAACTCAGAGCGCCTGTGCAGAGTGGTGCAGGCTCCCTTTGAATGAGGGGGAATCTCAGGTTCCTTGAAGGTAGCTGTGAGTCCAACCATGCCTGTTGATTGTTTGCTAGGCAATGACCTGGAGGATTCCCCTTGGAAGGAGGTGGAACACAGGTCTCACTTGGAGATGTTGGGTCTGCCTGGGTGGGTATGCGTATCCACCCGGTCAATGGCAGCCCGTCAGGGTAATCAAGAGCCCCTGGAGCCTGAAACAGTGGCCCAGGGGACCGCCAAGAAGAGGAAGGGCTGGGGCGTGGGAAACCGGCCCCAGAAGTTCCCACGGTCCGGGAGGAGGCGGAGCCTGAGGGTGACGCCCCGGAGCCTACAGGGGAACAAGTGGCTGAACTTGAGGAGGTCCCTGAGCTGTCACAGTGGTAGCAGGAAGGGGGGCCCACCAGGGAAGCATTCTGTGCATCACAGAAGAAATGCCCTACTTTGGAGAGTTTGCGGCAGCAGGCTGCAGACCAGGCGGCTGGCAAGGAGCCAGGATCACACCTGATCTATTGGGAGGATGACCTCCTGTATAGCGAGCCTAAGGTTCCTGAGCCTGGGTCAGCCCGTGTGCTGGTGGTACCCCAGTGCTTCAGGGCCTTCCTACTGAGGTTGGCTCATGATGTGCCTTTAGCTGGACATTTGGGGCAGGACAAGACCTTTGAGAGGCTTGTCACCCACTTTTACTGGCTCCTACTGCGCAGGCACTCAGATACACATTGCAGGTCTTGTCAGACTTGTCAGGCAAGTGGCAAGAGTGGGAGGAAGTGTAAAGCTCCCCTCCAGCCTTTGCCTGTTGTCAGTACTCCCTTTGAGAGGGTAGGCATTGACATTGTGGGGCCTCTGGACCCCAAGACAGCCTTGGGCAACAGGTTCACCCTGGTCTTGGTGGACCATGCAACACGGTACCCAGAAGCCATTCCTCTGAGGTCAGTCACTTCCCCAGTGGTGGGTCGTGCACAGATGGGGGTTTTTACCCGCATGGGGTTCCCCAAGGAAGTGGTATCTGATAGGGGTACAAACTTCATATCCACGTATATGAAGTCTTTATGGAAAGTGTGTGGGGTAACCTACAAGTTCACCACACCTTACCACCCCCAAAGTAATGGTCTGTTTGAGAGATTCAACCGCACCTTGAAAGGCATGATCATGGGCCTGTCAGAGCCCTTGAGGTGGAAGTGGGACGTCCTCTTGACATGCCTTTTGTTCGCCTACAGGGAGGTGCCTCAAAAGGGACTTGGGTTTAGCCCCTTTGAGCTGATTTATGGCCACCCTGTAAGGGGACCTTTGAGTCTGGTTAAGGAAGCATTGGAGAAAGCTCCTAGTAAAGCCCCCCAGGATGTATTCAGTTACATGCTGGCTTAGAGAAACCAGACTGCCCGCTTCAGGAGTCTCGCTCAGGAGAACCTGGAAGCAAGCCAGGAGGACAAGAAATGCTGGTATGACCAGAATGCCACTCTGGTTGAGTTTCAACCTGGACAGAAAGAGTGGGTGATGGCACCAGTGGAGCCTAGGGCGCTCCAGGATAAGTGGACTGGGCCATTTGAGGTGGTGGAGCACAAGAGTGAAGTCACCTACCTGGTGGACTTGCGGTCTCCAAGGAACCCTTTAAGGGTCCTGCATGTCAACTGCCTCAAACCTCACTTTGAGCGGACTGAACTGTCCATGCTCCTTGTGACAGATGATGGGGTAGAAGAGGAGAGTGAGCCTCTCCCTGAGCTCCTGTCTGCAGGAGAAAAAGATGAGTCAGTGGAGGGAGTGATCCTGTCCCCCTCCCTGACTGAAGAGCAGAAAGGTGACTGTCGCCACGTGTTGGGACAGTTTTCCTCACTGTTTTCCCTGATCCCAGGAGTCACACACTTGTGCACACATGATGTGGACACTGGTGACAGTACACCTATTAAACAGAAGGTTTACAGGGTGACTGACAGGGTCAGGGCATGCATTAAGGATGAGGTATCCAAAATGCTTACCCTAGGAGTTATTGAGCACTCCAGAAGTACTTGGGCCAGCCCAGTGGTATTGGTCCCAAAGGCTGCTGCACCTGATGCCACTCCAGAACTCAGGTTCTGTGTGGACTACCGGGGACTCAATGTGCTCAGCAAGGCTGACGCACACCCCATCCCCTGAGCTGATGAGCTCATTGACCGGTTGGGAGCTGCCAAGTACCTCAGTACGTTTGATTTAACATCTGGGTACTGGCAGATTGCCTCAACTGAGGGGGCAAAGGGGAGGTCAGCATTCTCCTCACCAGATGGCCACTTTCAATTTAAATTGATGCCATTAGGGATGAAGAATGCCCCTGCCACCTTTCAGAGGTTGGTCAACCTGGTGTTGGCTGGCCTGGATGAGTTCAGTGACGCCTACCTGGATGGCATTGCTGTGTTGCGTTCCACAAGGGAGGAACACCTGCAACACCTCTGGAGACTGTTAGAGGCCCTGCAGAAGGCAGGCCTCACTATTAAGGCGAGATAGTGCCAAATAGGGCAGGGTTCTGTGGTGTACTTAGGACACCAGGTGGGGAGTAGCCAGGTGGCACCCCTACAACCTAAGATTGACACGATTCTGGCTTGGGAGCCTCCCAAGACCCAGACGAAGTGAGAGCCTTTTTAGGTCTCATAGGATATTACAGGACGTTTGTTAAGGGATATGGTACCATTGTTACCCCGTTAACTGAGTTGACTTCTAAGAAGCAACCCAGGAAAGTGATCTAGACAGAGGCTTGCCAGAACGCTTTTGATGCCCTGAAGGCTGCCATGTGCACATCACCTGTGCTGAAGGCACCTGACTACTCCAAGGAGTTTGTTGTGCAGACAGAGACGCCTCAGAGCATGGTATTGGAGCACTCTCACAGCTTAATGAAGAGAGCCTAGATCAACCCGTAGCCTTCATTAGCAGGAGGTTACTACCCAGGGAACGTAGGTGGAGTGCCGTAGAACGTGAAGCGGTTGCTGTGGTCTGGGCACTAGAGGAAGCTAAGACCCTACTTGTTTGGGACTCACTTCCGAGTTCAGACCGACCACAGGCCCCTCGGATGGTTAGTGCAGATGAGGGGTGAGAATCCAAAACTGTTGAGGTGGTCCATTTCCCTACAGGGGATGGACTTTACGGTGGAACACCGTCCTGAAAAAAACACGCCAATGCTGATGGTCTGTCCAAGTTCTTCCGCCTTAGTGATGAGAACTCCCATGAGGTTGGGTAGTTGCTCCCCACTTTCAGCTGGGGGGACACGTGTTAAACTTTTCATCCTTGGCGTGGTCTCCCTTAACTTTTTGCCTCTGTTCCTCAGGTTGTTGATGTGTGCTGGACTCTGATTTTACTGTTTTTGTTGCTCTGGGCACTTTACCACTGCTAACCAGTGCTAAAGTGCAAGTGCTCCTTTACAAAATGTGTATGTAATTGGTTTATCCATGACTGGCATATTTGATTTATTAGTAAGTCCCTAGTACAGTGCACTAGAGGTGCCCAGGGCCTGTAAATCAAATGCTACTAGTGGGCCTGCTGCACTGATTGTGCCACCCACATAAGTAGCTCTGTAATCATGTCTAAGACTTGCCATTGCAGTGTCTGTGTGTGCAGTTTTAACTGTAAATTCGACTTGGCAAGTGTACCCACTTGCCAGGCCTAAACCTTCTTACATGTCAGACACCCCTAAGGTAGGCCCTATGTAGCCCCAAGGGCAGGGTGCAGTGTATGGTTAAGGTGGTACATACATTAATGTGTTTTATATGTACTGACAGTGAAATATTGCTAAATTCATTTTTCACTGTTGCAAGGCCGGTCTCTCCCATAGGTTAACATGGGGGCTACCTTTAAATCTGATTAAAGTGTAGATTCCCTTTGGGAGTGGATGGACATGTGGGGTTTGGGGTATCTGAGCTCACAATTTAAAAATACATCTTTTAGTAAAGTTGATTTTAAGATTGTGTGTTTGAAAATACCACTTTTAGAAAGTGGGCATTTTCTGGCTTAGACCATTTCTGTGGCTCTGCCTGTTTGTGGATTCCCTGTCTGGGTCAGTTTGACAGTTGGGCTGGTGGCACCTCACACTAGACAGTGACTTAAAGGGAGCTGGGGTGTACCCTGCATATCCTGATGAGCCATCTGTGCTAGGAGGGAGGGGAGGAGTGGTCACTCACACCTGAAAGGGCTGTGCCAGCCCTAATACAATGCAGTCTCCAGCCCCCTGGTGAGTGTCTGGGGCCTGGCCTGGGCAAGGCAGGATTTCACATTCCAAAGAGACTTTACTTTGAAGTAGGCCTACTTCAGAGGAGAAATTGGGTATAAAAAGGGCACCCAAAACCACAGACTTTAGAAACCCTTCTGGAAACAAGAGGAACCTCTGCCTGGAGAAGAGCTGAAGAGCTACCCTGCCTGTGACTGTGCTTTGTAGAGCTATCCTGCAGTTGCTGCTTCTGCCAGAGTAAGAGGGCAAAGACTGGACTTTTTGTGCCTTCCATCTTGAGAAGAAATCTCCAAGGGCTTGATCTAGAGCTTGCCTCCTGTTGTTTGAAGTCTCAGGGACAGCAAAGAGTTCTCTCTGCCAGCACCTGGAGTCTCTGGAGAGACTCCTACCCTGCCCTGTGGTACCATCCAGCTCCTGGGACCCTGAAAGGAGAAGCTGGCAGCCTAAAGACAAGGAAATCCACACACAGAGCACTGTCCGGGGAAAGATCGACGCAACTCCGATCTACGGCTGAAGAAATGATGCGCCGCCGGCTCGTCAGCTGAGAAACGACGCTCGCAGGAAACGCGACCGGAGAATTGATGCACGGAGTAGGAGAAATGACATGCAGAATCGCTGACGGAGGCTGGAGATCACAACCCACGCTGCGGGGTTTTCAGATCATCGTGCGGCTGGATTTCTGACTCAAGTACCGCTGTGCGTGGAAAAACAACGCAAGGCCTGCCCGGACCTGAGAGTGCTGACCGGATCGACTCACCGCTCTCCTGCGGAGAGAAGAAACGACGTGCCCGACCCGGTGAAAAGAGAAATCACGCACAGTCCCGCTCGTAAGTGCAATCAACGCCTTGCAAGCCCTTTTTGCCGCGCACTCACCCGTGCGGGGTTATTTTTGACGCGCTCAAGGTACATTTTCATGCTCACAGCGCTAGTGTGTGTTTAAAACTACTTAAAACTCTTTTTGCATTTTAATTGATAACTTGACTTGTGTATTGTGGATTTTGTCATTTTGGTCTTGTTTTGGATAGATAAATATTCCCTATTTTTCTAAACTGGTGTTGTTGTCATTTTGTAGTGTCGTCATTAAGTTACTGTGTGTGTTGGTACAAACACTTTACACCTAGAACTCTGAAGTTAAGCCTACTGCTCTGCCAAGTTACCAAGGGGGTAAGCAGGGGTTAACTGAGGGTGATTCTCTTTTACCCTGACTAGAGTGAGGGTCCTTGGTTCAACAGGGGGTAACCTGACTGTCAACCAAAGACCCCATTTCTATAGAAATGAGCCCCCTACTGAACATTAAATCTTTACATCTCAGTCATCATTACAGCAGTTACATGCTGTCCCCAGGACACATCCTACCATTCGTGAATGAATTCTTTAAATTGACCATGCATCTGCACAACATAGTCAAGAAATTCCTGATCAAGGGAATTTCAAACTGTGGGCTGAAAGATCCTGTTTAAACTAGTTATGAACTCTCTTGAACACTTAATGCCTCTTGAAAACATGAAGGGCCGTATTTATACTTTTTGGCGCACAACTGCGGCAACGCAGTTGTGCGTCAAAAAATTTAACGCCGGCTAACGCCATTCCAAAGCGCCATGCGGGCGCCTTATATATGGAATGACGTTAGCCGGCGAAGCTGCCTGGTGTGCGTAAAAAAAAATGACTTACACCAGGCAGCGCCGGCGTAGGGGAAAATGGAGCTTGGGCGTCAAAAAATGGGGCAAGTCGGTCTGAGGCAAAAAATCTGCCTCAACCCGAGTTGCGCCATTTTTTTTTTACTCCCACCCTCCATTGACATGACTCCTGTCTTAGCAAAGACAGGAGTCATGCCCCCTTGCCCAATGGCCATGCCCGGGGGACTTATGTCCCCTGGGCATGGTCATTGGGCATATTGGCATGTAGGGAGGGCACAAATCAGGCCCCCCTATGCCACAAAAAAAAAAATACTTACCTGAACTTACCTTAAGTTCCCTGGGATGGGTCCCTCCATCCTTGGGTGTCCTCCTGGGGTGGGCAAGGGTGGCAGGGGGTGTCCCTGAGGGCATGGGAGGGCACCTCTGGGCTCCTTCCGAGCCCACAGGTCCCTTAACGCCTGCCCTGACCAGGCGCTAAAAAATGACGCTAAAGCGGCTGGACGTCATTTTTTTTGACCCGCCCACTCCCGGGCGTCATTTTTGCCCGGGAGTATAAATACGGCGCACATGCCTCGGAGTCATTTTTTAGACGGGAACGCCTACCTTGCATATCATTAACGCAAGGAAGGTGTCCACGCTAAAAAATGACGCAAACTCCAAGATCTTTGGCGCTAGACGGGTCTAACGCCAAAGTATAAATATGGAGTTAGTTTTGCGACGGATTTGCATTAAAAAAAACGACGCAATTCCGGCGGAAATATCTGAGCTTCAACTACTTGTCTTTAACCAGTTGGTGAGTCGGCCAATGCACAAACCTGAATACACTGTAGACGAGGTGCTTACACAGAACATAGAATCATCTAATATAATTGGGATATCATAGATTTGGCAAGCCTTATTACCTTTACGTCTCAAACATTATCCTGTACAACAGGGTTGATTTTTGACCGATCCATGCCAGGCAGCACTGAAACTTTAATACAGATGATGGTGCATGGTAAATAGCTGTCAAAGCTGCAGACAAGGAAGCCTTATTTGAAACTATTGTCATAACATATTCATGTCACTGGAAATTCTGGCCCCACCACAAAAAGGAAACAATTAAATAACCTCCCTAAA
This sequence comes from Pleurodeles waltl, assembly GCF_031143425.1. NCBI lineage: Eukaryota > Metazoa > Chordata > Amphibia > Caudata > Salamandridae > Pleurodeles > Pleurodeles waltl. Next base: position 806,576,896 of record NC_090447.1, read on the forward strand.
GAACAAGCCCTGAGTAACCAGGAGCACTTTGGAATATCTACTGTAGTTATATAAATGTAAAGTACTCAAATTGCATGATTCCCTTATAGTCCAATCTCACACTACACTCATGTCAGCCTGGCTCGACTATAATGTGCTTTTACCACATTTAAATGTTTGGTGAAGCAGGAAGCTTTGTGAGTGACCCTCAAAACAAAAGTTAAATATTTCCCTTCTCACTAGCTGAGGCCACTCATGCTAAATGCCTCTATTCTAAACGAAATTATCTTTGTTTGGCTTAAATATGTCATCACCAGTGCCCTAAAACTCAAAGATTCAATCTGCTACCAGACGCTTTTCAATCAATCATAACATTTATAAAATCAGGGTGTAATGAGTATGAGTCAACTTCATGAATTTGTGGAATTCAGCCATTTCCGTCATAATCTTCACTTAAGGTTCACCCCCTGGCAGGCATCGGCTTGAGTCTGCCCTACATGAGAAAAGAACTTCCTTTTCAGCATACAAGATGAGACATAGCCATAATACTCTACCATTTCTCATCTACCTAGGAAGCAGTGGACTAATGCATTCTACTGGGAATGCTGGTAGAATATATTGGTGTTCCCAACCAGATCCATCTTTGAGTGGATCCAACCTTTTCTCTCCAACTACAACTCAGAAAATACTTATTTGGTTAGTGGAGTCGTCCTCACATATGAGTCATATTATGGGATCCTCTTTGTTTTTTACTGCTCAGTATTGGAATATATCCTCAGTCTGAGATTCTAGAACAATCCTAGATGACCTTCTAAATGTATGCCAAAGGCACCCAAATCTACTTCCACCTTGAAAACGGACCATAAAACTAGACCAGTATCACCTTCTGCCTGGACAAAGTATTTCTTTTTTGGTAGGAACCAAGTACAAACTGACATTGAGGTCCTCATTAAGAGTGCCATAGCTGCCAGGCATGTAGTTCCAGACCTGCAGGGGTCCTTTTAACAACGAGGATGTAGATGTAGTGAGGAATCTGTGTTGAACCAAATAATAACCTGAGGACTGAACAGTTACCAGCGGAATCAGTAAACTGGTTCTGATCCCTCAAGTAATTCCACATTTTTCCCTGAACCTTCACACAGAGATTTCAGCTGCATTGAGAAGCTGAAATAGAAAGATAAAAGCAAAGGGATGCAGAGTTTTGTGGTGCTCATAATTCTGATGGGGTTTGTAACTCCTGTTACTGGCCCCGTAAAATTGAAACGGGCTCTGAAAAGAGGCCCAACATGTTTGGATGAGCAGTATCCAAGTCATTGCTCTTCAGTTGACCCAGATCTAAGGGATGTTATCCCCACCCCCTATGAACCTTGGTATTCTAGTTGGCTCTGTTTTCTTGTCCGCACTAAGATAGTGCATTTGTCAAGATCACAAACATCCAGCTTTCCTTAATGAAGAGACTGTTTCCATTACACTAACCTATCTACTGGATCAATCAATCAATCAATAATTTGTTAAGCGTGCTACTCACCCGGTAGGGTCTCAAGGCACTGGGGTTGGGGGGGTCTGCTACTGCTCGAAGAACCATGTTTTGAGGTGCTTTCTGAAGGCTAGGAGGTCCTGGGTCTTGCATAGGTTGGTGTGGAGGGAGTTCCAGGTTTTGGCGGCGAGGTGGGAGAAGGATCTGCCGTCGGAAGTGGTGCGTTGGATGCAGGGGACTGTTGCGAGGGCGGCGGTGGAAGTTAAGTTGTTCATTGAGGTAGGCCGGTCCAGTGTCATGGAGGGCTTTGTGAGCGTGGATTAAGATTTTGAAGATTATCCGTTTGTTGATGGGCAGCCAGTGTAGGGTTCTGAGGTGGGCGGAGATGTGATCGTGGCGAGGGAGGTTGAGGATGAGTCGTTCGGCAGTGTTCTGGATGCGCTGTAGTTTTCTCTGGAGCTTGGCTGTGGTCCCCGCGTAGAGGGCGTTGCCATAGTCCAGTCTGCTGCTGACGAGGGCGTGGGTGACCGTTTTTCTGTTTTCTATTGGAATCCACTTGAAGGTCTTGCGCAGCATACGGAGGGTGTTGAAGCAAGAGGATGATATGGCGTTGACTTGCTGAGTCATGGAAAGAGACGAGTCATGCTGTCATCCAATTAGCGATGGCGAGGAGTCCAACGTGGAGGTTGTTCTTGGCGGTAGAGGTGTTCCTCATGAGAGAGAGTATGAGCTGGGCGTAGGAAATGATGTTGAAGCCCTGGGGTTGGACGATGCTGGCGAGCGGAGCCATGTAGATATTGAAGAGGGTGGGGCTGAGTGAGGATCCTTGGGGGACTCCACATATGGTCTTGGTGGCTTTAGACTGGAATGGAGGGAGGTGGACTTTTTGGGTTCTTTCGGAGAGGAAGGAAGTGAGCCAGTCCAGGGCTTTTTGGCGAATTCCGGCATCGAAGAGGCGTGTGTGAAGGGTTTTGTGACATACGGTGTCGAAGGCTGTGGAAAGGTCGAGAAGGATGACGGCAACGGTTTCACCCTTTTCAAGTCTGGTCCTGATGTCGTCAGTGCAGGCGATGAGGGTAGTCTCAGTGCTGTGGTTTTTACGGAATCCAGACTTGGAGACGTAGAGTATATTGTTGTCCTCTAGGAAGCGGGACAGTTGTTTGTTGACTATCTTCTCTATGACCTTCGCGGGAAAGGGGAGTAGAGAGATAGGTCAGTAATTTGTGAGGTCTTCGGGGTCTGCTTTGGGTTTTTTGAGCAAGGCGTTGACTTCGGCGTGTTTCCAAATATCTGGGAAGGCGGCGGTCTCAAAGGAGCTGTTGATGATGGATGATGAGCTGGGGAGCGATGATTTGGCTGGCCATGTTGAAGACATGGTGGGGGCAGGGGTCTGTTGGAGAGCCTGATTGGATGGTGCTCATGGTTTTGGTGGTTTCTTCATCGTTGGCGGGGGTCCAGGTGCTCAGTATGTTGGTGCGGCAGGGTGCTGTGGGGTTGGCTGTGTCGGTGGTGGTGATGGTGGGTGACAGCGTTATGAAGCTTTCGTGTATGTCTGCAATCTTGCGGTGGAAGTAGTTGAAGAGGGAGTTGCAGAGGTCTTGCGAGTGCGGAGGGTAGATGGCGCAGGATTTGGGTTTGGTGAGTTCTTTGATGATGGTGAAAAGTTCCTTGTTGTTGTGTGCGTTGTTGTCTATGCGCTCTTTGTAGAAGGATCTTTGGTGGTCCGGATGAGCTGGTAATGTTTGCGCATGGCTGATTTGTGGGCGGAGAAGTTGCTCACTGATGGTTCTTGGTGCCAGGCTTTCTCAGTTTTCCGGCATTCTCATTTGGAGGTCTGAAATTCTGCGGTGAACACAAGAGCTGTCTTGTTGATGTGGGTGTTGGTGTTTTTTTGAGTGGAGCGACAGTGTTTGCGCAGTCGTCAAGCCATTGTTTGAGGTTGAGGGTGGTGGCGTTGGGGTCGTTGGTAATGGGTGGTGTAGATTGCGCGAGGTTGGAAATCAGTTGTTCCTTGGAGATCTTGTTCCACTCTTGGTGAGGGATAGGATGTTGTTGGTGGTGGGTGGTAGGCTTCAGGAAGGAGAAGTGAATGCAGTGGTGGTCAGTCCCATGGAGTTCGGTGGTGTGAGTTAAGGTGATGTGACTGCTGAAGGAGAATATGGTGTCAAGCGGGTGTCCGGCTGAGTGGGTGGGCGATGTGACCAGTTGCTTGAGGCCGAGTTTTGTGAGCTTGTCTAGCAGGGCAATGGAGTTGCAGTCGCTGGCGCTCTGCAGTTGGAAATTTAGGTCGCCGAGGAGCAGGTAGTCTGGGAGGCGAGGGCGTGGGGGCTGATGGTGTCGGCGATGGTGTCACAGAATAGGGGGCAGGGGCCTGGCGGTCTGTAGACAAGGGTTCCTCTCAAGGTGGTGTTGGCATTGATGTGTATCTGAAAGTGTATGTGCTCTGCGGCATCCAGGGTGTCGTTGGTGTTGGCGGAAATCTTGATGGAACTTCTGTGTATTATGGCGATTCCCCCTCCTGGTTTGTTGATATGGTCTCTTCGGGTCATTTTGTATCCCTCTGGGATGGCTATGGTGATCCATGTTTCAGTGATGAAGGCGATGTCGGGAGAGGCTGTCGTGAGTAGGTCCCAGAGCTCGATGGCGTGCTTGTGGACAGAGCAGGTGTTGAGGAGGATGCAGCTGAGGTTGTCGGGTGTGTGGTGTTGATGTGGTGTTTGTTGGCTTGATTGCAGGAGAAGTGGCATGAGTGACATGTGAAAGGTCCGTGGGTGTGTCTGGGGTCAGCCTGGGTGCAGGCAGTGTGCCGGCCGAGGTTGGGAGCGTGGAGCTCTACTGTGGAGTAGAGGCGTTTAGGGACGTGGGAGGTGCGTGGACCAGGGGGACGGGTGCAGAGGGGTTGCCTCTGGCGCGTCAGAGGCCGCCATTAAGAAGGGGAGGTCAAAGGGAGGAGCAGCTGGGAGTCAAGAGGGAGTGGCATATGGGGGCATAAGGGGGACAGGCCGCAGGGGAGGCAGCGGCAGGGGCGGGGAAACCGGGAAGAGCCGGATTGCGAGGAAAAACAGGTCATGGAGGAAAAGGCAGAAACCGGCAAAAATTAAGATAAGTAAACACAGCAAATGGGCACAAAAAATAAATGCAAAACACAGGGAAAAACTAAATACAAAATACAGACACTACGCCTACCACTAAACACCAGGGATGAGGCCTCGAACTCTCGTCAGAAGCAGGGGTGGGGTCTGGGGCACGGAGGCAGGCTGGTGGAGCTGCTGCTCGGCGTGTTGAGTGACTTCTGGCCTTAAGGCAGGTCAGGGGGTCACACTCTGCACCGCCCAGAGGCCGCCATTAAGAACGGGAGGTGGAGGGAGGAGCAGCTGGGAGGCGGGAGGGAGTGGTGAATGGGGGCACGAGGGGGGACAGGCTGCAGGGGAGGCAGCGGCAGGGACGGGGAAATCGGCAAGAGCCGGATTGCAAGGAAAAACAGGTCACGGAGGAAAAGGCAGAAACGGGCAAAAATGAAGATGAGTAAACACAGCAAATGGGCACAAAAAATAAGCGCAAAACACAGGGAAAAACAAAATACAAAATACAGACACTACGCCTACCACTAAACACCAGGGATGAGGCCTCGAACTCTCGTCAGAACCAGGGGTGGGGTCTGGGGCACGAAGGCAGGCTGGTGGAGCTGCTGCTCGGCGTGTTGAGTGACTTCTGGCCTTAAGGCAGGTCACGGGGTCACACTCTGCAACGCGCAGAGGCCGCCATTAAGAAGGGGAGGTGGGAGGGAGGAGCAGCTGGGAGGTGGGAGGGAGTGGTGAATGGGGGCGCAAGAGGGGACAGGCCGCAGAGGAGGCAGCGGCAGGGATGGGGAAACCGGCAAGAGCCGGATTGCGAGGAAAAACAGGTCACGGAGGCAGGCTGGTGGAGCTGCTGCTCGGCGTGTTGAGTGACTCCTGGCCTTAAGGCAGGTCAGGGGGAAATTGGAAATCATTGAAAACAGAGTGTAAACACCAAATGTAAGCATTCCACACGTTCATTTGAAAATTATGGGCATCCAACAATGGTCCCCAAGCATCCAGTTGGGCCGTAACAGACAAAAAGTTACATTAAGCCTGCCTAAGTTTTTATTAATCAGTGCACAGACGTTAATGGGAATGTCAAAACATTGTGATCGGTATGAAATAAAGCACTACACCTTGCTCCCTCACATTCCAAAGTTGCACCAGTACTTCGAGTTAAGCTCAACTTATAACTTTAAAAAAAGCAATGTGTGACTAGTTAAATGCAGACATTGAAACCAGTCTTTGCAAGGACAATTATCATTTAGCTTAATTCCTACACTTGATCATCGTGGAGGTTCACACTCTAAAATATAATTCAAAATAACATATTCGGAAAAAACTTTGTACTTTAGGTAAACATCCAAATACAGCAATTGGCAATACAAAAGGTGCCCGGACAACTGCGTTAAGGGCCTTCCACTGTGCACCAACACATGGTGCTGCGTGTTTAGTTACTTTTCATCCCATTGAGATAGAAACAACGTTTCTAAATCTGAAGATTATACATCAGACGATTGGGGCAAATCAGTTGTTAGGTAGAACACAACAACTGTAAATAAACACCAGAACACAAATGTATTGTATTTTTAGTCACCCAGATAAACCACGACAAAGACTCATTGCCTCACCATACTTCTTGGTCCGCTCCAGGACTGAAACATCAAACCCACTAGATCACCCATAGCCTACCACTTTGAAAAGCATCAAAAAGGCCAAATCGATGTACAGAGAATACTCTCAGAGGACCTGAATGGGAGCTCAATCAAATCAGACATACTGTTTCATACTTCGTAACACACAGTACTAAGGGGAAAAAAACAACAACAAAAAAACCCATAGATCATGAAAGTTAACGGGCTACATAATGAAATTATATGTCACAATTATTGAAATCTACCTTTGTTAACTCCATCCTACAGGAATCAGACAACACCCTCGAACATTTACAGGTAGATCAATGTCTCCTCCACGTTGTGTCCTGCAAGCGATTTGAACCCTCGCAGAGAGCAATCTCCAGACACCCTCACCGCGTGGCTTTGAATGCAATTAGTCTAGACTACTCTAGCTGCACATTGCTTCCTGGTCTGTAGAATGTGGTCCATAGAAGTCAGCTGCCCAGATGGTCTCTTATTGACTGTTAGACACCAATCATAATGTATGCTTTCAACCATTCAATATAGAACATAAGACAATGACCATTTCACGCATTCAGTATAGGACTGCATTTTATGACCATCCTGCTTGCCTGCTAGCAGCCAATCAAAACATCCCATACTCAAACTAGTTGTGAATCGTATCAGCCTGATCAACACATCCATCAGTGCTACCCAGCAATAGCGAGTCGTAAGAATAATCTATGTTACTAAAAAGTGATTTAGAGATACTGTAAGGAGAACTTTACATCACTTCCATGGCACCTTTGTGGCCAGGGCCTTGTGGGATCATATCCTATCAAGGTACTTTCTTGCAATGATTGTCGAAATGATGGTGGTGAGTTAATGAGAGCTAGAGGTGAGGGGGATGAGAAAAGCTCTGAGGTAGAGACAAACATAAACACAGACAGAAATGGAGATGAGAGTGAGACTGGAATTGATATTGAAGATAAAAATGAGACCAATTGAAATATGATGATGCAGACAGTATTGGTGTATTTGCATATATACTTTTCAACTTTTTAAAGACTGCAACCTGGTGTAGCTAAATCTGGACATGTATGCGCTCCAGTTCCCTGACAGTTCACCTTTAATTGTGTCTTTAATGTAATCCCGTATTTCTTTCTTGCTCTCTGTCACACACTCACCTGGCTCCAAACTCAGGGACGATGCTGGACTTTCAATTCCAGCGGGGGCTGCACAGTGTAACAAGTAACAACTGTCTCGGGGGAAGGGGAATGGGATAAAACAAGAAAAAGAAGAACCTAGGTCACTGTGGGAACTGCTTGACTGCCTCCTAGACTTCCTAGAAGGTTGGAACTCCCTGGACCTCAATATCTTCTATGCAGAAGCAATACACTACAAAACAACAAAACACAATGTTATCTACTATTCCCTACCTAAAACCCCTAAGCAATTATTTACACTTCCAGTAAACTTACAGGCATCACCATAAACATCACATGAAAAAGAGAACCGCAACCAATTCATGAATAATCAAAAAACTTCCGGAACTCCGGAACATGCAGGTTTTCCAAGTCTGACTGAACACAACTATAGTCTCTAGGAACTTATTCCAAGGTGTCTCAGGTGGTTCAAATGGAGTGACTTACACACAGCGAATCTACAACCAAAGCAGATGACTGTGGGCTTGCTCCTGGATTGGAGTATAACACTTCAATAATGCAGCACAGAAACAACAAGAAAAGGAGAGTTACGAAGTGAAGGTGTGCTTAACTTTTAGGTACATGATGGGTTTTACATAACTTAATTGAGTCAGCTAGATTCAGATGTCCCGTCTTTTTCCCTTTTGTTCACAGCGAACTTCAGCATACCAGACTGGTGAGAAACGTTTAAAGTAACCTAGTGGTGTTTTTATAGTGATGGGAAATTCAGTTTCTTTACACACAAATAGATGACTGAACGGCTACTGATGATGTCCATGGCATGAGGAGCCAAGGGCAAATGAGGGAAACCTGACATGCATGGGTGTACCTGATAAAACGGAAAATGGCACATACGTGTTTTAGTCTTAAAGTGTGGTAGCCCCAACGAAGATCTCGGAAAAGAGGTTATAGCCTCCATGGAGATTGAAATACGTTGGTTTCCCTGGTAGAGTCGTTCGGTGCCTTATTAAGGATATGATTGAACTCTTTTTTTGGAAAGGACACTTTATGGCACCAGGGCAAGGGACCTTGGTTTTGGTGTAATACATTTGATGCCACTTTCCCAATTCAAAAAAGTTGTTCTTGGGTGACCATAATGCAATTTCGCTTGTTTTTGTAATTGCGTACGAATTAGATTCTCACATTATGATTATTTAACATGACTCATTTCGAACACAGGTATTATTTTGCTGTGTTTTTTTTGTGAAAGTCAACTCATTTGTTCCTTTTTAAAGTAATTTCAAGTAACTATTGAGAAGAAATTAACATGGATGTGCTGAAGAAGATCTGTATGTTCCCTGAAATAAGTTATGAATTTATGGTGAACGGGCCTATTTTAATTGTCTTGATTATTTTGATGTACCCCAACTCCCAATTTCCTAAATGGGTCTCACCCCACTTTCTGTAAACATATGTACAGCGTATGGTTAAACTGAATCAACACATTGGGGCTTTTTGTAGTAAGAGCAAATTTATGTATGAATCAAATTGTTTTCACCTAGGAAGGTGACGTTTTTGGGAAAACGTATGTCAGAACTGAAACCTGTAAGCTGTACTGATGATGACACATAGGCGCTTCTTAGATGCCCTTCACCACTATAAACGAATATGGCAACCTCCAATAAACAACGAAAAACTAAAGGTGACAAATTGTTCAAATTTAAAAAAAACACATTCGCGCAATACTACACAGGAAAGTATTACTTGGGCATCTGCGAGCTAACACTATCCCACAGGGTCTTAAGGTGTGGAATGTTTCAGTAGTCTTTATTGATGTCCTAGAGTACCTCGGAGACTTTAGTGAGATGGGAACAGAGTGTTCCTGTGATTGGATGTTCCTCTCAATAATAACTGCAGCATGTACAGCCAAACAAGAGCTGAAAGCTAATAAAGAATTGGAGGAACTGATCAGAATCAATACTTTGATTAAGGACTCAGCAGCATTATTAGCAAAAATTAAGAAAGACACTGGTGATTTTAAGACCAACACTGAGTGCTTCAAACTTAAAACGTTGGAAAATATATATTGCCAACTTTGATGTGGAAAAAGTGTACCGATATCTTCATATAGATTTCTACATCAAACCAGAAAATACCCAGGTGCTGCATCAATATCAAGTATGTAGTCGGAGACAAGTCATTAATTTATTAGACAGTACTTCGTATTCAGATTCTAACAATGATTCAAATACACTTCCAAGCAAATTTAACCCAAGTGCCTGGGGTTTTTAATGATGAGGCCCATGGACAACTTGTGGTGGAAAAGGATAGCAAAAGCAAGAAGCAGACAAAATCAATACACACAAGAGGACATATTGGTGGGGATCAGAGAAGTAACCCCAATTTACAGTTTATCAAACAGAACATTGGATGTACAGGAGGTCAAAATCTTGGAAAAGGGTTTGTCCTTTGTTCCTGTCCAGAGCTCCAGAGAACAGATTTCACCCAGGTGAGAATGGAGTAGCTGCAATTTTTTCAATAGGTACGATTATTTGACTTCTTTGATGGTAGAGACGCAATCCAGTAGACAATCTATTCAAGATTAAGGCAACCTTCTAGATTTTTCCACCAACTAACATTGTTTTAGCTGAAATACTCGTTTTTGAGAAAACAGTTCTTAAAGAAATAAAAAAATGAGAAAACACTAAGAAGTTCATCAAATTCAGTCTATCAAAACCTGAATCACAGGCTTTACAAAACCTGAAAATGCAGGATGAGATCATAATTAAACAGGCAGATAAAGGCAGCGCCATTGTACTTCAATATCGACAAGCCTTTGAGGCAGAAATAATGAGTCAACTAGGCACTTTGTCCCATTGCCTTAAGAGTGATCATAACCCTACAGTGGCTATTCAAGCTGAGATCAAAATTGTTGATTATGGAGTAGAGGAAGAATGGATTTCCATGAAAGATGCACACCTTCTAATTAACAGTAATTCAAGAACCCCGGTAATGTATACTTTACCATAAATTCATAAGAATCCATCCACACACCAGGGATACTGATTATTTTTCCATGCTGGGGCCCCTTGCAAAATATATCAATGTTTTAATGAAACCTTTTGAGAACAAGATTGAATTATATATCAAGGATAGGACTGATGTCATGATTAAAATCGATGCTGTTTAATTTGTTCCAGCAATCAATAGGTTTGCAACCATGAATGTGGAAAGCCTGTACACAAATATACCACAAGATATGGCACTGGAAGCCTTGGAGAGGTTCCTGGACCAAAGGACACGCCCTCATCCAGTTTCATCTGATTTCATTGTTCAATTGGCAAAATTGTATTTGAAGAAAAATGTCTTTAAATTCAATCAACAATTTTTTATTTAAATGAAGGGGATAGTGATGGGATGTCCCTTTCCGCCGGAGCTAGCTGTGTTGTTCATGGCACAATATTAAAATAAATGGGTATACCACAACAATCCGTATCAGGAGAAGATTCATTTTGAAACCTTTACACCAACAATGTGCTGTTGTTTGAAAAAGCCCATCAGAGGAGTTGGTGGATTTTCATATTTGGATTAATTCAGACACCCCTGACATTACATTTTTGCTCAAGTAGAGTCAACATGAGATCAAGTTTCAGGATTCAATCATAAAATATCAAGATAGCAAAATCTTTTCCTCAGAGTAAAACAAGGCCACTGACCGAAATTAATTTCTATACTATTCAAACTTTCTTCAGTGCAACTTGAAGGATAATTTGCCCTTTAGCCAATTTCTCAGAATTCCCCGAAATTGTGAAAGGAATCAGACTTTTTCAATCATATAGAGGCTCTCCTTAAAAAGTTGCAGAATAGAGGATATTAAAGGAAGTTGTTACGAAGATCCCTAAAAATGCCATGGCATATCCCAAAGGAGGTATAGTTGATGGAAAAACAAAAAATTAACAACAAAAGTTTGGTTACGGAACAGCATACAATTTCCATACCAATCAAACAAAGAAAATCATGACATGAAAAAGTCACATCATAGAGAATGTACACCTCATGATAAATGACTTTATTTGCACTGAAACGTAACAAAAACACTTGTGATGTGCTTGTACTTTCCAACACAGAAATCAGAGGAGAGCCAACTTCCCTGAGGTCAATAATCGGCTTTCCATCACTCAAAGGGCATCATAAATGTGGCAATTTCTCTGAGTGCTCATCGATAATTGAAGGAACGGAAATCACACATAATGGTAACAGAATCTCCCATTTGGAATTCACAATTTGAAATACGAAAAACGTGGTGTACATTATAAAATGTCCTTGCACTAATGCGTATGAGGGGAAAACCACATAACAAATAAATACACATTGTTCAACACAAGTCAAGGAGTCGGAAGAAAATAGTAAATGTACCACTAGTCCAACATTACATTGATCACAATCATACTGAGAATGAACTGATGTGGAACGTCATTAAACATGTATCCCATAAGAGCAGTAATATTGAGGCAGCATTATTGAGAGCTGGAGCAAGAATGATGAGATTACACACTGATGAAACCGGACTCAATGAACCTTCAGAAATTAACAAAATTAAAAAATAATCAGATAATTTGAGGTGATTTTTCCTCATGGATTGAGTTCATGACCTAACTGGAAAACATTTGTCAATTTTAATTCGTTTTTCACGTTCATAAAAATACACTTTGATTCTCCATAAACCCATTACCAGTTTATGTTCTCATAGGATCTAATGATACTTTGCCATATGCAAAGAATTGAGCCCAGGACCCACATGACTACATGTCTCATCAGGCTCGGAGGCACTCTCTGATGACGTCAGAGTGACTACATGTAAGGATACCAGTTTTGGCAACGAGAATTGGCATGCAAATTCAAGCTTCCAGCTCTGACAAATGCGCAGCGTGGTAGTCGAAGCAGGTAGTGACGGCAGTGTTTTCCAGACGAAAGGGGAGGAAGTTCTTCAGGAGGTCCGAACGGAGTGACAGCTGTGACTAACGCATGGCGGATCTACAAGCAAAGCAGATGACTGTGGGCTCGCTCCCCTATTGGAGTATCAATAACGTGGCAAAAAATTAAGAGAAAAGGAGAACTAAGGAATGAAGGTATGCGTAACCCTCAGGTACATGATGGGTGTCACATAACTTATTTGAGTGGCTAGAGTCAGGCATCCCATCTTTTTCCCATTTTTCACAGCTAGCTTTAACATACCGGGCTGGTGAGAAACTTTTAAAGTAACATAGTAGTGTCTTTGTGGTGATGGGAAATTCAGTTTCCTTTACACACAAATAACTGATTAAACAGCTACTGATTATGTTCACAGCAGGAAGAGGCAAGGACACATGAGTGAAACCTCATGCAAGGAAAATGAAGCTCGTAGTCACCACTGACTTGGCTGGCTTATAGGCCAGCTGCAAGGTTCTCAATCAGCCTGATAGTTTCCATTTTACACAGTGCAAATCCCTTCTAGATTACAACTACAACTAATTCAAACATTATTATTTTCAGGATGTAGCGCAGCGGTCAGAGCGACTGCCTCAGGAGACAAAGATCTGGGTTTGATCCTCGGCATCGGCGCAACGTCCTGTGATTCTGGGCAAATCACTTAATCTCTCTGTTCCCCGGACATCGCCTTGAGGCCCTCACAGATGATAAGCCGTGCTATATAAATCTACATTTCATTTAATTCAAATCCCACCATTCATTGCTATACTAGACACTAGATCAGGCTAGTCTAGAAACTAAACACCTAGGGAAATCTAGGATGGGGTGACTTGCATGGCTCGCACCAGGTTGTTTTACCCAGAATCCTTGACAAACCACAAACTTTGACTACAAAACACGTTTTCCTCACCTTTCTGTGATGGAATTTTTTGGAATCTGTGGTGACCTACAAACTTGCTGCAGCCCAACATTACCCTGAGTCTTCTGATTAATACTGTACCTCACTTTTGTGGGTAGGCCTAGAGCCCGCGACATAAAACGGCCCAATATGCATCATGGATACATCACATTTTTCCACCCAAAACTGACCAGTTTTTTGCAAAGTGGATAGCTGTGGATTTTAGGCCCTAGCTCAGCTGACACCTAGGGACACCCTAGCAAACCTGTACATTTTTTAAAACTAGACACTTAGGGAAATCCAGGATGGGGTGACTTGCATGGCTTTCACTGGGTTATTTTACCCAGGATACCTTGCAAACCTAAAACGTTGCCTGAAATCACAACATTTCTTTACATTTCTGTGATGGAAACTTCCAGAATCCACAGGAATCCACAGAATTCCTACCACCCAGCATTGCCCCACCTGTTCCGATACAAATGCTACTTCGATTGTTTGAATGGGCCTAGAGTCTGCAACAGGAGCAGTTCAAACCAAAGACAATGGGAGCCCTTGCGTGGGGACTCCTATTAAACTTCATTGGATGAGTTCCTGTCACTGACACAAGGCCCGACTACACAAGTGCCCCAGAATTCATATCAGCACAAGTGGGGCAATTCTGGGTGGTAGGAATTTTGCAGATTCCAGACGTTTTCATCACAGGAATGTAGGGATAAGAATGATTTCAGGCAAAGTTTAAGGTTTTCAGGGCATCATGGGTAAGAAAACATCATTGGATTCACACAAGACACACCACTCTGGAATCACCTGGTTGTGTACTTTTCAAACATCTCTGTGGTTAGTAGATTTCGATGGGTGGCAGCTGAGCACGGACCCAATTCCCGTAACTATCTTTATTGCTGATCTCTTAACGTAGCACTTTAGGGCCTTTTGTGCCAAGGTCTTTAGAACCACCCACACAATAGAGGTCCATTTTTATAAGGATAATTTGGGGAATGCTGTGTGGTGGGAAATTTGTGTCAATAAATCAAAAAAGGTTACACACGGTTCCAAACCAAACAGGAGGTTTCTTTCAAAAGGATAAATCAGTCAGTAGATGAAGACCGACAGATCTCGAAGCAAGAGCCCTCACTCACCTTCCGGTGACATGCTTCATCATGGGGCCTAGCTCCTCGACAGGCCGGCGCTGCAATGCCTGACGGCCCCACAGGGGGGTCCTTTGCCGGAGATCTTTTGAGAATCGTGTATGGCCGGTCAAAGACAGTGAAGTGAAGGATTGGTATATAGAAAAATGTTAAAAATGACTAGAGGTAATCACTGCAAGTTTTATTCTCATACTGATACCTCTGACATGATTAAAAACCAGTGTGGGGGGAGATAGTGGAATAATGTCCACAAACCCCACAGAAAAACAGGTAGGTATAATTACTATGTCTCTTACTAAAAAATAATAGGAAAGAGACGGTGCACACAGGATCCCCTGTGTCACACTAGGTATTTGGTCAACATGTTTCTCGCCTATAATGCGATTCGTCAGGACCTAATTACATACCTAATCCTTTAAACAATGGATTTTCCCAGAAATAAGGAAATCAAAACCTAAGAAAGTTGAGAAGAAAGAAACCAAGGTTAGAGCATGGCATCATTATAAGGACAAAGACATTACAAAATCCTATGTCGTGAAACCCCATACGCAAGTGCGGGATCCCTACAGTGCCAAGCAATGCAGAAAAGTGATCATAACACTCATAGACAAGAAAGTGTGCTGAAACATCCACTATGCTTACCCTCCAAAAACTACTGGTAGGGCCTCATCGGGGTGGTGTCAGGCTCTAAAAATCCACTCTGATCTACATATATGCACAGAGAACACAAACAATGTAATTACAAATAATGGTCACCTAATTTGGTTATACCACAAATTGATCACACTAAATAGAGTGAGTCACTCAATAATAAACCGCAAAATACTAAAATCCGCCCTCATATTATGTTGGTCGGTGATGTGGCAGTTTGAACACTACATATAAAACAAAATTACATTATAGAGGCATTACCCAACTTATTAATGACACGGGGGTCCATTAAGACCCTAGATCATGTGGCATTACACAGACATTATGAATATACAAGAAAAGAAAAGAAAAGACAGTATCCTCTGGGGACATACTGCAGAAAAAAGGGGCTAAGGAAAAATGCATCAGAAGTGCCAGACGAAGCTATCAGAAATTTGTGTCCCCTTGTAGATTCCAGAAGTTTTCCTCAAAGAAATGTGAGGAAAATGATGTGTTTTCATAGTAAATGCTTGAGGTTTGTAGGGATTTGTAGGTAAGAAAATGGTGTGAGATGCATGCAAAGTACACCACCTTGGTCTCCCCCAGATGTCTAGTTTTCAGGACTGTCTGGGTCTTTTAAGTTTTTCCTGGTGGCGGCCTACCCAGGCCCAAAAAGTGTAACAATTCACCATTACAAGTGGGATGATAGCAGGAGTTAGCCAAACTCTTCTGGCCCTTTTGTAGAAACAACACCCATAAGAATCAAATATCCTCTTGCTTGCTATTGCAATGGGATGCTTTAGTCTGCAGGAGAGCAGAAAGGCTGTTGAGATTTTAGGGGTGAGGGTGGGGCTTGGTGTGAGGCTGCAAAAGACCCAGCCTATTATTTTATTAAAGATATATATATTGCTGCCATAGAGTGTGCTTTCTGCCCCCCTGGGGGCAGTTCGGAAGTAATTACCCCATCTGCCCCAAGGGGAGGCAGAAAGACTGTTGCCCATAAACTTTGGGTGGGGACATTGCCATACCCATACCGGGCTGCCCCTCCCTTATATTTTTTTTAAAACGTGTCTTCTAGTGGGTTTTCTGTTCTGTGGGGGGGCATATAGGGGAGTAACTACACCAATCTGCCTCCCAAGAAGACAGAAAGACTGTGTCCCCATTTTTATGGGGGTGGGGCATAGCCTCTCCCTACAAATCAAAAAAACAAATCCCTGGAGTCTAGTGGGCTTTCTGCCCCCTGGGAGTACAGATGGGGGCAATTGCTCCCATCTGCCCCCCAGGGTGGGCAGAATGACTATTTCAACATTTTTATAGAGGAGATTGGGGCATGGCCATGCCCATGCTGGGCAGCCCCCACCCCTATAATTAAAAATAAAGTAATTTCTGGTGACTAGTAGGCTTTATGCCCCCAGGAGGGTAGAGAAAGACTGATTCCTCATTTTTAAGGGGGTGGGGTCATGGCCATGCCCATGCTGGGCATCCACACCCCTACAAACATTAATCCCTGATGTCTAGTGTGCTTTCTGCTCCCCCACCTGGAAGGGCAGAAAGACTGTTTGTCGATTTATGTGGGGGTGGGGCCATGGCCATGCCCGTGCTTGGCAGGCCCTACCCCTACAATCACAAAAAAAGTAATCTCTGTTGTCTAGCAAGCTTTCTGTGCCCCTGGGGGGCAGACAGAGGTAATTACCTCAATGTTTCCTCCAGGGAGGGGAGAAAGACTATTTTCCATTTTTTCTTGGGGTGGGGGCATGGCCATGCCCATGTTGGGCACCCTCCACCCCTACAAATATTTAAACAAAAAGTAATCCCTGGTTTCTAGTGGGCATTGTGTCCCCTGGGGGAAGGGGTTAATTGCCCCCATCTGCCCCCAGGAAGTGTAGAAAGACTGTTTATCTATTTTTAAGGGACTGGTGGCATGGAGACTGTTTAGAAATGTCTATGGGGTGGGGGGATTGGCACGCCATGCTGGTAAGCACTGACCCCTACAAATATATATCAAAAATAATTCCTGGTGTCTAGTGGGCTTTCTGCGCCCTGATTTTATATCCCCATCCACCCCCAGAGGGGGAGAAAGACCAAAAGTTTCCCGGGGTGGGGGGAGGCACAAGCACTGCCCTAAGGGGCCACTCCCCCATGTCCCTGTGGCCTAGTGGGTGGAACCCTGCTAGGGGATCACCCTCCAATGGCGACCCCCAAGCAGTGATCCACTGGGGAATGGTACTATTGGAAGGGGGAGATTCTGTCCTTTCCAATGATACCTCTGCAGTCTTAATAGGTGCTCGGGGAGCTTAGATAGCCCCCAAGCACCAATGCAGTGAAAGTGAAATGAGATGATTAACTCATTTCACTTTCATTTTCATTGTATTGATGTTCAGCTCACCGTGCAAGCTGATCCGCATTTCAGTGAAAAAATTAAAATAGCCTCGGGTGCTGGGGAAGCGCTGCCCTAGCTCTTGAGGCTAATTTTAGCAAAAAGGAAATCCCTCCGGTAGTCACACCAGAATGATTTCCTGCCTTGTGTGTGAGGATGGTGTGTGTGACACTGTGTGGAATGTTCCAGTAGACCCATAAGAAGTTGTGAAGGGGCCACTCTGTGTCTCCTCCCTGGTCCAATCCTATTCATAATGCTTTGGTGAGAGTCCTTATGAAGACCTTCCATGTGAGCATTTGCATGGGGCCAAAATAGTATGACCCAGCGATGGTGCACATGAAGTTGGCTAAGCTACACTTGGAAGTCATGGCCTTGAAAGGGGGGGACATTTTCACTCCTTATCTCTGGCTATGCAGCAAATATTATTTTTCAATCCTAGGATTCAAATGTTCAAATGCAGGGTGTATACTATTTCACCCACTGGTAACTAAGCATGGTTGTCCATGACTACCAATGTGTGCCTCCCATCTGGGAAACTCTTTAAGTCTGGTCTTACCTTGGTTGATAGTGATGTGCTGGCATCACCTGTGAAAATAGGAGCTGTTTGTTCAGCTGGTACGCTTGCCATTCTTGGGCAAGGTGTCCACCATCCGATCCATCCCTGGGAACATGCTTTTGTCCCTCAGATGAGTCTTGATTTTTGTGACCAATTGGTCTGGTAGGACAACAACTATGTTCTGTAATGCCAGTGGGACAACAATATGCCTGCCTTTCAGGATGAGGTCATCCTCATTTCTACTTGAGTCTATCTAGGGTCTCTATAATTTACTCATTGTTTCTTTTGACTTGTCATACCTTTGCAGTTGAGCAAGAAACACCTTCCATTTGTATGCTTTCTGTACTTTTTGCAGAAACACATCTTGTCTGGTTTCCCAGGCAACCTTGCGGATTTGCAGGGCATGTGGATATGTGGCTCATGTCACAATTCACACATAATCTTCTCTCAGCATGTTGGCCAGCAGGGTTTGGGCTCTTCCTTTGATGCCTCAATAGGAAATTGACTGGATTATTGGCTCTGGGTTGATAGGTGATGTTCAGGTGGTAACTGTACCACCCACTTTTCTGTTCATGGAGGTGAGTGCTGTGACATTCCCCGAAAAAAGTTAGCAAGGGCCCCGTGGTCTGAGGCTTCCTCGTAGAGATGGAAATTGAAGTGGGAACATCCCCTCCGATGGCCAGTGCTTCATCCTCAATCTGGGCATAACATATGTTGACATCAGTCAACATCCAGCTGGCAACGGCCATTGCAGCCCATATGTCTCTACGTTGCTGCACAAAGACAGCTCCCAGTCCCACCGGGCTCGAATCCACTTTCAGCTCAGTTGTCTTCTGGGGGTCAAAGTAAACGATCAAGGTGCCATGGAGCAATGTCTCTTTGACTTTCTTGAAACCACAGTCTTGAAGTGGATCCCATTCCTTTGTGGCATAGGGTTTAGGGTTTCATGAGGATTCTCAGGGCCTGGGTCAGAGTTTCCAGATTTAGGATATCTCAGCCACTCATAGAAACATTCTGACCTCAGTTGTGGATATCTGAGCTGGGGTATTCCTAATATCCACAGTATTTTGGGGTCCAATTTAACTCCTTTCTCGTAGAACATATATCCAGTGTTTTGGAGTATAGCAATATGTGGTTGCTTGTATTTATGATGCAGTCTAGTCTGCACAGGTTCTTACTGGCTGTGTTCTGGAATACCTCCGCAGCAGACGACATTCTGAAATTGAGCTGTTTATACCTTCTAAGTCCTAACTGCATGGCGAACATCTTGATGTATGAACTCAGTGGGTCTAGAAGTAGCTGGTGGCAGCCACCTTTAAGGTCAATCAAGGAAAAACACTGTGCTCCTGTGAGATCTGCAATGATATCATCCATAGTGGGCCAGGAACACTTATATACTGCACGCAATGACACTCCTAACACACATCTCCCTGTGGACTCGGCAATAAGAAGTTTGGCATCCTTTATTTAAACCCTTTGCGGTGCCCAAACCTCATAGTGCGTGGGATAACAGGGCACCCCTGCTGTAGCTGCCGAGTGGTTTAATACGGCTAACTGAAAGCAGTCCCTGTGAGAACCCATAGAAGTCCCATGATATGTAGCAGAGATACTGAAAACGAAAAACTCTGCAACAGAGAGCTAAAATAAAAAATTATCTCCAGGGCAGAAAACGAGGTGTGGTCTAATTAAAAATGGGAAAGTGCACAAGGGCACCACAAGGAACCAAGCATGTCAACAATCCAGAGAGATGCAAAGGCCACAAAAACAATTGTGTAGACAAAGGAAATTAGCACTCGAAGAAACCCAATGGTTCTAAAAGAACATGAAGGACCAAAGCCTATCAGTTTGTAAAATTAGATATGCCAAAAAGGAAACATTGAGGCCAAGCAACGACCCCTAGACAGGAGGCAGTGAGCCCCTAACAAAACAGAGGAACTGGGTAATACCACTACTAGGGAGTTGCCTGCAGCATCAGACCTGGAGATCTTACCAGGATGGAATCAATGAGACAGAAACACTGATAGACATTTCTCTACAGATGGCCTTCAACCGATGCATGAGGGGAACCATCACTCAGGTGAAGCCATATGCAGTAATGTAGAATGACCAATTTACACAATGTTGCAATGCAGAACTTGAGAGATTGCAGCAGTGTTGCCTTGTTGGACACAACCTACAAAGAATCTCAATAAGCATGAAATGTAGAAATAGTTCAAGAAAAATTGCAAACATAGAAACCAAAGACAAATCTCATTATAATGAAAAATATGATTTCCCTGTTTATTTGAGGGACAGTGTCCATCAATCTACAAAGATCTGACAGTTTATGAGAAGCAAAGTACTAATGTAATGGTGTTTCAGAGTTGTGACAAACTGAATTAGTATATGGTTCAAGGAGAAAATAAAGAGAAAAACAAAATAAAGTCTACTTACGTACTAATCACTCAGGGAAATCAGCACAGGCAGATCAAGACAGGAAGTCCATGACTGTTTACCCCTTGCCCAGAGTAGAAGCGTATTACAGTGGAGGATTGGACCACCACATGAGCAGACCAATGACCCTGTACAAACTGAGTGAACAGGAAGGCATCCATTGTAGCAGGTAAGCAATATGGGGCAGAGCAAAGGAACAGGAGGCAGCAGGGACAACACGAGTAACAGAAATTCCACCCTCATCAAGAGCCTGAAAAACCATGGAACTAACAGCCTGCCAACAAAACAAAAAACATACACAATAGAAGCAAGAGGTCCACTGTAGACCAGCCCAAATCCTGACAGACATTGAAAGTCTAACAAGAGAGAACAGTCAGATGAGCTCCAGATTACCCAAATAAAGCGAGAATCCCTAGTCCCAACACACAAACAAGTGGAAGATGACCCACATCAATTAAAGGAAATGCTGAAGACAGATGTGAAACTGGCACTGCAAGAGAAGACTGAAACTCCAGCAGAAGCCCCTGGTTTGTACCAATGAGCAAAGAGGCCTAAGTGCTTCCATGGAAGGAACCTCATTCTCAAGGCCATGGGAGCCGCATGCACCAAGAAAGTGGTGGGGCCCAGGTAGACTGTTGTTGAGCATAGTCTTTGCAGTGTCTAATTCACTGAGTAAAGAGGAGTGTCATGGATTGTGCTGGAGTAGAGTGAAATGTCGTGGAATAGAGTAGAGTAGCGTGGAGTAGAGTGGAGAGGAGTACAATGGAATGTCAAGGATTAGAGTAGAGTGGTGTAGAGCAGAATGGTGAAGAGTGGAGTGACATAGAGTGAAATGATGTAGAGTGGTGCAGAGTGGAAGGGAGTAGAGTGGAGTAGAGTGGAGTAGAGTGTGATAAAGTGGACTGGCATAGAGTGGCAGAGAGTGTCATAGAGTACAATGACATAGAGTGGCATAGAGTGGAGCAGTGTAGAAAGGTGTAGACTAATGGAGTGGCGTAGAATGGAGTAGGGTAGAGTGGAATGGCGTAGAATGAAGAAAAGTTGTGTGGAATGGCAGAGTGGGAGTTGGATGGAGTGTGGTGCCTTAGAGTGGATGGCTGTAAAGCAGAGGGGCATATTGTGAGGGTTTAGAGTGGAGTAGAGCATCATAAAATGGAGTAGAGTATCATGGAGTTGAGTGAAATGGAATGGAGTAGAATGGCTTAGGGTGGAGTAGAGTGGCAAAGAGTGGAGTAGAGTGGTGTGGAGTGGAGTGGTATTGAGTGGTGGTTAGTGGAGTATTGTAGAGTGTCATAGAGTTGAGTGTCATAAAGGGAACTGTTGTACATTAGATTGCCATAGAGTGGTGTGTTATAGAATGTAGGGTATAGAATGGAGGGTCATGGAGTGGAGGGTCATAGATTGAAGGGTCATTGAGAGTCATGGAGTGGAGTACAGTGGCATAGAGTGGAGTGGGAGAATGAAGTATAGTGGCATAGAGTGATTTAGAGTGGAGTAGAGTGGTGTAGAGTAGGGTGGTGTGGAGGAGAGTGTCATAGAATGGAGTAAAGTGTAGTAGTGTGGCGTACAGTGGAGTGCTGCAGAGTGGAGTGCCATAGAGTTGAATATCATATAGTGGAAGGGCTTAGAGTGGAGGGGCGTAGAGTATTGTCACTTAAAGTAGTCCTGAGTGTTGTAGAGTAGAGTGACATAGAGTGAAGCAGAGTGTCATGGAGTGCTATAGAGTGGAGTTTCATAGAGTGTAATGCCTTGCAGTGGTGTAGAGTGCAGTGGATTAGAGCAAAGTGTTGTGAATCAGAGTGTCGTGGAGTGAAGTGGGCTGGTGTGGCGTAGAGTGGATTAAAGTGTTGTAGAGTGGAGTAAAGTGTCATGGAGTAGAGTGAAGTAGAGGAGAGTGGCATAGAGTGACGTAGAGTGCCGTGGCGTAGAGTGCCGTGGAATGCCATAGAGTGGAGTGGTGTAGAGTGGCATAGAGTGGAATGTCATAGACTTTCGTATCGTGGAGGAAAAAAGAGTGGAGGGTATAGAGTGGAGTAAAGTGTGGTAGAGTGGAGGGGCATAGAGTAGAGTGGAGTGTCATAGAGTACTATAGAGTGGAGTGTCATTGAGTGGAGGGATGTAGGGTGGAGTGGGATAAAGTTGAGTGTTGTAGGGTGTCATGGAGTGTCGTGGAGTGGAATGTTGTAGAGTGGAGTGGTGAACAGTGTTATGGAGTGGCATAGAGTGGAGTGATGTTGATTGGAGTGCCATATAGTGAAGTAGAGTAGAGTGGAGTGGTGTTGAGTGTAATGGAGTGCCATAGAGTGCAGTTGAGTAGAGTGGAGTAGCGTAGAGTGTTGTGGAGTGCCAGAGAGTGGAGTACAGTACAGTAGAGCAGCAGAGAGTGCCATGGAGTGTCATAGATGGGTGGTCATAGAGTGGGGGATCGTAGAGTGGAGTAGTGAAGAGTGTAGTGTCATACAGTGTCATAAAGTGGAGGGACATAGAGTGGAGTAAAGTGTTGTAGAGGGGAGGGGTGTAGAGTGGAGTAGAGTGCCGTAGAGAGGAGTGGCATAGAGTGTTGTTGAGTGGAGTGTGGTAGAGTGGAGTGTAGTAGAGTGGAGTGTTGTAGAGTGGGGTGGTATAGAGTGGAACGAGGTAAAATGGGGTGTCATGGAGTGTCATAAAGTGGAGTGTGGTAGAGTGGCGAAGGGTGGAGTGTCATAGAGTGGAGTGGTGTAGAGTTGAGGGGGCTTAGAGTGGAGTGTCATAGAGTGGAGTGGTGTAGAGTGTCATGGAATCTAGTAGACAGGCATAGACTGGGGTAGAGTGTCAGAGAGTGGTGTAGACTGGAGTAGAGTGGGGTTGAGTGGCATAAAGTGGGGATCATAGAGTGTGGGGACATAGACTGCAGTGGGATAGAGTGTAGTGTCATGGAGCGCCATAGAGTAGAATGACATGGAGTGAAGTGGAGTGGCTTAGAGTGGAGTGTCGTAGAGTGGCGTGGAGTGGCATAGATTGTCGCAGGGTGGCATAGAGTGTCATAGAGTGGCTCAGAGTGGAGTGTTTGGAGTGTCATTGAGTGTGACAAACTGACAAAGGGTCAAAGAATGAAGGACCGTATAGTGGAAGGACATAGAGTGGAAGGGCATGGAGTGGAGTAAAGTGTCATAGAATGGAGGGGCGTAGAGTGAAGCGGTGTGGAGTGTCATAGAGTGACGTTGAGTGGATGGTCATAGAGTAGGGGGTTGTAGAGTGGAGGGGCATAGAGTGGAAGAAAGTGTCATAGAATAGAGCAAAGTGGTATAGCGTAGAGTGGGGTAAAGAGTTGTAGAGTGGAGTGGCATACAGTGGATTAAAGTGACATAAAGTGGATTGTCATAGAGTTTGATAGTGTGCACAGTGGGTTGTAGAGTGGAGTATTGTAGATTGGAGTATAGTCATGGATTGGAGTGGAGCAAAGTGACCTGGAGTTAGGTGGCAATGAGAGCAGAAGATTATTGTAGAGTGGGGTACAGTGGAGTGGCCTAGAATGGAGTATCTTAGAGTGACGTAGTGTACAGTGGAGTAAAGTGTCAGAGAGTGGATTAAAGTGTCACAGAGTGGAGTGGAATAGAGTAGAGTCAAGAGGAGTGGAGTGGCAGAGTGTGGAGTGTTGTAGAGTGCAGTAAAGTAGGGTAGAGTGTAGTAGAGTGGAGTGGCATAGAATGGCATAGAGTGTCGCACAGTGGAATGTTATAGCGTGGAGTGGAGTAGAGTGTCATTGAGTGTAGTGTCTTAGAGTGGAGTAGAGTGGCATAGAGTGCTGTGGAGTACTGTGGATTAGAGTGGCATAAAGTGGCATAGAGTGTTGTAGAGTAGTGTGGTATAGAGTGTCATAGAGTGGAGTGGCATAGAGTGGCATAGTGTAGAGTTGAGTGGAGTAGATTGGCCTCGACTGGCATAGAGTGAAGTGGTACATAGTGTCGTAGAGTGGTGTAGAGTGGAATAGTGTAGAGCGACATAGAGCTCAGGGGCATAGAGTGGAGCAGCGTGGAGTGGCATGGGCTGTGTATGGTATAGTAGTGCACTGCCATTACAAACAAAACATTTTCAGTTGAAATGGCCATTACTTTTGCACAGACACATTTTCACTGATATACCTATACAAAGTATGCAGAGGCCAAACGATAGTATGTGGAAATGGCATCACCTAGTGTATTGATTTGTTTTGATCATATTAGAATATTTGTTTCCAGCACATTTCAGAATTACAAAAAAATGGGCCTCATTTGTGCTTTCCTAAATCTGGTATATTCTGAAATATTTACACAGTTCATTCAAAGTCATTTAATTTTCTTGTGTGCTAGAACAAAGCCTTTCCTTTCACTTCCCCTCTACGATTATCAGGTAAATCCTCTCACTTAGAAGTCAAACAAAGAAAAGTAGACACCAAGCTGCCTTGAAAGGCAGACCTGACCTGAGTATTCTTAGATCATCTTTCAGAATGTCCCCAACACATCTCTAGCAACCAGACAGCTGTGCTGTCTGGCAGTCTTCGACCTAAAAATGGTGAGGCACCTGGGATAAAGACAGACGCAGCACAGACAAGTCAACATACACACACATGCCCCTCTCCGGCTGTTGCACAGCACTTGGAGTCAGACACTGGAAAAAATTGCAGCAGCATATGCATATCTCAAGCTGAACATACAGGCAGAAGAAAGTAAATCTGGCACTTATTACGGGAGCTGCAGCTACAGTCAGGCAAGAACTGGATTTTCTTGTGAGACTGCAGGATGTTATAGTTGTAGAGTGGTTTGGGGTTAAAGATATAGGGCCTGATTATGAGTTTAGGCATTATATATCACCTCTGATAAATAACGATTCCACAAGGTATGTTATTTATTGGTTGCAATACATACCACCACAAGTTACTGCAGAATAACATGCTGATTTTGGAGTTTAGGGCACCAAAATCCACATGATATGGTAAATACCATATATCCCCCCCGTTCAATTTCGGCCGCTATGTTCTGCCGAAATTTAACAAAGGTTAGATTATTTAGTGCATCGGATAGTTAAAGGATGCATTAAATAGTTAAAAGCGTGTAATTCCGACCCATGAGCAAACAGGGGTTCACTCATTGGTTGGAATGTATTAAGCAACTCGTAATCAGGGACAGAGGCCCTGATTTATTCAATAGTGGTGCAGGCCGGTGCTGTGCCAAAAAATGCAGCACCACGCTGCAACACTTTTGAAGCTCAGGGATCCGCCATATTTACAAGAATATGGCGCACCCCTGAGTTTCCCCCTCCGCCGGCACTGAATTAAGCTTCCTGAGCCAACGCAGGCATCCTTGCACCATAGTGCAAGGGTGTCTGTGTTGAGGGGACAGATTATGTGCCGTTCCTTCCTGCACATAAACAATCTATAATGGCAAGTTTGTACTTCTATGTGTGATGAAAAATGCAGCACACATAGAAGTACCAAAGTGTCATTTTCGAATGATTGTTTATGTGCAGGAAGGGGTATCTAACTGCACATAAACAGTCACCCATGGCATTTTGCTCTTTCTATGTGTGCTGCAGAAAGCAGCACATATGGAAAAAGCAAAAAACAAGGAGGAATAAAAGCCTTCCTCCTCGTTTTGCCATGCTAATGCCAGCCTGGGGTGGCATTAGTTTTTGGCGCTACCACAGGTTTACGATACAAATAAATCTGGGGCACCTTCAAAAGTAATGGGTTTTATGGTGAAACGCCCACTGCAACACCCATTGCATGCCCCTCTGACGCAGAAAACTTTGTTGGAGGGGCCTATATTTACAAGGAGGCATAGCCTCCTTGTAGGTATGGAGCAGTGGTTAGCGCCACCGGAGCGTCAAGAAAAGTCTGCCCTGTAGTGTATAGACAATTGTTTGTCTCCTGAGAGAGGTCTGTCAGTGGAGGTGGTTCTGTAGCTGGCTGCATGATACCAAAAAGTAAACACACACACAACTATTAAATAAATATATTTTTATTTTAAGTCCTGTATTTGATGTCCTTATTGAAACTGCTGTATGATTTCTCGTGGAACAACGTGCAAACTATTCATATAGGAAAAACATTTCCCTTCAACTTAACGATGGACAGCCTGCTTTATGGGCTGTCTGAAAAAAATAAATCTTCTAGCAACTCATTAAATGACCTTCTTTCCTGGAACAAAAATAGCTGCCAGTTTACATTTCCTTTGACGTTCAGGGTACAGGCAAAATTCAAAATATATATTTTCATGAAAGTATGCAGCATACATTCATTGTGATTTACTTTGATGTAGCAGCACACTCAACATTGTTTGCTATTAATAATCTACCTTCCCAGTGAAGACAAAATGTTCTATCTTTAAACACAAATGTATTGGTATTATTCAAAACAGAATTAATGGTGGTAATTTATGCCTCTAACCCGCCGAATTCAAAGGAGAATTACAAAATCAAAATATTCATTTTTCCGCGTTGACTAAATTTTAAGCCGATTCCATTTGAACAGCTCCATTAGTAAGCAGTCTGTCACGAGAAATACACATGGAATCCCATCTGCCTTCATCCAGTTATTTAAATATTTAGGTGCTCTATTAAGTGTGCATCACACCTTTCGGGACTTGGGAGCGCCTGACCACAATGTGGGTGTCATACAGACAGAGGGCAACATCCCAGTGGTCTAGCTGCGCTGAAAGGCTTCTAGGCTGCCGAGTATCACGGTCTGACTTCTAATCGGAGTGGGTTGCCTAGGTTGTATGTCACAATATCTAGGTCATAAATATCGACCTGCACAAATTATCGCATACACAATATTGGCTACCACTAGATTTCCAAGCTAAGTATAGTATTATTATTCTTAATTCCACAACTATTTACCTTGCCGATAGTTGTACTGTGCCTCTCTGTGCCTGTGTCTACAAAATGTGCTGCACATTTTTGTATACACATTTAGGGCCCGATTTAGATGTTTTCGGAGGTCCGGGCTGCCAAATTTAGAAATGTCTTTTGGGCCGAGGGGAACCGCTATTAATGTGGTTTCTGTTAATGCATTGTAAGTTTGACCTATGGATCTGTCAAATCTACAGGAGCTGTACGGTACAGTTACAAAGCTTTTTTTATATTAAAAAACAAAACCCCAAACTGGGATTTTGTTTTTGAAAAAAATAAATGCCCCTCTTGCCATGGGACTCATATCTTATGGCAAGGGGAGCATTTTTATGTTTTTACTGCCCCTTACTGCCAGGGTTTTTCTGACGTGACAGGCAGTAGAAAACAACTATAGCTCCACCCATCAAAAATCTAAATTGTTCGTTTAGTCATAAAGCTAGTTCTCCGACTGCCCTCACTCTATTGGGCTGTCAGAGAAGTTGGCCACAGTGGAGAAGGATTAGTCTCCGCTTTCGCCAAACTATGGACCT
This sequence comes from Pleurodeles waltl, assembly GCF_031143425.1. NCBI lineage: Eukaryota > Metazoa > Chordata > Amphibia > Caudata > Salamandridae > Pleurodeles > Pleurodeles waltl. The sequence goes on from NC_090447.1 coordinate 806,604,576, forward strand.
CTCTTTAAAATTATGACAGAATCCCCTCTCCACCAACATATAAAGCTGGCCCTTAATTAATCATTTCCTTATTTGAGTAGGGGTAAAATAAATAAAACCCTAGAAACTGAAGCTTGGGGTGGTTGCACTTCAGAAGTAGCTAAGACACCAATGTGTCTTCATAGAGGCATTATCAGATTCCAAAGCAAAATGACATTTTGCCATTCGGACACTCTTTTTCCTTTAGAAGCATTGATTTTTTGGGCTGTTGCAACCTGACTCCCTCTTTTGACCATTTGTGTTGGCATGTAAGGCGGATGCCTGCAGCAATCGTAATGCAGCACATCCTTGGGTTTAAACAATGCCCTTTCTGCTGCCAGAGATTTATTTCCCATGTGAAGTTATTGCACAATCTGCTGAATTAATTGGTTGACGGTTTCCCCTTTATCTTATTAAATTATCTCATATAAACAGTTTCTCTATAGAGCGGGAGTGTACTCATTGGCCTTCAGTGTTTATGGTGCACTGCACCTTTGTGTTTTGTAATTGTGTACTTTGCAGTTGGCCCTACTTATTGATGAAAGGTTTCCCCCAGAATGGACAGTGGCACCCCTGATACAGAGCCCAAAAGAAAGGTTGTCCATGTGATGCTTTTTAGTGACCCCTATGTCTTGCGGCGAGTGATAGGAGAGGCAGAGAGATAGAGAATCTGCACTATGAGTCTGAATTATTACTTTTGCTATCAGATGATAGAAAAAATGAAGTTTATAAAATTCAGTAGCATAGTCTCCTCAGCGCAATAAAGTGGCCATACGAAAAAGCCTGAAATGATGATATTGCCTTGGCCTCTTATGAATCAAGGGTAAATGCAGTTAACGCTGTATTCTTTGTGGCAATAATTGCTTGGAAATTTGGATATGAGCTCATATCTCTGATTATGTGTTCCCTGAAGATCGCAGTAATTTGCTGAAGTATTTCGCCCAGCAGATTGCCCATGCGAAATTTTGCAGTGTTGAATGTACAGTGTATATTTTTACATATATTTCCATAATGGTTTTTGCAAATCCTCTGATGCCCTTTTTCCTAACCCCATTCCCTATTTTGAAACCTGAGCGAGCCTGACGGCTCCACAGACTAATCTGTAATATATTTTAATATTTGCAGCTCCCAAATTCGGTCGAAAACTACATATGACTATTATCATATGTGTTCAAGACGTTTATATAATTAGCTGTTGGTGTTAATAGTACTGTGAGTAATCAGCATTCAGGAGTGCCAACAGTACTGGTTATGTTGTCTGGAAAATGGCCCATAAAGGCCAATTTTATTATTGTAGTTGTCTGTGTGTCACCGTGACTGGTAGCACCTACTAACGCAACTGTAAAAGGTATGGCCATGGCCAAGCAGAATTGTCAGTTATACTACCCAAATCAGTACTCCATATGCTCAATACATTTACCTTCACAAACTGTTTTTTTATTACTTCTTTGGAAGGTCTTGAAGGAAGTAAAAGATGACACGACGTCCCTTACATACTTTCAAATTTGAAGTTCTTTATAAATTAATTTGTTCCTTTAAAAAAAAAAAATGTCTCAATATTTAATAGAGAATGGAAGATTTTCACATTTTGCATTTTCCCCATTGTTCATCCGGCCCTTTGTAAATGAAACAATTTAAAACGTCAATTTATTTATTTAAGCAACACAAGCTCGCAATTCAGCTGCCATTGAATGTACACCACTCAAAACGCCTGTAAGAAAATAATCATCTACTAAAAATAGAACAAATACTTCCATGTACAGTGCCTGTATCATCCTTTAGTAGATTTAAAATGCACATTTCCTGTTTATTTATAAATTTAAAAAAGTATCATTCCGTACAGCCAGAAGAAGCAATTTCAGTAACTATACAGCAGCATATAACTTTCAGTTCTTTTCCAGTACTCCAAGATGTGTAAGTCAGGGTAAAACACACGCCCAGGAATGCTACTATCAACAGTGCAGCAGATATAGTTTAATTGTTAGTGTCCAGCAAGGAGACGGAGAGGAGCTCTAAGAATTTTTTATTGCTTGCACTTGGGCCCGTGGGGCCATTGCTACACCAGTGGACCTGTTGAAATCAATGTGTAGGCGCTTGTTTCCACATACCTCTCATCCACCTAGTGTTGTGTACTGTAGGCACATATTAGCAGTGATCGGAATTTGGCTGTGCCACAAAGCTGTTTCTTTGTGTGCTTATGCTTGATTGCTTGGAGATCCATGTAGAAGAGCCAAGAGCTCCACCTGTACGCTAAGGGCTCAATGTCTAAGGGTAGCACTACACCACGTGAAGGAGGAAGAGGGAAAAGGAACTACACAGGGGTCTCAGCAGGAAGACGACACAAGCACTTACCATCACAACAGTTTCTTCCTCGGTCAGAGTACTCACAATGCACTTTTAGGATACCATGTAAATGCGTAAAGTGAGTAGAAAAATTAACACATATGTAACATATAAACTGACATGATCAACAAGACGGCTGGCTTACCCTTCTCAACATGGGTGTAGCTCTGATGAGTTCAAGCAGCAACAAGGATGCAGATGTTCAACCCAAAGACTCAAGCAGGCACCAGATCAGTGCTGGGCGAGATCTTGTGTTGAATGAGAAAAAATAATGACAAAGAAAAAACATACAATAGAGCTAACTTGTTCGAAGCACATGCAAAGGATGTGATGAGAGTTGCTGGTGGGTAGTGCAATAATAATAAAGGAGGAGGGTGCAGACATGGACAATAAACAAACGAGCAGATGGTGCTACAACTACGAAGCATTGCCAGGCAATAAAGGATCTGTAACTTGATACGTGTACCTGTGTTGCCTTTCATGACCCAGAAGTTAAACTAATGCTAATGTAGTGGTGATTCTTGCATCTTCTAGATCTTATCCTATGCACCATTGTGAAGGGCAGGGTCTTTATACAAAAGTCTGGAGCCACTCAGATCGGAGTTAAGTTCTCTGTTGCTAGGCCCTTAGGTTACAGTCACAGTTGGTAGGTCTTGTCAGGGCTCAGCTCTCCCTCCAACTGACCTGATTTCCTAGCTTCCACCATAGACCACGCACCAACATTATATTAGAACATTGGAATGCTGGGGGCTCCATTGGAGACAATGGAGTGCTGCAGGCTTTTACAGGCCGGTAAAAGCCCGCAGCGCCAACATTCCAATGTTCGCTTTGTTCACAGCAACAGCTGTGAACAAAGCCTCACGGAGCCCGAGGGGATTTTAATCCCCTCGGGCTCCGTGAACATTTTTTTTTTAATAGAACATTCTGCCCTGTGTGGCAGAATGTTCTAATAGCCTTAGAACCCGCCGTAGCGGGCTCTACCGGCTATTAAAGTCCCTCTCCCTTGTTAAATGCCCTCGCCTTCGGCTCGGGCATTTAACGCGGGGAGCGGGCCTTTAATAGCCGCTACAGCCCGCAACGGCGGGTTCTAAGGCTATATTATATCATTTACTCTCAGCATTTCACTCTTAGGATTTGAGACACCAGCTCAGACATACAGGGAATGGGAATACACAGTATACTGCAATCCTCTTTTCACTGACTGAAATATGGAATGAAGCCCCTAGGATAGGATGCATAAAATATTGTATGTAGTGAAGTGTAAGCACAGGTATTTGGTGTCACATGAATGCTGTAATGTTCTACAAAGAATGTGCATGAGTCATTACAGTGAGTCCCAACCATTCCAATATGACAACATGACAGGAAGAGAAGTGGCTTACTTTAGAACTGGGGAACCAAGTTTGAGTCCCATCATCCTGTGATTCTGGGCAATCACTTACCCTCCTTGTGCCTGAAGAAACAATCTGACCCAGGGTAATTTAGTCTGGTGCTCATGTAAAGTGCTCCGATGGACATGGGCCAAGTTTGCACTATGTAAAACTGCAAAATTCCAAAACAAAACAATTATAATGAGTTTGAACAAAGTTAGTGTCATGGCAAACGTTTGCTCTTCTTTTACACTTGTTCTTCCTCTTTTGTAAGTAGCCTATTGAGAGATTGATGAGTACCATGTCTAAATTATTTTATTGAAGTAGCCCATCTGTTCCCCTTCAACAGTTTCATCCATTGGTCTCCTTGTTGACCTCCGCTCTCAGTTGTTTCGTCTTTGGAACATAACATAAGATTGACAGCAAAAATATACTAGAAAGACATTGGCCGTTTTACAAGAACAATCAACATTCGAGCAGAAGACCACGTGACCTCACAATATGATCAAAGAAATACATGAAACCAATTTAGAATTGCATATTTTGGAGCAGTACTTAGAGGGTTGCTGAATAAATCAAAATTCTGGTTTATACTGTTGTCAGTTCCTTTTAAATTAGTGATGAAAACCATAGATAAAACTGAAATGTAGCAAAAAAAGAAAAAAGAAAATCTGACCAAACAAGACTATCCCTTTCAATCTTGCAACATGAGTAAGACAATAATAGAGAGATCCACGGACAAAGAGAGTATCATTGTTACTAAGTGAAAAGAAAAGTCATACAGACTATTAATGGATAGCACAGGTTAAATAAGTTACAGTATAGTCTAGTGATGGTATTAAAAGAAACATATGATGCAAGTCTAGAAACCAGAAGATCTAAAGGCCTTCTAAATCAAAATAAACATCACTTCCTTACAGTGAGCCAACTAATCATGCCAACAAATTACTTACTACCAAATCTGCCTGATGAATCCTCCAAGCACGCAAATTGTGGTTTCTGTTGACTTGCTATTTGAAAGTACCTCAGAGTTTGTGGCTGTGTAACTAGCACCAATTGTGAAAAATCTAAGCTTATACTTGAGAGACAAAATAATTTTTTCTGCTGGCTGCATATATATCCCTCTAAACGAAAGGTACTAGCTAGTAACAATGGATGTTTTGAGGTTATGAGAAGTACCTAGAAAAGACATTTCTGTGACATAAACAACCTGGTATTGATAATGGATGGTGATGAAACTGAGTTTCAGGACTACTCCAAAAGTCTTAACAATAACAACTGAACATTCACATGGCACAACATAAAAGTAAAGATAATATGAAATTGCTGGATACTGTGGTTCATGTACAAGAATGAAAGATTTCAACAACAGTTGGGCAAAAAGACTTCAATGAATAACTTTGTTCTTTCTAAGAACTACCATCAAAACGCTAAAGAGAAGTGTTTCTTATGGTGAAATACTAAGTGTAAAATTGAATTGTTCATAGACCAGGCAACAGAAAAACAAATTAATGCAGTGAAAATAGATTCAAGATGAGAGGCTATTCAAATTGTGATTCAATGGGCATATGACCACTTTAAAGACATGAAATTGCAAGATCTTCTGATGACATAGTGGTAGAAATTGGGTGTCTAGTTGGCAGAGGTAAACACCATGTCCAAGTAGGGATGACAATCCTAGTCAGAGTAAGTCAGTTACACACCATAAATTAACATGTGCTCACCGTCCAGTAGCTTGGCACAGAGAAGACAGGCTTAACTTTTTTGAGGGCAATATGTAAAGTATATGTCCAACACTTAGAACAATAAAACAGTGAAAGCACCACACAAAAGCACGACACAAAAATAATCCACACTAGGTTAGAAAAATAGAGGTTAATTTAATGGATACAACAAGACCAAAACATCAAAATCCGATAAGTAGAAGTGGAAATATGAATTTTTACAGAACATCTGCAAATATAGGCCCTCATTCCAACCCTGTCGGGCTCTGACCGCCAGGGCGGAGGGCAGCGGAAGCACCGCCAACAGGCTGGCGGTGCTTCCTGGGCTATTCTGACCGCGGCGGTAAAGCCGCGGTCAGAAAAGGGGAACCGGCGGTTTCCCGCCGGTTTTCCCCTGGCCCAGGGAATGCCGCCATGGGGATTCCGACCCCCTTCCCGCCAGCCTGTTTCTGGCGTTTTTCACCGCCAGAACCAGGATGGCGGGAACGGGTGTCGTGGGGCCCCTGGGGGCCCTTGCACTGCCCATGCCACTGGCATGGGCAGTGCAGGGGCCATCTAACTGGGCCCCATACAGATTTTCACTTTCTGCTTTTCAGACAGTGAAAATCGCGAGGGGTGCCACTGCACCCGTCGCACCCCTGCAACTCCGCCGGCTCCATTCGGAGACGGCTTCCTCGTTGCAGGGGCTTTCCCGCTGGGCCGGCGGGTGGCCTTTTGGCGGTCGCCCGCCGGCCCAGCGGGAAAGTTGGAATGGCCGCCGCTGTCTTTTGACCGCAGGGCGGTCATTCGGCGATAACCGCATGGCGGGCGGCGACCGCCGCTCGCCGCGGTCAGAATGACCGCCATAGTGATTAAAAGCTTAAAGCGCCAACCAAGCCTATCTGGTCACCCTAGACCAGATGAGATCTGAAATGTCAGGCTGACCATGATGGAGCGCGAGTCAGATACAGGGACCAACCTTGTCCTGCTAAAAAAGTACCTAGTGTGGACGGTTGCGTCGATGTCAAAGACTCAATGTGAGGAGCAGAGGAGAAAAGTATCAGCACTGATCCCTTTGGATGCAGGTGATATGTCGATTTTGATTTGCGCAGTCGGAGATGTCATTATTGAATATTGCGTCGGCGAACCCTCTGCATTGAAGGTGATGTACTGTCATTGAGCCACACAGCTGGTGATACAATGTCTTTGTACTCTGAAACGGTGGCAATGTATTGACGTTGATGGGAGATGCGCCGGTTCCAACCGGGGCAATTATGGCAGTGTGTGGAGTTTACTATTGCAGCCCTTTATACCCAGTTCTAAGGGCCCAGGACTGCACTTGGCAGGGCAAGAATTGCAGCAAGCAAAGTCTGGGTGCTGTTGCAGGACTGAGTTCAGTTTCTGACATTCCTGAGACTTCAGAACAGGAGGCAAGCGAGCAAGCCCTTGGAGTCACTTTATTTCTGAGGATGTAGAGATGCAGGTCCAGTCCTTCTCACTCCCATGCAAGAAGGGCAGCAGGCAACAGGATAGGGACAGCAGAGTAGGAGTCCAGTATAGCCCAACAGAGTCCAGCAGAGTCACAGTCCCTTCAGCCGCACTGCATGGCGTTTTCCTAATAGAATGTCCTCAGGTCCAGAAGTGTACTGACTTGGTGGGGTCAGAAGTCCAGTTCTTATACTGAATAGTGCCTTTGAAGTGGGGGTGACTTCAAAGAGAGGCCTTCAAAGTGCACAGCGTCCCTATCCTTCCTGCCATGGTCTAGAAATAATACAGGGGGTTATGCAGCCCTCTTTGTGGGTTCAGGACACTGCCCATTCAGGTGTGACAGCTCCTCCCTTTCATCCTGACCAGGATAGCCCATCAACATGCAGATGGCCACTCAGTCAAACCTAAGCTCCCTTTGTGAGGGAATGAGTAAGAGCCCAGCAGTCACCCACCCAGACATGTATTAAGAAACAGGCAGAAGGCACTAGGGGCCAGATGTAGCAAGCAGTGTGCATGTCGCACACAGCAGATTTCGCTGTTTGCGACGTGCAAAAAGCACATCGCAATGCACAAACCTTGTTTTGCAATTCAGTAACCTGGTTACCGAATCGCAAAACGGGTTTGCGAGTCGCAATTAGGAAGGGGTGTTCCCTTCCTAATTGCGAGTGGCAGTGCAATGCAGGATTGGTTTGTGACCGCGAACGCAAACCAATCGTAATTTGCACCCTTTTCAAATGGGTGGTAACCCAGTTGCAAGAGGGAAGGGGTCCCTATGGAACCCCTTCCCCGTTGTGAATGGCAATGTAAACATTTTGTCTCTGAAAAAATGATACAGAAACGTTTCATTTTTCGTTTTTGTAACGCATCTCGTTTTCCTTTAAGGAAAACGGGCTGCATTAAAAAAAACTGCTTTATTAAAAAGCAGTCACAGACATGGTGGTCTGCTGTCCACAGCAGGCCACCATCCCTGTGAGGGCCGCCATTCGCAAGGGGGTCGCAAATTGCGACCCACTTCATGATTATTCATGAGGTGGGCTTTTGCGACCCCCTTGCGAATCGCAGATGGTGTCAGGGACAGCATCCAACATTCAGAATTGCGAATCGCTCTAACTCGCAATTTGCAGGTCACAATTCTAAATGTTGCTACATCTGGCCACATATGATTTAACATAAGAAAATGCCAAATTTCTAAAAATGGCATTTTCAAAATTACAATTTAAAATCTAACTTCACCATAAGATGAGATTTTAAATTGTGATTATAAAGACACCAAACTTGGGGATCCCATCTCTTCCCAATTGGAAACTACACTTTTGAGTCAGTGCACAATTAGTGCTGCAAGCCCACTATTAGCATTACATTTACAGGCCCTCGGCACAGGTAGTGCACTTTTACTAGGAACTTATAAGTAAATTAAAAATGGCAATTGTGGATAAGACAATGTTATCAAGTTTTAGGGGATGAGCACATGCACCTTAGCACTTTTCAGCCGTGGTAAAGTGCCCAGAGTACATAGAAAGAAGAATCAACAGAACAAGATAACAAAATATGGGTAATCATGACACTCAACAAAGAAGCATCACAAATCAGACAAATTTCACAAAGCATTGACCAGTAATAAAAGATGATACTTCTACATGGGGTTTGTTAGGAGATTGCCCCAATAACACATTTCGCACAGTTCCATCAATTGCAGATATGCTTGTGAAGAACCACTTCAACCAGACTACTGGTACTTGGAACCAAAAACCCAACAGATTTGGGAAATGTCATGTATGGACAGAGTTTACATATTTGAAAAACACATCAGCATATGAATTGAATAAGAAAACATAAAAGGTTTCTAGGGAGATCACTTTTAAACATTTGCAGCGTACATGGTTGAATGTTGATGCCAAATTAGGTACGTGGGATGCACCACATTCCTGCTCCATAAAATAGTTTTTGAGCATATTAGGACAACTAAGAGCCATGAGTACATTTATCCCACAATTACTAGCAGGTACATCATGGTGACCCACAAACCATATCATATTTTGGAATTGATCTGGGGAATAAAAAGTTAAATATGATATCAAACTAAAAAGATGTGACACATGGAGTGAAAATTAATGTAAAGAAAGAGCAAAGTAACAGTATGGGTACAGCCCAACGAGGAACTGTAAATCTATCTGGAACAGAGTTGGTTAAAAACATTTAATTATTTTACATTTTTCTCAAGTGCTACCCTACCCAAGTAGCAAAGGCACAAAATCATTGATTCTTTCATTACTGTGAAAAAAAGGTAGAAGAAACTGCCAATAACAATTTGAACAGGGAGAACCATTATAACTTTGAAAGGGAAGTGCAGAGAGCAGAGAGGAAAAAGGCAGAAGGAGCAGCGAGATGAAAGGTGACAATGAAGGAAGGAGTGAGGAGGGAGGTGGTATGGAAAGGAGGGTTTAAAGTGGATGTGGCTAGATGGAAGAGAAAAGGGGAAGTTGGAGATGAGAGTAGGGAGATGGAGCCTGAAGCATACGTTAGGTGAAAAAAATGCAAGAGCAGGGGGTGGGGAGAGGAAGGGATGGAGAGGGTGGTGTGGGGAGGATGGAAGTTGAAGGCAGTGGTATTCAAGGTGGTGTTATGGTTATCTAACAGAAGATAAGGTAGGGCAATTCTGGAAGATAAATCTTTCTTATCTCTTCTCTGGGTTTTAGCTATTGTGTTTTTCTGTGCACCATTGAGGCAAAGATTTTTGGATGGTTGAATAAATCATTGGATAAATGCTTAGAAATATGTCAGAAGACAGTGGTGAAGCAAAATGTGAAGAATAAATAAATAAGCAGATGTCTAAACCCCCAGTGGGCAATACAATGGACATCATACTGTGTAGCAGAGCCTAACATGTAGATTCCTAACAAAATATGCACAAATCAAAAAAAAAGCTATGCTTAGAATAGAAAAACAATAATTTGGAAAAAAATGTTTTTCTAAAAGAGACATTGGTTTTACATCACCCAAGATGCATTGGATAAATATGTGAAATTTAAGATTGGAAAAGATTGCAGTTTTCATAAAGGAAGTGTAAGAGACTGTACGGAATATTCCCTGTGATCTTGTTGAAACATGTTGGCTACATACTACTGACGTTGCCTTAGCTTTTAAAAGTTCAAGTGAGTGTAGAGTTTTCCTTTCATGCAAGGGATGTTGCTAAAAATGGGACTGTTTCCGTGAACATTGGCACCGTCTTATATTGGTGTATGTTGTGAACACACACACACACGTAGGTTTTTGTGTGTTCCACACAACACAACTTCTAGTGGTCAAAACATACAGAAATGTAAGCCTGTGCCAATGTTCAGGAAACCAGTCCAAAATATATATATATATGTGTGTGTGTGTATATATATATATATATCCAAAAGTACTGTCATCCCCAAACCAGCAGTCTTGCCTACAGCAAGAGTCAAACTATGACAAGTCACTATATCAAAGATATATATATATATATATATATATATATATATATATATATATATATATATGTGTGTGTGTGTGTGTGTGTATATATATATATATATATATATATATATCTTTGATATAGTGACTTGTCATAGTTTGACTCTTGCTGTAGGCAAGACTGCTGGTTTGGGGATGACAGTACTTTTGGATGTAGGCGAATAGGCCAGACCTACAACAAACCACAACTGTCGCCCCAACCCTTCCGGCTCACAAGCAGAACCTCACCAAAAACCCAAACCGTAAAAGGTGATTTATGGCAGCTTTTATGCATGGACTCAAGAGAGCGACATCTCAGGGGAGTCGTGAAACGGAGATTACACTTTTCTCACATGAGCAACATGTCTCATGAATAAACACATGTACTGAAGGAGCTGCAGTAAAGTTTCAATAGGTTTTATTAATAAGAATGCAATCTACTGTAAAATGCATGGGCTGCAATGATTAGGATAATGAACAGCGCAAGAAACAGAATGGTAAAAATGAGAGTCATGAATACCACCATCTTGCAATACCATGTAATATGAAATAGATGTGAAAAAGGCCCTAATACCCTAGCATGATAAACCTAATCTCTAACCTAAAGAGAATTAGGTGGGTTAAACCCAATCTGCCAGTACCAAGTCCATGTGAAGAGTCCCTCAACCCTTGTTACCATGGAAAGAGGTCTCTAGATCAGACTCTGGTGACACGAAGACTGGGTCAGCATTAGGCGACGTGTGGCAGAGATAGCGTCAATGGCATCTGGTAGGAATCCCTCTGATTATCTTGTCTGTGTGAGATGTATTTATACATATCTTGTAGGACCCCTGAAGCAGGTATGTTCCAAAACGATGGATAAGAAGGCATGTTTGGTGTGGTAATTATATAAACAATTCCTTGAAAAGGTACATTATGTTACTGTCGCACGAAAGTGGGCAAGCACATGATGTGAACACCTCCTTATCTCATTTATCTTTGACGCTGATAGTGATGCCTTTACAGAATGGCACTGATAATATGAAACTAAAACATCTTCCTAACTGTAAACATGGCAGCCATCTTGGAAGAATTAATTAAATAAATGTGTTAAAACAGAGCAAGCTAAGTAGGTTAAAAGTCACTAGGTGATGGGGCACAGGCCTGCAAGCCAGAAGGCTAAGCTAAACTCCTGATTCCCATTAAAACAAAATAGGATCCAATACAGACTGTAATAACTTCCAATGTACAACCTTTGTATAGTAATCTGTATAGGGGTACACCCCTGAAACACTAACTGTGACAGCAACTGGAAGGCTTGCAGAAACATCACACTCACCGAGTCATTTGCAAACATGGCACCTGGACTTGAGACTCTCTCACATGGACAGGTCCCTACAGGGGAATTTCAAAGCAATGAATGAGTGAAGCCTTAATAAGTAGAAAAGTTATGGGGATGTAAAATGTCCTTGGAAAAATAGAGGCTCGTGCATATTCACTCATGAAAAAACAATCCATTTATGTTAGACATGTTTATGTATATTCAACTTAATACAGATACCATAACACTCAGGTGTAGAAGTTCAAATGTAAGAGTGAAAGTCCATCACATTAGAGTCTGTAGGACGTACCATCCGTTCATTCCAGGGACGATCTATGTGATCTAAAGCAACATGGTCCTTAGGGCGTGGAGTTATTTATATATATATATACATATATAGTGACATACAATTTTTTTTAAATATATTTATATTTATATATATATATATATATATATATATATATATATATATATATATATATATATATTGTGACATACTATTTTTATAATTTTCTATCATGGTCTCTCTTTCTCAGGCTCACATTTCCTCTTCCCCCTTTTTTGAGATTTCTTAGTTTAGGATAACTGACATTTCCCATATTTACCTTTACTACTAATATGGGTGACCTACAGGGCCCAATTTATTGGCTGTCTATTTTGGCTACAGGACATACTATTATTTGGGCCTGTGAGATGAATTAACATCCTTTGAATAGTTTTATACCACTTTTGGGTTTACAATACTCAAAATGGTTTTGTCTAGTAGAACGCCTTTTGCTCCCCCGTTTCATCTTCCCCTTTTTTTAATTTAATTCTCAATTATTTACTCATTCTTATTAACGTTATTCATATTTTGTTGCATTGTAAATAGGGCTGAACAGGGCCAAACTACGTTTCTTGGCTATTCCTTTAATTTGGTCACGAGATTAATTTACCAATTACGTGCCTTTCGTGATTTATATCAATACTTTTTATATTATTTTGTAATATTTTTGAGGTTTCTATCACCAGCAAAATGTCTTCTTTTGACCCGATTTTCATTTTTTTAAACCCCTTCTCATTGCCCGTTCTTCCTCCTTTACATTGACCCTGTGCCTTGAACAGTCGCTCTCTGTTGTATTCACGTGGCACATAAGTACATGTGACTTCTCTGCGTTCTGATCCTTATATTGAATGCGGTTGCAGAGGTCGTTGGAATTACCACAGGTACTTTTGTGATTGTCATTTTTCCTGACAGCAGAATAGTTGTTTACTTGGTTCGTACGAGATAAATTACAGTTCCTGTGACTCCTTTTCAGGTCTGAGCTTATCACGGCTTGCGCTTCTAACTTTACATGTATATTGTAGACCGTAGGACGTGAACCATTGATGGCTAGTATTATTTATGCAGGTATCTGTTTAGCACAACTTTTATTTATTTTCATTTTGGGATGGTCACCGCTTAGACGTGCGTCTCAATTATATATTTATGTCTTTAATACAGGTGATAGCTTACACAGTTCTCTACTTAGTTCTATAATATGAACTCCTACTGGGTCCACCATATCCTCCTATCCCTGGATTCAGTGGTTCCCAACCTTTGGACGTCTGTGGACCCCCACTTTGTCAATACTGGAACCCAGGTACCCCCACTGAATCATTATTGGAATCTGAAGACCGCCCCCACTGAGTCATTACTGAAAGCTGGAGACCTAATCTGTTAAAATGATTCCATTTTCTAAGTAGTCATGGACCCCCTGAGGAGGCTTTGAGGAACCCCAGGGGTCCCCGTACCATAGGTTGGGAACCACTGCTCTAGTTTGTTTCTTTTGGCCCAACCCAGATCTACTTGGACCTTTCAGTTACTTTTATATCAGGTATATGCTAATGAGGTAGTTCCAATCTATTTAATTCGTCACACGTTTTTTAATAGGTTTACTGTTTAGCATGTTTGCTTTCCTTTTAACGTGCAGCCGACCTATGATTTTCTCTGCTTTTATTACCCATTTCTAGGTGGCTTTATTGTTTTGCTGTTTACTTATGGATTGTGTTTATTTGTATAACCATATCTAACCTTGTGGTGTAGGCAAAAACTCTTTGTGGTACTGAACATCAGCCTCAAAGCCCTCTAGTACCATAGCCTATTTATTACTAGGGAGCTTTTGTTCACTTCAGCTTGTGGGTCTCACGTTGTTGCATTGATCTTATCTGCTCAATAGCATCTTAGCATCCATAAGTATTGTGCCACCACTTAATGGGACAGTGTCTGGGTAGTCTACATGCTTACATAACTTTTTTTACTTTTTACCCATCCAGTCTGTATATTCTTGGATGACTTGCTAAACCCCCAGACCACAACTGTAGTGTCCAGCACTTGAGACCACTTTAATACTTGTTCGAACTTTTTCAAGACTCACTTAGTATGGTCTCTTCTAATATTTTGTTTATGCTAATGACTTCTCTCAATTATTTTTCCGGAAACAATATATTAATGTTCTTTATATATTTTCTGATAGATCAAACGTCTAGTTGAGGGCTTGCATTTTTCTACTCAGAATTGTTACTTGACATGTTTACATTAGGTTTTTTCATTTACTTTTTGTATGTCTTCTTTGGGCCTTCACACTTTTTTGACCCTCATGGATGCACAAATACCTTCCGACACATGTTATGGTGTTACGTGGTTTTTACCTACATATAGGCCCTCATTACAACCCTGGCGGTTGGTGTTAAAGTGGCGGTTGTACCGCCAACAGGCCAGCGGTAATTACTGCCAAATTATGACCATGGCGGTGTTATCTCCAATAGACAGCCAATGTACCACACTGACTGCCAGGGCGGAAACAACAGCCACCATGGCGGTAGCCGCCTACAGCCAGGCAAAGTCAGTGTTCCGCCCACCATATTAAGACCCTGCAAACCGCCACCTTTTCCGGGGCGGTACCAACGACATCAAAAGCCTGGCGGAAACACTGCACAGAAGTGAAAGGACTAACCATTGGAGACACAGGGAACAACCACGCGGCGATGGAGCCCGAGCTGCATGTCTTCCTCATGATTTTCTATATGCTGCTCCACTACGAACACCAATGCCGGCGAAGACGACGACGGTGAGTACAGACGCCTAGCACACAAGGGAGGGAGGGAGGAAAAAGAGAGTGACACACACATGCACCACACACATCCCCAACACCATACACACATTCAGCTGCATTACCAAAACATTTGTACCCAGTACCTTGGATGAATAATGCAAGGACAAAACGATTTTGAGAAAGTTAATGTAATGAGAGAAACACATCAAGATAAATAAGTGAGGCAAGACAAGAGATATATACATATGTACACAAAAAGGGACACAGCCCAGTCCACAATGTATGTAGTCCACATGGCCACAGGCCAAAGTCCAAGGCCAAACATGGCACCTGCCTCAACACGGAGAGAACACTACAGGGGCATCTGTTGGTAAATAGGCAGGCACCTCGGGGGGACGGGGGACAGGGGGCACCTCAGCCGGCAGATGGAACAACACCACTGGTCTGGAGGGGGCAAAATGCCCTGTGCTTGGTCCTGAGGAGTGCAAGGCCACAGTCTTTCAAGTGGGTGGCTTGCCCACTTGCTCTGGAGGGGGAACATGCTATGTGCTTGGTCCTGGGGAGTGCAAGGCCACAGTCTCTCAAGTGGGTGACTTGCCCACTTGCTCTGGAGAGGACAACAAGCCCTGTGCTCCTGATCTTGGAGAGTCTGGGGTAGGTCGGTGTCTTACCCACTGGTTCTGGAGGGAGTATCGTGCCCTGTGCTCTTGAACCTGGGCAGTCTGGGGTAGGTGGGTGTCTTACCCACTGGTTCTGGAGGGGGCATCGTGCCCTGTGCTCTTGATCCTCGGGAGTCTGGGGTAGGTGGGTGTCTTACTCACTGGTTCTGGAGGGGGCATCATGCCCTGTGCTCTTGATCCTGGGGAGTCTGGGGTAAGTGGGTGTCTTACCCACTGCTTCTGGAGGGGGCATCATGCTCTGTGCTCTTGATCCTGGGGAGTGCAAGGTCAGTCTCTCAGGTGGGTGTCATACCCACTGGATTTGCAGGGGGCATGCCACACAGCAGCCCATGGAGGCAGGATTATATACCGTCCGCCGGAGGAGACAGCAGCTCACTGGAGGTGGTGGTGGTGGTGCTGCAGGTTGGGGGAGGCTCCTGCCCATCCCCTGCAACCTCGGATGGCTGCTCACTGGAGGAGGTGGTGGTGGTGCTGCTGGTGGGGGGAGGATCCTGCCCATCCCCTGCAACCTCAGATGGCTGCTCACTTGAGGTGGTGGTGCTACTGGTGGTGGGAGGCTCCTGACCATCCCCTGCAACCTCGGATGGCTGCCCACTGGAGGAGGTGGTGGTAGTGCTGCTGGTGGGGGGGGGCTCCTGCCCATCCCCTGCAACCTCGGACGGCTGTGCAACCATGGTTGGTGGTGGGGGCTCCATCCCAGGCCCCTTGCTCTTCCTGCCTGCTGGTGCAGGCTCATTTGTCTTCCTGGGAGGAGCTTGGGCAGGCAACCCTTCTTGGCAGCAGCTTGGGCAGGCTCCTTTCCCTTCTTGGCAGCAGCTTGAGCAGGCTCCTTTCCCTTGAGGCTGCCTTGTGCAGGCTCCTTCACCCTCAGGACATGTGCCCTGGAGTGGGTGTGGTGACGACTGGGCCCGTGGACTGGGTGGCTGAGGTGCTTGGCTGGGTTCTTCCCACCAGGCCAGATGTGCAGGATGGGGGTAGGGAAGAGGTCAATGGTGAATAGGAACAGTTTTTTAGGGACACTGGGGTGGGTAGAGGTATATTGTTTGGGAATGGAGGAAGAGGGAGTGGTTGTTGAAGGTGTCTGCTGATTTTGGATGCAGGTGCATGGGCTGGATGCTGTTGTGAGGTGGATGGCTGTTGAGTGTCTGAGTGCTTGCGTTTGTGTTCCTTGGGGGGGGGGACAGACACAGTGGGAGAGGACACAGGGGACATGTGCATGGCTGTTGTGGAGGTGTCTGCCAATGAGGTGTGTGTTCTGCTTGGTGTGGTGGTGATTCTGGTAGTGGATGATAATGTAGTGCATGCAGGTGTGAGTGTAGACGGAACTGTGAGGGAGGTGGAGGAGGAGGGGGAGACAGTGGAAATAGTGGATGTTGGTATGTCTGCATCTGGATGTTTTTGTGTGAGTGCCTTTGGGATGAAGTGTGGTGCTTGTGTTTGCTTGTACCACTCTTGTGTGTTGTCTTGTGTGCATGCTCATCTGCCTGTGTGCTTGGGATGGGTTAGGGTTGAGGAGATTGGGTCTGGGTAGTGGAAGTTGGAGGGGGGAGGGTTGAAACAGGGACAATGGCTGGCATCAGAGAGGAAGCCAGAGACAGAATCGATCTCTGTTGGGCCGCCAATCCAGTGTGAATGCCCTCCAGGAATGCATTATTCTGTTGCATCTGGGGTGCCAGCCCCTGGATGACATTCACAATGATTGACTGCCCTACAGAGATTGATCTCATGAGGTCAATAGCTTCCTCACTCATGGCAGCAGGGCTCACTGGGGTAGGGCCTGAGGTGCCTGGGTCGAAGGAGATGCCCACCCTCCTGGGTGAGAGGGCACGGGCAACTCGATGAGGGGCTGCTGGGAGGGCGGTGCTGGAACGGGGATGGCGGCTGTAGCTGTAGCTGGTGTGGTCACAGAAGTGTCCACCACCACCAGGGAGCTTCCATTGGAGGAGGTATCTGTGTCAGAACTATCCCCTCCAGTCTCCGCCGTGGTGCTCCCCTCACCCCTCGTCCCACTGGTGCCCTCAGCGTCGGTGGACTCTGCCTCCTGGGTCCTGTGGGATGCAACTCCCTCCATCGCCGGTGCCTCTGCTCCTCCATCAGATGATGCTAATGCACACAAGGACAAAGGATACACTTGGTCAGAAGCTGCACCAACACCACCGTTGGCGTATACAGCACCCTCATACACAGGGAACAGGCTTACGCAATATGCCGTAGCACTATCAGAGAAAAAGTTAGCATCCAAGGCATGGGGAGGGGCACACACCGCCAAATGAAGCTCATCTGGGACCCACGCAGCCCTGACCAGTAGTGGATGCTTACAAGCTAGGTAGCAGGATTATCCCCTCAGAACCTTAGCCACCAGGGGACCTATGCTGCAATGTCAGGCCTTGCCTAGGGGCACCCACTGACACAAATCCCCACCTGGATACCACCCTACCATGCGTAAGTTGTAATGATGGGCACTGTACTCACCCCCTTGTGGCTGCTGTGATGCCCTCAAGCGCCCATCCAACTCAGGATAGGCCACTGCCAGTATGCGGGCCATCAGGAGAGTCAGGGTTTGACGGACACCCCTTCCTCGTTGGGAGGCCATCCCCAGCTGGGCTTTTGCCGTTTTCCGTGCCCTGCGTCTCAGGTCCTCCCACCATTTGTGGCAGTGGGTCCGCACGTCCTTGGCGATGGTACGCCATATACCTTTCTTTTGAGGGGCCCTGGCCTGCAGAGGAAATTCACACAGGAAAATAGTATTAGTCAAACAGTCCTGCCTGTTACACTTATGGCCCACCACACACCTTCACACCACCATTTACACACACATGGCCCAGCACACAACCAATACGGTGCCCAGAGGACATCCACCCACCCCCCCCGGTCCCGAGGCCTTCACATACAACTCCATGCATTCATGCTGCATGCATCGTGCCCACAGTGTACTCACCTGTTAGTCTGGAGGCCCATACAACAGGTCGTACTGGGGTAGGACCCCATCCACCAGTCTCTCCAACTCTGCCGAAGTGAAGGCAGGAGCCCTTTCCCCAGTCACACGAGCCATGGTAGGTTCCAGACACAGGTCACAGCAGCACATGCAGTGTAGGTCCTCTCCTGTGGATGATCAGATAGCAAGTGAGGAATATGAAAGAAAATGGCAGTCATGTCCGCAGCGGTGCATACCGTCACCACCGGCGTAGATCACCATTGGCCACTGTACCCCATAGGGGCCAATGTTAACCAATGAGGAGTTGCACGGCAGTTCATGACCGCCTACCGCAACGGTGCACAACGTCAGCGGAATTACTTCACTTCCACCTGTCCCTCAACACAGGACAGGTGGATGCCATTTCGGGGGTGGAGCCGGCCCTGGATATTTGCTGTGTCACTGGTGAAATTTGGACATACTATAAAAATCACACTTACCCATTACAAGTTAACAGCATGCAAAGTTCTGTTGTAGTCCCATTGTTCAGTTTGTGACCGGCTCCTCACTCTTTTGCCCCATAGATTGCTACCTCTGCAGATGAATAGAAGATAGAGACATACACCCGTGTACTGACCCCTGGTGGACTTGGCAACAATGGAGGACAGGCACATCATCCTCATCTACAGGCTTGACAAGGCCACAATCACAGACCTGTGTGCCCAATTGGAGCCTGACCTGATGTCTGCTATCCGTCACCCCACTGAGATCCCCCCTCATGTGCAAGTTCTATCAGTGCTCCATTTCCTGGCAACTGGTTCTTTCCAAGTGATAGTGGGCTTGGCAGCAGGAATGTCACAGCCAATGTCCTCAATAGTGCTGACCAGAGTGTTGTCTGCCCTGATTAAACACATGTGCAGCTACATTGTTTTCCCCCAGGTTGAAGATTTGGCCACAGTGAAGGCCGAGTTCTATGCATTGGGTCAATCCCCAACATATTTGGGGTGATTAATGGAACACATATTGCATTTGTCCTCCCCCGTCAAAATGAACAGGTGTTCAGAAATCATAAGAGTTTCCACTCTATGAATGTACAGATGGTGTGCTTGGCGGACCAGTACATCTCCAATGTCAATGCTAAGTATCCTGGGTTGGTGCATGATGCCTTTGACCTGAGGAATAGCAGCATCCCAAATGTGATGTCCCAACTCCACAGGCACATTGTGTGGGTAATAGGTGAGTCCTGGTCCCCACCCAGTCTATGTTGGTGTATGGGTATGGTGTGGGCCATATAGGATAGTGTGTGGCTAAATGTTGTCCCTCAATATTGCAGGTGACTCTGGTTACCCAAACCTCTCATGGCTGCTGACCCCTGTGAGGAATGCCAGGACAAGGGCAGAAGAACGTTACAATGAGGCACATGGGCGAACCAGAAGGATTATAGAAAGGGCCTTTGGCCTCCTGAAGACCAGGTTCGGGTGACTCCATCTAACAGGTGGATCCCTGTGCTACTCACCCAAGAAGGTCTGCCAGATAATAGTGGCATGCTGCATGTTGCACAACCTTGCCCTGAGACGTCATGTTCCTTTTCTGCAGGAGGAGGAGGCTGGAGATGCCCGTGTGGCAGCAGTGGACCCTGTGGACAGTGAGGATGAGGAGGCAGAGGATGAGGACAACAGAACATCAGTCATCAGACAATACTTCCAATGACACACAGATAGGACAGTGTTACTTCACTTTTCAATGACATTTGTTTGCATTTCTGTGGCACTGGCATGCTGATATTTCCCACTTCTATACCCACTTACTGTTCCCTCTGGCAAATCTTTTTGCAGATGTGGATGACCTCACATACACTCCTGGTATGATCACTGCAGCCAGCTACAGGTCATTAATCTGTGCTCATTTTCTGTTCAGTTGAATTGCAATGTTTGTACCTGTTTCAATGATTACATAATTGAAAAACATGACATACTCCAAACTTCTTTTTTGTCCAAGGGTGTTTATTGAAGTGCTAAAATATAGAGGGGCAAGTGCAATGGGTTGGAGTGATGATGGAGGAAAGTCCAGGGTATTGTTCCAGTCTGTTTGTTGCACAGGTGCATTGTCCAAGAGGACATGGGAAGGGAAGCAATGGCAGTTCGAGGTGGACAGGGTGACAGGGTGGGACACAAGGTTGACAATCAGGAGAGTCTCATTTCCTGGTGGGGGTCTTGGCAAGTGTCTCTGGCTTCTGTCTGTTTCGCAGGGAACGTTTGCGGGGTGGTTCACCTTCTGCAGGGGTAGGGGTGCTGGTGGCCTGTTGGTCCTGTGGCGGGGCCTCCTGGCCACTAGCGGCAGCGGAGGTGGAAGGCTGTTCAGATGACTGGCTAGGGGCAGGGGCCCGCTGTTGTGTGACTGCCTCCCTCATAATATTGGCCATGTCTGCCAGCACCCCTGCGATGGAGACTAGGGTGGTGTTGATGGCCTGCAAGCCCTCCCTGATCCCCTGGTACTGTCCCTCCTGCAGCTGCCTGTTCTCTGCACATTGTCCAGGATCTGGCCCATCGTGTCCTGGGAATGTTGATATGCTCCCAGGATCTCTGCAAGTGCCTCCTGGAGAGTCGGTTCCCTGGGGTTGACCTCCCCCTGGCGCACAGCAGTCCTCTCAGTGTCCCTGGTGGCCTGTGCCTCTGTCCCCTGAACCGTGTGCCCACCTCCACTGACCCCAGGTCCCTGATTGTCTTGGGTATGAGGTGTGGCCTAGGGTCCCTGTAGAGGTGGACACACTGCTGATTGATGTGTAATGGGGACAGAGGTATGGGTACGCTGGGTGCGTGCTGTGGTGGTGTTTCCTGATGGGGGAGGCTCTGTGGTGGTGTGTGTCTGGGGTTGGGTTACCGGCTGTCCAGAGGTCCCTGATGGGCCAGATTGGTTATCCAGATCCAGAAGACCAGAGTTGCTGTCATCACTGTCGGCCTCTTCTGTTGGGGGACTGGATAGTGCTGGCACCTCCTCTCCGCTGACATTGGCTGGGGTACCTGTGGGGATGTAAATTATGTGTTATTGTTTCTGTGTCTGACGTATTGTGCATCTGTTGCTTGCCCTCGTTATTTGTATTTGCCCTGGCAGCTTTCACTTGTATAAGTTGGTATATGGTGGGATAGCTGATTCTCTCTAGTGTGCATGCTTTAGTGATAGGTGTCCATGCAGGGCTATGAGTGGTGTCCTTGTATTGGTTCGGCATGCAGGGCTTGCCACTGGGATGAGTGGGATGTGATGGTGGGGTGTGTGGGAGGTAGTGGGGAGATGGGAGTAATGGTGAGGGTGGGGGTTTGTGATGGCATGCAGGTAGGGGGGTGGTAGTTGTTGAGAGTTACCTTACCAGAGACCAGTCCTCCTCCTACTCTGGCCAGGCCCTCAGGATGCATGATTGCCAAGACTTGCTCCTGTCATGTTGTTAGTTGTGGGGAGGAGGTGGGGGTCCACCGCCAGTCCTCTGTACAGCGAGTTGGTGTCTTCCTGCAGTGGAACATACCTTCCCCCGTAGGTAGTTCCACCTCTTCCTGATGTCATCCCTAGTTCTGGGGTGCTTTCCCATGGCGTTGACCCTGTCCACGATTCTCATAGCTCCATCTTCCTAGCTATCAATATCTGCTGCACCAGTGCTCCAAATAGCTGAGGCTCTACCCTGATGATTTCCTCCACCATGACCCTTAGCTCCTCTTCTGTGAATCGGGTGTCTTTGTAGTGCCATGGGTGTTATGTGAGGTGTGTAGGCGAGGGTGTGTTGGGTAATGTGTTGGGGTGTGTGATGTGGGGTGTGTGGGTGGTGTATAGGTTTAAGTGGTGTGTGGCTCTGGTTTTGTCTGTGGTCTTGGTGTCTGTCTCTTGGCTTTTTTTCATGTTCATAAAGGGTTGTGGGTACTGTGTGTATGTGTTTTATAGTGGTGTGGGTGTGTGGGAGAGGTGTGTGTATGGGTGTCAGATGTGTGTTATTTAAATTGTCCAACGTGGTGTTGTTTTGTTTGTGTGTTTGTATTTTGAGCGTTGTGGTTTGTACCGCCAATGGTTTACCGCAGTTGAATGTACGCCGTGGTGATTTGTGGGTCATAATGTGGTGGGCGTTGTTCTGTTGGTGTAACGGTGTGGGTTTGGATACCGCCAGTTTTTCATTGACCTTTGGGCTGGCGGAATTGTGTTTGTGGCTGAATAGTGACGGATTGGTGTGTGTGTGTCATAATATTGTGAACGGATATCTGCCGCCGCCACGCTAGGTTGGCGGCAGTCAGCGTGGCGGTATGTGGGATTTACCGCCACAGTCGTAATGAGGGCCATAGTGTCTTTTCCTGTCTGCCTTCTACTTATGGTTCATACGGGTCTCTCTCTCTTTTTATGTAGGGCATTTCACCCCTTTCACTATTACTTTTTGGATTAGTAGGAGCCACACTTATTTCTATTTACACGTCTTTTAAATGTGGGTATTGTATTACCTTTTTGCTTATATTGTAATTTTGTAATTAATGGAATAAGCATTATCCCTGTCCTTATTTTTTTTCTTATTTGTTCGATGTACTTGAGAAAGTCACTTATTGTGATGAAACACGTGTCGGCTGGCTGTTAGCGTGACATGTACTGGAATGGATAGTTTCATATGATGCAATAAACGTATTGTTTTGAAACTACGGCCTACAGAATCTTATGTGATGGACTTCCACTCTTACTTTTGTTGGACTTCTACACGAGTGTGCCATGTCAACTTCATTTAGTTGAATTTTCACAGTGGGCTTATGCCTACTATCACTAGTACCACGGTAGCAGTGTACATGATACCGCATTAGCACCAACTTTAAACTTTTCTGATCAATCACACTTGCCCATAACTATATTGTTGTACAGGGGGTGTGATTCACATTCCATAACTACCAAATGTCTTCTAAATGTTTATGTATATGTTAGAATTTGAGTAGTAAAATCCTAGCTGGGTAGCACAGGTGTACAATCATATATCAATAGGGATTGGGGGTTGATTAGTCACCAAAAACAAATATTAAGAATAACTATACGATAGATAGATAGATAGATAGATAGATAGATAGATAGATAGATAGATAGATAGATAGACAGATAGATAGATAGATAGAAAGATAGATAGATAGATAGATAGATAGATAGATAGATAGATAGATAGATAGATAGATAGATAGTTTGATTGATTAATGTAAATAGAAAGAAAAAAAACAATGTTTTATGTAGGTTGAAAGTTATGAAAATATGTTTTGGTCAAAATAATATATCACAGAAAAAATGGGTTTGGAACTGGCCCTTTCTGAAAAGAGAAATAGATATGTTAATGTAAACAGACACCAAAAGTGATGTTATGGGAAGGTTGTAAGGTATGAAACGATGTTTTGATCAACATAATATACCACAGAGAAAAATGGTGTTGAACCTAGCCCTTTCTGCAGTGTCACCCCAGGTTTTTGCTTTAGTTTGCTGAAGCCATTTTTGATGGATTTAATGACTATGCACTTTTTTCTGCTAACCAATGGTAAAATGCATGTGCTCGCTCCCTTAAATATGGTAAAATTGGCCTACACCTGACTGGTACACTTAATTTACTTATAGGTCCCTAGTAAATGGTACTTCGTGTACCCAGGGCCTGTAAATTAAATGCTACTAGTGGGCTTCAGCACTCATTGAGGCACTCTCTAAAGTAGCACTGTAAAACATGTCTCAGGCCTGCCACAGCAGACTGTAGTGCAGTTTTAAACTACCATTTTACACCTTCCTTTTTAATACTTATAAGTCACCCCTAAGGTAGGCCCTAAATGCTCATAGAGCAGAGTGCATCGTATTTAAAAGGTAGTACATGTGTACTTAAGTTTTACATGTCCTAGTAGGGTAAAAACTCTTAATGATGTTTTTTACTGGTATAAGGCAGCCTCTCCCATAAACTAACATTGGGCTACCTTATTGTACTTAATAAGTGATAGCTCCCATTGAGGACCAGGTAGGACCAGATGCTGTTTTCACTCAAATGAATTGTAATTTTAAATCCTCTTTAGCGGTGTTACTATTATGAAACTTTCGCTTTTAGAAAGTTGCCATTTTTGTGCCTAAACCAAATGTGCCATTCTTCCTATGTCCAGGGTCACTTAACTGTGAATAGCTCTCCTGTGATGTTTTGTGTACTTCTTCCAAACACAGAGACAAAAGAGGTCTAGATGTTGAGGGAGAGGGTGTTACTGACAGGATGGCTGGGGAGGAGCTATACTCTAATGTGATTACACTTCAAAGGACTCTGCCTGCAGCACAAACAAAGGTACCTGGCTACAGACCTGCCATTGTCTTTATCACCCTAGACAGTTTGGAGCGAAACCCAGAGAAAGGGCCTTCAGAACCCCTCACTAGAACACTTCTGGACCTGTGGAAGATCTAGAGGTAGGACTGCCCTTCTGTCCGAAGAAGGACGATTGGACCTACTTGCCTTTAACCCAGGCTCCACAGTAGTGACTCCAAAGGTCAGTTGGCTAACTTCCTGTTTCAGGTATAGGGACCCAAAAAATAGTAACATTAATACACAAATAAATTAGCTTTTTCTTACATTGACACCTGATATTCTGAATTTTTAACTATCTATTCATACTTGAACTCATGGAACTTTATGCAATACAATTTTATAATCCAGTAATATTTTCCTTCTCAATGTATATGTTTCCTACGTAGTTATCTATTTATTTATTAATTTACTCCTACTGTAAAAAAAAAAAAAGTTCAACTCCCTCAAATGCACTACTCTGAGTCGCACCGCATACCTCTCTCAATATATCCTCTACTTGCACTTTCTGGCTCATCCCAAACCTCATTATGTTACTATGATCTCCCTAAGATCCTTTCTTGACTCTTCCCTCCTCAATCCCTCCTCGATTTGCCCCAAATTAAATCTACTACTGTGATTTTCCATATAATCCTTTCTAGCTCTTCCCTCCTCTATCTCTCCTTGACTCACCCGAACCTCATTTTACTACAGTGATCTCCCTAACAACCCTTTCTAGACTCTTCCCTCCTCTATCCTTCCTTTGACTCATCTCAAACCTCATCTAACTAATGAACTCCCAATACTGCTATCTAGACTCTTCCCTCCTCTATCCCTACTTTATCCTATTCAATCAAACTAACAGACTCACATGTCCACCCCCAAATTAACAACTTGTATTTCCCTACACTAATCCATCAGTAATCCTTTGGGTTCCGGGGCAGCATGCTACTCACCTGAAAGCACTGTAACACCTCATCAGAAGGTAGTAAGTACCATATAAATACAATCACAATACAATACAATTAAACAAGCTTCCAGATGCCTCCCTACAACTGCTAGCTGCACAGCTCAAACTGGACCAGCCTGGGCCTACCTGAGCTCTCCTGCTAGCCTCTGCTGGAGTGAACCCTGATCCACAACAGGTGGTCACATGTCCTGGACCTTTGGCTGGCATCAGAGGATACTCCTCCTTAACACACGGTGAAGATATAGAAGTTCAACGCTAGGCTTCAGTGTGGCAAGCACGTCATGCCGGTAGGTACTGCTAACGACACCTGACCTGCTCCTGGCGCTGACAACGAACCCCTCACAGCCCCACTAATGCAAACTTCTTGGGCAGACTTGAGAATGTAATTCTTCAGCTGGGCAAAACTGGTTCCTGCATCTGACCTGCGGTCCATCGTGGTAAGCTTGAGATGTGACTTTACTCTGGTTCAGCTTGACCAGACAACCCCTAGTGGTGTTATTTCACCTAAAAATATATAAACGCATCTCTCCAGTTCGACTGATTTGACTGTTGTCATTTTCCTGTCAACTCTAGTCTACTAAAATTGGCTTGGAATGTTTCTTGTGTTGTGTGTTTTCATTTACATTATACATTGCATCTAAGTTAAGCCTGACGGCTTTTGTGCCAAGCTAACAGAGGGTTAAGGACAGGTTTGTTTATTTACTTTTATGGTTCACGCTGACAGGTATTGTGTTTATTATTTGAGTGGGGATTCCACCCCTAAACTAATAACCCAGTTTCTTACTAGTGCTTTTATTGCATAAAATGTTTTTCAAAACTACTTTTTGCAAAAGAAGTTTTGGAACACATGCTGCCACATGAAACCCTTCATCTTCCAAAGCTGTTAAATAAAACTTTATGAACTGCAATTGTTTTTTAGGAAACCAAAATGGCCACAGCTTTTTTATGCTTCTTCAATTTCCTCCTTCTTCAACAGCTTTTAGAAAGCCTGCTGGATGCTTTTTGCATCACTTGATTTTAAAGAGTTCTGACAGTTTTCAAAATCTTTCTTGATTGTACTCCTGCAAACGTCGGTATCCCCAGGAGAGAATGCCATCTGATCACGAAAGCTTGCAAAGGGAATGACAGCTGTAGTTGAAGGTCACAGTTAACTGGAGTACACAGTGGCTTGCTAAAAAGTCAGTGTGCGATAAACTGCATGGGCCCGATTCACAAAGAGATTCACAGAGATAAAACTGTGCCTTCATCTAGTAGTAACACTAAATTCCAGGAGTAAACCAAGAGTAATGCAAGCATAGGTCATAGCATGATTTTTGTTAATTAGGTCGTTTGCCAAGACTGGGGCGTTTTTCCTTGCCACAGCACCAAGGAGCTTGAACCAGTATCATTGCAGTATATCAGGGACCAGATTTATTATAGTATGCGTTGTCCTTGCATCACTTGTAGTGTCTCAAGGGAAGTACACTACTTAAGTCAGATTTACCAAGCAATTCAAGGCCACCTTGTGTGACCCTGCATTGCTTGGTAAATCTAGAGTAACACAAATCAGCTAAAGTTGTGTTCCATGGGTGTTACCACAATCCTCTACACTTGGAAAGAGGACAAAAACCTCAGGATTGTTTTTGTGCAGGATGGTGCAATACAGGCACTCTTGTACCGTGACATAGCTAAGCACTAGCACCAGCAGAGAGCGGGAATCGGCATATGTTGGTAAATATGGCGCATTCCTGCCCTCTGTCTTTCACTCAGCAAAGCAAATTGTCTTGCTGCCTTGCATGAAAGATTGAGAAATCTGGGCCCCAGTTTCACAGAACATCTTCTGGTACAATAATATGACTTAAGCACCGATAACAAAGGTAGGGGGCTTGTGAAATTGAATTTTTTTTTTTTTACCTTTGCAAAATTTTACTGAGCCTTCACAACTTTGTGAAGGTTGCAAAAACGTTTCAGTTTGCTAATTGTGCATAGCAAAAATCAGCAAGAAACGTGCAGGGAAAAGATTTGCTAATATTTTGTAGCTTGGCAGAACCTTCCTGCACAAAAACAATCTTGTCTGCAATGTAGGCATCTTTACACCATGGCACAAGAGTGCCTGCATTGGGGCTAGGCAGTGAAAAAAGGTGTCAGTGCAAACAAAGGACATGAATGTGGCATGTTATGTTAAATACAGAGCATTCCTACTCTTTTCCTTTCACCAAGAGAAACAAGGTAACTTGCTGCTCTGTGCTGCCTCAACCGTGAAACCCCTGGTTTCCACACTAAGAGGAAAAACCGTGGTCAGTTGTCTCCTTGTCCTAGTGATGTCAGACCCTTCAATACCTCATGCTTCGAAAGATGAGTGGTCATTAGGTAAAAGGGACACAGTGAGGAGAACATTTAGGTACCCTAGCTGTCAAGTGGCACATGTCATATTCACAAAGGGACAGGTTAGGGCTCTGGTATAAACTCTTCAGGAACTTTGAAGTTGTCTTAAGACAGTTTCTAGATAATTACAGTCTGCAAAAGGGGTAAATAATTATATTTATCTCATTAAATTAAGATGACTGTTTTGTAATTCTCTCCAGCTAGAGTCAGTTGAAGACTCACACATGCACATTGTAATGTCACACAGGTCATTTAAAACATGAAAATGCCACACATTTACAAAGGGAAAACTATAGGCCAGCCTTTACCCCGCTCCAGAGTGACATGGTTTGCACTTACTTTCTAACAAAGTTTCTCTCAATTTCTAAGAATACAGTAGTGTTTTTATTAAATATTTTCTTGCATGTGACAATAACGAACAATGTCTGTTTTAGTGTGTGCATTGCAGAAATGTCATTTGAACTCTTCATATCTGAAAAATATGCCAGGCCTCTTCCCACATTTTTGCCTTTCCCAAAGTGGTGATTACACATGTGTGAAGCATTGCCCTCCACATGGCCGGCTGTAGTGCTTGTGGCACCCTGTGCGACAGTCTTTTTTGGCACTCCATGACCACCTACTTGGATTCACTCACTACCACCTGGCACATGTGTGCCCCTCATCTCTCCATAGCCCCCCTTTCACATACATTCATTTGTTTTAAAGCGCTTGTAAAGGCTGGCTTTACTAATCCACTCAGCTATCCACATAAAATAAAGTTCTGTTCTTTGCAGCAGACATAATAACCCTCTGCCCTACTGTGGACAAAACCCCCATCTCTCTCCCTAGCAGGAACATTAATCACAAGAGGTATCTTGACATTTTAATTGTTTCCTGAAGGCTGGATGCACAAGGAACTTTTCAGCATGTGCTTTTAAATCGCAAGTTTTGTAAGTCTTTGATAAACACAGTGCCCCCCTGAAGTCAGCTCCCCTCAATTCAGGTCAGTGCCCAAAATCCGATCCTGGCCTCTTCAGAATGAGGAGCACTGTGCAATCCTCTCTGGACACACAAACAGCTATTCATTCCTTCCAAGTTGACACCCTTAGAGCGAACAATGAGTGGAGATGCCCTGCCGGCAACACAACTTTTCAGGTTGTGCCAAACACTTGATCCATTTATTTTGAGATGCTGGAGAAGTGTTTTAGGAGGCTTCTAAATACAATAGGAATAGCAAAGTGCTTAGTTTTGTAGGCAATGTAATAAGGAAGAACAATTATTTAAGCCTGTAAAAATAGCTACTGGGTATCTTGGGTACAGGACCAATGGGGGTATATTTAGGAAGGACTTCTGGAAGAAATAAGGTAGGCATTTACTGATAATGCACTGTCAATATGCTTTTCTAGACTGTAGAAGATGAGCAGACTGACAGGTGCTTCTGCTTTTGTTCAACTTAAAGCTTTTCATCTTGGTGCTTAAAGCTCACACTGGGATAAAAGCCGTCACCAGCTAGATGAGGGAGAGCTGCCTCAAGCTCAACACAGACAAAACCGAGCTCAGCATCTTCGGAAAATCCACTTCAGCCTGGGACGACTCCTGGTGGCCCACATCGCTCAGCACACTACCTACTCCTACTAACCACACCCGCAACCTAGGAATTATCCTCGACTCTTCCCTGTCAATGACCCAACAGGTAAACGCAGTCACTTCTTCCTGCTGGCACATCCTCCGCCAACTCCACAAAATCTTCAAATGGATCCCAGTCGACTGCTGCAAGATAATCACCCACGCCCTAGTTACAACCAAGACTGACTACGGCAACGCACTCTATGCCGGCACCACAACAAAGAACATCAGGAAACTACAACTCATCCAAAACACAGAAAAGCAGAAAAGGCAGAAAGGAGAAAAGGGAAGATAGGAAAGCAGTAACAGCGGGAGAAAGCACAGGTCCCAATAGAGCAGTTGGGCAATTAAATTATTTTTTTCTAAAAAGTTGACCCTCTGGCTTGAATTATCCTTAATGGTAACTCAAGTGACGGACGGGCTGAGCACCACAGATGTATTCACCAAAAATACGCATTCATGCATTCAAGTTCACAAGGAGTTTAAAAAAACCATTGAAGCACAAGGACTTCTCAAATACTAGATTGGGCCATCAAGAAAGGGAACCAGGTCAAGAAACATTGTCTGTGCTTGGAAATCAATTTAGAATGTATATTTCTCCTGCTCAATGAATAAAACCAGTTTATCTGAGCGTGCTATGTATAATATGAACTAATGCCCTGAATATATTTTTAATCAAACTTCTACTGGGCTGGATCTAGTGGTGGGCTGTATTTTTAGCAGGGTGTAGGTTGGTGGAGGCCACACATGCACAGATACACACTCACTCGCACCCATTCAGTGACACACATACACACACATACCCATTCATAACACTCACTCACAAATACACATACATACATTCATACACGCAAACATGCACAAACTCACCAAGCATCAAAAAACTTAAAACATACCTACTTTGTAGCTCTCCAGGAGGAAAGCCCTGGAGGTTCCTGGAGGCAGCCAATGAGGGATGGCAGCAGTCCCTCTCTCGTTGCAGAGTGGGCTGGTGTCAGTGAGACTGTTGACGCCACCCCACTTTTTAACGAGGTGTCGCTGACTGACACTTGGCCCTGGGCACTTCAGGGTTTAAAACTGAAGAGCCCAGGTCTGAGGCAATCAGTGATGCTCCCTCTCATTGCAAGGCGGAGGGCCTCAAGGCACTTTTGCCAGACTGAAGAGGTGATGCCCGCAGGGCTGTGAAATCTTCAACCTGGCAAAGTTCAGCTCAGGCAGCCAGGTGCCTGAGCATTTAGGGCATGTGTAGCTCCTGGCTGTCTGACCTGAACAAGAAGAGTGCCTGTCAGGATGACCTTTGTTGGGCCTGACAGACACTATTGTTGTCAGGAAAAAGGTGGGGGTCAGGGCCTCTCCGCCCATACTGATGGGCTGTAGCTTGCTGGATCCACAAAATAGACACAGCCATGAAAGACAATTTCTACAGGTAGCAACATGTTGTTTGGGTTAGGTAGATGGTGCAACGCCTGCTGTAGAACAATATGTACGAGTGTATCTTAAAAGTACTTTAAAAAAAGGTGGAGGGCTGTGCTTAACAAAGAAGGCATTTTTTTTTACTGAAGGTGTCCTTCTTTGACATCATAAACTGCAGTGTGAGATCTCAGGCTGTCTATGCAGACATATGATAGCCCTAATATGGAATATTTGGTTATTATGGTTGGATAGAGATCGAATACTAATGTAATCTTGAAATCACTAATCCTTTAGTATTGTTCCTTTGTGGGAGACCCAAGGTGGTGAAGCGGCTCACAGACTCAACTATTGACCATGAGCCTGATTCAAAAAGCCATTTCTGATGGTTACAACTACCTGTGGATTCCTCACCTTATGAATTTGTCCTTGAGTCAGCATCCGATGGAAAGTCTTCTTCCTAGCTGTCCACGTCGACGAGGACGTCATAATGGCACGGCTCCACGTGACTCCGTCTGACGTCAACGTGCCAATAAGAGGTCCTCGTCGGCGTACTGACGTCAGTTTTCCTTTTTTCTGTGCTTTCGACGCCAACGGTTTTTCTTCCTGGCTCGTCGATAACTGTAGCGCTTTTTGGTGGTTACAATGTCGCCTCCAAAAAAGTCCAGTTTCAAGCCGTGAAGAGAATGCCAGGGTCGGATGTCGGTCACCGACCCCCATTCGGATTGCATTTGGTGCCTTAGTTCGGAGCATGATGTGGAAGGATGCTCTTTGTGCCAGAGCATGAATCCAAAAGCTCTGAAAGAGAGTGAGGCGAAGGTTTTCTTGGCGAAAGCGAAGAAGAAGGGCCATAAAAAGGATTCCTCCCATGCTTCACCCAAGAAGCATAAGAAGCAGCGTCATCATGACTCTCGGCGCCGTCATGACTCTCGGCGCCAATCGGAGCGGAGCCGATCGAGGTCGAGGTCTCGGTCTTCTCAACGCCAGAAGACAGGAGAGATGAGCCCTACTGTCACGCCTCAGCCCGAGAGTCCGGAGTTGTCGCCGGCGCCATCTGTATTTGAGGTCGTTCATCGTAGCTCTCAGTTTTCACCGGCGTCGAGGGAGCCTGATGTACAGCAGACCTCTGCTCAACAATACCCGGCTTTCCCGGCTCCAGGGACGGATCCGGCGGCATTTTTTAATGCTATGTATGCCGTGTTCCAATCCATGGCCCCTGCTGGTGCACCGGCGGGTCCCACAGGGCCATTGGTTTTTAATTTGGGCTCTCCGGCGCCGTACAAGGTGGCTCCATTCATGCCCTTCTGCCCTTCAGAGACTGGTGGTTCGGCGCCGAGGGTATCCCCTGGTAGGAGTCCTCCACTTGTGACGGTGGATCCTCCTTCACGTCAACCGACTCCATCACCGCGCCATCCGACGCCGTTGATGTCCCCATCCAGACCGGCTCCATCGCCTTCCTGCCAACCGACTCCGAGAAGGTCATCGTTCGACTCCGTGTCGGCGCCGGCTCCGGCGTCGGGTGAGTCTAGGAGTCATCCACTTCTTCCTGGGCCCTTTCGAGATTCAAAGTCGTCGGCGTCGGTGGACTCTTTATCGACGCCGGCCCTAGAGACACATCTTCGATCTCGTAGGAAGGCTTTACGACTTTTGGAGGAGGAGGAATATAGACAGCTGGAGGAAGGAGAGATTGAGCCTTCAGATGAGTTCCAGGGTCTTGCCACAGCAAGTGGTTTGGATACTTCCCCGGAGTGGGACATTGCGTCTCCGGGGGAGTTTACGGAAGAGGCCGCTTCCTTCCATACAGTGGTAAGAAAGGCTGCAGAGTACCTGGACTTGCCTTTGTCTGTGGCGGAGGTGAAAACTAACCTGCTCACAGAGGTACTACATCCCTCTTCTTCCAGTGCTGACCCTTTGCTGCCTTTCAATGAGGCTTTAACTGAGCCTATTTTGGACTTATGGAAGAACCCAGTAACAACTCCTGCAGTGAACAGGGCAGTGGCGAGGAGGCATAGGGGAGCATCGGTTTTCCTATCACGACATCCAACTCCGGAAAGCTTAGTAGTCCAGGCGTCATGTTCTGCAAAGTCTGCTCCTGGGACATTCCCTGGAGTTCCAACTGATAGGGAGTCCAAGAGGATGGAGCAGTCTTCAAAGAAGATCT
This sequence comes from Pleurodeles waltl, assembly GCF_031143425.1. Classification (NCBI taxonomy): domain Eukaryota; kingdom Metazoa; phylum Chordata; class Amphibia; order Caudata; family Salamandridae; genus Pleurodeles; species Pleurodeles waltl. The sequence continues at coordinate 806,637,751 of NC_090447.1, forward strand.
TTTCATCATGTAGCATGGCGCTTAAGGCTACTAATTCTACCTGCGTGCTGGGAAGATACGTCCATGCCCTTATGGACTCCGCTAAAGAAATGGCAAAGGAGCTGCCACAGGAGATGCAGAAATCGTTTGGATCTCTTTTTGTAGATACACAGGCTGCTGCTCAGCAAATTATACAATCTGGCCTGGATACTTCGGATTACATAGCCAGGGCCATGGGAACATCTGTGGCTGCTAGGAGGCATGCCTGGTTAAGGTCCTCTGGTTGTTCGTCAGATGTTCAGTCCACCTTAATGGATCTACCATTTGATGGGGAAAAGTTGTTTGGGAACAAGGCGGACTCTGCCCTTGAACCGTTTAAGGACTGTCGCGCAACAGCTAAGTCCTTGGGCTTACAGACCTCTGCTACAACACCTTATAGACCTTTTCGCAGGTTTTGGGGGTTCACTCGAGGCTCTGCCTTTCGGAGTGTCGCAGTCCTTCGCCCAGCAACCTGCCAATCCGCCCTATAGTGCCTTTAGTGGGCGGGGTAGGGGTAGAGCTAGAGGGCCAGCCCAGCAGCTGTCATCTTCATCATCCTCCTCTGGTGGACAACAGCAGAAGCAGCCCTAGTTTTCCTCACTTTATCATCCATGCTTCTCCTATAGGGGGAAGATTGAGTCTTTTTCTGCAGAAATGGAAGTCAATTACAAAAGACTCATGGGTGCTAAGAATTGTGGAAAAGGGCTATGCTCTCCCCTTTCAGGAGTTCCCTCCTCCCTTTCCCCCCGTCCCTCCTTTTGTTCAGAAGACCATCTTCTGTTGTTGCAACAGGAGGTTGTCACCATGTTGGCAAAGGGCGCTATAGAGTTTGTGCCGTGACAGGAAAGGGGTCAGGGGTGTTATTCAAGATATTTCCTGATTCCCAAAGTGGACGGTCTGTTATGGTCGATCCTAGACTTGAGGATTTTGAATTTGTTCCTCAAGCAGGAAAAATTCAAAATGCTGACCCTAGCGCAGGTACTATTGGCGTTGAACGAAGGAGACTGGATGGTGTCTGTCGACTTGCAGGACGCGTACTTTCATGTTCCGATAATCAAGTCGCACAGGAAGTATCTCCGGTTTGTGGTCGGAATGCAACACTACCAGTTTGCGGTCCTTCCGTTTGGACTTACTTCAGCACCTCGGGTTTTTACAAAGGTGATGGCAGTTGTTGCGGCACATCTCAGAAGGAGGGAAGTAGCGGTTTTTCCCTACCTGGACGATTGGTTGATCAAAGCCAAGTCTCCATAGCTTGTGTTATCTCATCTGCGAATGACAACCCAACTGTTGTTCGATCTGGGTTTTTCTGTAAATGTGCCCAAATCTCACCTGGAGCCCTCTCAATGCCTCCTGTTCATAGGGGCAGTACTGGACACAACAATGTTTCGGGCCTACCCCCCGCCTCAGCGGGTTTGGGACATTCAGGCGCTGATTCCGTTGTTTCAAGTTGGAGCAGCAGTTCCCGTCCGCAAGGTCTTACGCCTGCTAGGTCTGTTTGCTTCTTGCATTCTGTTGGTCACTCACGCTCGCTGGCATATGAGGGCTCTTCAGTGGTGCCTCCACAGGCAGTGGCTCCAGCACAAAGGAGATCTCAGGGATTCAATAAAGATCTCCAAGGACGCTGTAGCTGATCTTCATTGGTGGACAGTGGACGGCAACCTTTCCCAAGGAAAAACGTTTTCACTACCACCTCCGGTGGGCACAGTAATATCGGATGCTTCCACTCTAGGGTGGGGAGCTCATCTGGGGGACCTGGAGATCAAGGGTCATTGGTCTCCAGCGGAACAGATGTTGCATATCAATCTGTTGGAATTGGGGCCGGTACGTTTGGCGCTCAAGGCCTTCCTCCCTTCCCTTTGCGGTCAGTCAGTTCAAATCTTAACAGACAACACTAACGCGATGTGGTATATAAACGAGCAGGGAGGAGTAGGGTTGTATCTTCTCTGCAGAGAAGCTCTGCGGCTCTGGTCCTGGGCTCAAGACCATCAGATTTGCTTAATAGCGAATCATTTGGCCGGAGTTCTGAATGTACGTGCGGACGGTCTCAGTCGTCACTTCTCGATAGATCACGAGTGGCGTCGCCATCCAGACCTGGTCCTCCACATCTTCGGGACGTGGGGTACTCCTCAGGTAGATTTATTCGCCACTCGAGAGAACGTGTATTGCCCGTTGTTCTGCAGCCTCCAATATCCGTTGCAAGGGGCATTGGGGGATGCGTTTCAAATGTCCTGGAGCGGCCAGTTGCTTTACGCGTTTCCCCCCATACCCTTGATTCCTCGAGTTCTGAGGAAGGTTCGTCAAGACCGGGCCCAAGTCATCTTGGTGGCACCGGACTGGCCGAGAAGGGTATGGTATACAGACCTGCTTCAACTCTCTCAGTGCCCTCCGCTCCGTCTCCCGCTCAGGGCAGACCTCCTCTCACAGTCGCAGGGGCAGGTTCTACACCCCCACCTCCAGAGCTTGCAACTTCATGCCTGGAGATTGAACGCTGCCACCTGAGTTCGTTTTCTCTCCCACCGGATGTAGTGGATGTTATCTTATCGTCCAGGTGACACTCCACTAAATCCATTTATGCCGGTAGGTGGGCAAAATTTGTGGTTTGGTGTGGGGAGAATCAAAAAGATCCTTTGAAGGCCCACCTTTCAGATATTCTTTTGTTTGCTCTTAGTTTAGCAAGGAAAGGCTGTACGGTAGCTACGGTGAAAGGTTATTTGGCGGCTCTGTCGGCTTTTCTTTGCCTTCCGGACCAGCCCTCTTTGTTTAAATCTCCAATTGTAAATAGGTTTATTAAAGGTTTAGTGAATAAGTTTCCTCCCACGCCCTTTCACATGCCTCAGTGGGACTTGAATCTGGTATTAATGTTCTTGATGGGTTCGCCTTTTGAGCCCATGCATTCATGTCCATTGAGATATTTGGTCTTAAAGACTGTTTTCTTAATTGCGATCACATCTGCTAGGAGGGTTGCGGAACTTCAAGCCCTTTCTGTTAAACCTCCTTTTACCATGTTTTTCCCGGATAAAGTGGTGCTGAAAACCAGGGCGGCTTTTCTGCCAAAAGTTGTCACTCCTTTTCATATAGGGCAGTCTATTACCCTACCCTCGTTCTACCCTCCTCCCCACCCTTCTAAAGATGAAGAGAGGCTCCATAGGTTGGACCCTAAGAGGGCGCTGAGTTTCTACCTGGAGAGGACTAAGGACTTGCGCCTGGATGATCAGCTGTTCGTAGGGTATGTTGGACAGCGAAAGGGCAGAGTGGTCCAGAAACGAACACTCTCCAGGTGGGTCATCTTGTGTATTAAGATTTGTTACTCTCTGGCGAAGAAAGTCCCTCCTGAAGGTATCAGGGCCCATTCTACTAGGGCTAAGTCTGCTTCCTCTGCCCTAGCGAGAGGAGTTCCGTTAGTAGATATATGCAAAGCAGCAACTTGGGCGTCCCTCCATACCTTCGTAAAACATTATTGTTTGGACTCTGAAGTGAGGAGGGACAGTCATTTTGCTCGTTCGGTATTGCAAGATTTCTTGGTGTAATCAGGCGGGCACCCACCACCGAGTGCGGTACTGCTTTGGGACTCTATTCATAAGGTGAGGAATCCACAGGTAGTTGTATCCATCAGAAGAACAAGTTACTTACCTTCGGTAATGCTTTTTCTGGTGGATACACTAGCTACCTGTGGATTCCTCACGGTCCCTCCCGCCTCCCCGTTGCCTGCCTGATTTCACAGTTATCTTGCAGTGGTTGGAAATATGTTTATTTGTATATATGTATATATATGTATTTTAAGGTATCTATGTAAATATATGGGTTCAATGGACAATGTTATTGTGTGTATATATATATCTTTCTTTACGGTTTTTGATGGGTCGGTTCTCACCTGTTCGCCTCAAAGGCACGTAAAAAAATGAGGTGAAACTGAAGTCAGTACGCCGACGAGGACCTCTTATTGGCACGTTGACGTCAGACGGAGTCACGTGGAGCCGTGCCTTTATGACGTCCTCGTCGACGTGGACAGCTAGGAAGAAGACTTTCCGTCGGATGCTGACGCAAGGACGAATTCATAAGGTGAGGAATCCACAGGTAGCTAGTGTATCTACCAGAAAAAGCGTTACCGAAGGTAAGTAACTTGTTCTTCGGGGCATAAGGCTTACGGCCAAAAAGGCTCCATTTGTGCCTGTCAGGTCTCCAGAAAAGGATACCTGGAATGTGTGTATTGGTAATTGTATACATGATTGCGTACAATTACACAGTAGCAAATTGTAAGGCATGGTTTGAGAGTTTGTGACTGAGCACAAGTTTGTGAGTTTGTGGAAATTCACAAATTCCTATCTGACCCCTTCTCACCCTGGAAACGCTTGGATATTTACTCTAGAAAAGGGCTGAAGTGCCTCCCCATCGAGGAAGAAAAAGAGAAGAGACCACCCCAAGCATTATTGTGATGTAGGGAAAGGGAAATATTGTTATCCTTGTGAAGAAAAAGAAAAAGGAAATGCAGAGTAGGCTGCCTATCCTCAATGCAGAGTGCAGAGTACAACTCTGCACTGGAAAGATAGCAGATGTCACATGACAGTCCCAATAGAACACCTGGAAAATTCAATATATTTTTTTGAAACAACAAAAATATTTAATGTATATAACTGTGCAGGGGTACGTATGTGGATGTATATATATTATTTTTTTGTGAATGAGAAATATATTTGTTTTTAACTTGGTGTTTCCAACCTCTCCTAAAATATTTGACATTGGAGGACCTTTAGGCACCAACAAGTCTAATTTGTTCCATCACAAACCTCGTACAGTCACCTGTGAAGTGTTTTACTCATCATACCCCTACACACTGGCACAGCAAGGCCCATATTCATACTTTTTGGTGCAAAACTGCGCTAACGCACTTTTGCATCAAAAAGTTTACCACCGGCTTGTGTCACTCCAAAGCGCCAGCCAGGTGCCAAATTTATGGAATGCTGCAAGCCGGTACTAAGCTTGGGCTACCATCAGAAAAACTGACGTTAGCCAGGTGGGGGTGGCAGTAGGGGTGGCAGTAGGGGTGAAGGGGGTTTTGCCTCAAAAAATGACTCTAGGCTGGTTAGAGGCAAACAAAATGCCGTTAACCAGCCTAGCATAATGTCCTGGCGCACAACCATCCTAACACATGACTCCTGTCTTAGAAAAGACAAGAGTCATGCCCACCACCCCAATGGCCAGCACAGGGGACCAGTGTCCCCTGGGCATGGCCATTGCACCCAATGCCTTGTAGGGGCCCCTTGCTGGGCCCCCATGGCACTTTAATAAAAATTACAAAAATACTTACCAATACTTACCCTACTTACCTAGGATGGGGTCCCCATCCTCTGGTGCCCTTCTGGTGTGGGTGGGGGTGATCCTGAGGCTTGGGGTGGGCAACTGTCGGCCCATTCTATAGTGTTTGACCATGGAAATGGGTCCACAGGTCCCCTAATGCCTGGTCTGACCCAGGCGTTAAATAATGGCTCTAAGCAGGCTTAGTGTCATTATTTAGGCCCACCTCCCACCCGTGCACCATTTTTGTACTGGAGGATATATATGGCTCTACGGGCTTAGAGTCATTGTTTTGGACGGGAACGCCTACCTTGCATCTCATTGATGCAAGGTGGGTTCATGCATCCCAAAATGAAGTTAACTCCTATATTTTGACGCTAAATGGTTCTAACATCAAAATATAAATATGTAGTTAAGTTTTCACTGTTTTTGAGTCAACATAAATGACGCACAAATGGCGCAAACAGAGTTTACATATGCCCCCAAGTGTTTCGAGGTACTTCGATAAACTAGCGCCAATCTGCAGGGGTATTGGTCACGAAGCTAAAGGTTCCAGATACTAGAAAAAGAAAACTTGTGCTAGGTAACCGGTTACTAGAAAAGGAGAACTCATGCTAGATAAATGGGCAGGTAACTCATCCTACAGGCTTCGACTAATCAGAAAGAATGTATTCCGTGACATAATGATTCTAAGGTCAGATAGAAATCAGTTGCAGACAAGCTGAATAACTAACCCATAAGGAACAAAGATTTGATCCATTTTTACCACATGATGAATCTTCTTCACAGACACCATGGTACTGATTATGGGTGGACCATTATATTTCGACCACTGAATAAACGCATTTGTGCAGGGATCGGAATTATTAATTATTTTTTAATAATCCAGCACACACCAACCAAATTTACTAGTGGTAAAATACCCAGTAAATAGAGAATTTGGTGCGTAAAACCATTAATTTTACACGTTATTCCCCCTTTTTTATGGGGAATACTCAGAATATGAGGTATTTAACACATTCAATAAATATCTCACCCCCAGGTATCAGTATTTATGGGTGTAGTAAGTATAAATCAATTGTTGACAGTGCACCACCCTCAGCAAAATTCAAAGAGTCCAATATAAGTCAATTTTAAATCTTCTCTTTATTCTTCTTATCTTTCTTTAAAATAACCCAGACATCACAGTAAAAGACAGTCACAGCCAACGCGTTTTGTCCATAAAAGGACTTCTTCAGGACCATAAATTCAATGTATATTAAGCATCATATTCTTATTCATATTACGAACAGAAAATCCAGTGCATTGCGTATCACGACCTTACATCCTAACATGAACAGCAAAGTAGTCGACCCATTCCTTACTCCTGCATCAGGAGTGTCTTTTTCCTCACTCTCCCGATGCAGGAGTAAGGAATGAGTTGGCTACATTATTTTAAAGAAAGAGAAGAAGAATTAAGAGAAGATTTAAAATAGACTTATATTGGACTCTTTGAATTTTCAGATTCACGTGCCAATGTTCTACCATTGTATGGAAAAAAGTATGCTTATGACATAAGCAATTGGTAGGAATACACATTCTATTACAATGGAAGGATATTGAATTTTTCGAGTTCAATAATGCCAACTACAGTGGGAAATATAGTACACATATCTCATCAGCCGAAGCAGTGAATGCTGGGTTGCAATCAGGCATGTATATATATCGCCTAAAAATTAGTTGTTAACAGTTTAAGCAAGCGATGAGCCTTGCACCACAGAATCAGGAAATGCCTTGTCAAATACAACACACTGGGCAGAGCTGTTCCACCGGGGTGACAGGAGTTACTTGCAGACGTGCAGCACCACTGATCACTCCTTGATGAACCAAGGCTGGTGGTGTGTTCCAACGGAGATGGTGTGTTCCGATGGAAAATACATTTTGTTGACAGCACACATCACCAAGGCTCACCTTCTGTTGCCACATACAAGTGAGTGCCACATCAGACTGAAAGCATTACAATCGGTGGGCCTGGTTCACAAACTTCACTTTTGCTGTAACTTGCACTTTTTAGTATGTATACTACTTTTTGGTATTCACAAACTGCATTATTGTAGTAACTTACACTTTTGTAGTGACTCCTTTCCTCCTTTCTTTACTATTGGAGGGTGTTGCAGTATCAGTGGTTGGCTTTGTGTAGTGCATGACTTACTACAAAAGTGTATGTTACTACAAGAATGTAAGCTACTGCAAAAATACAGTTTGTGAGTACAGAGAAGTATTAAACTTACTCAGGAGTGTAAGCTTATTCAAAAAGTGTAAGTTACCTTTGTGAATCAGATAGTGTTGTCAGTCCAAAACCCCCCTGAGATTTGACAAGTCCTTTGTTGGTCTAATCCATCTCGATTTTTGGGATGACACAGGTGGCTTGCCATGATACCCCTGTGACTGCTAGCTACAGTTGTTTGAGATGACTCTCCTCTACAACTCCAGCAGGGGCCATACTTCCAGAAAGGGAAAGGGACTAAGGGAACAGTTGTGGTAAGGTGCCTATGCAGCTTTAAAGTGACCTTGCCTAATTCAGCCGATATGGCATTCTCATTGGAAAATATACAAATGTGAGTGTAACGTTTTCCATTGATTTAAATCTCCAGTATCAGATTGGCCACTTCTATTGCAACCTCACTAACGTTTTGCTCCAAACACAGACTCATAGTCACAGTTAAACCTTTTCACAATTTAACACATATTTGAATTGGCTCCAATTGACTATTATTTCAATGGTTGGCCCCAAATGTCTTAAATTAAAAATGGTTATGTCTATTTTCCTTGCATTGTCTTCGTTTAAGTTTTCCAAAATTTTAGGGGAATTTTTTTTTTTTCTTTTTTCTCGCTATTTTTAAAAATGTCTTTAATTGTTACATTCTTTATTCTCTTAACCGTTTTGTATTTTAATTATCCTTTTTCACTACAGCAATAACAAAAAGTAATTTTTACCATGTCCCATTTTACTAAGGGGTGACAAGAGTCCTGTGTGCAAAAAGTGTTCTTGTGCAGATGATTAATGCTGATTCAGTGAATCAGGATCTGAAGATTTTGCAGGCACAGTTATCACTATAGGCTGTGTAAAATCACCCAGAATTGTGAATTCCCAGGCATAAGTGTTAGCCTGGGGAAGGAGCGGTCATTGGAAATAAAGTGAACGCCGGCAAAGTCAGGTGTTCGTAAATATTAACATTACGTTTTCCCACAAATCTTAGGTTTCTAAAGGTTTATTTTTAGGCATCAGTAGTGCAGTAAATGAGGAAGAGGTAGTGGTCGAAACGCTTAATGGTTTAAAGAGAAATCTTTTCCAATGGGCGAAAAACAAACGGTAAGGTAAACTTGCATATTTACTCTGATCCCACACCTGTGTGGTTTCCATTAGGTGAATAATCTGTAGGCATTGGTCTAAGAATGACAGGAGTACACCTGGTAACTACTCAGATCAACACGTTCGTTAGCGAGGTTGTAAATTACAAATAAAATGCAGAAAGTTACTTAAGTCAGAGGGGTAAGCCTGCACTGTATTGCTTGTTTTCTGTGAAATCGGCACAACAGTAGTGTTTTCTCCATGTGATATCCTGGAACATATGGTTGTTCATGAAAGCCTTTGGCCACTATTGTACTTCTCCCTACCAGGGGCATTGGTCACACTGATTCTGTAGAACAAAAACGTGGTAGGATTGACTACACAATAACTGCTCTTATTAATAAGAACAAGAAGCCTAAGGTTTGTCATCCCACGCCTTGCATTTAGCAAAATCACTGGGTTTATGACTCAAAATGAAGTAGGGACATTTAATAAACACCTTTTGTGAGTTGACAAGAATTTCTGACTTGCAAAATGAAGCATGTGCACCATTACAAAGTACATTTAGGAAAGAGCATGAATGGTGAAGCCTCCCCTAATAGCAGTTTGCAATTGTATGCATTAATGGTTTGAGACCTCAATTGCAACTGTAAACCATTGAAAAGTTACTCATACCTTAAGGAAGGGAATCATATGGAGCAGCCCTGAGGTAGCATGCAGTGATCTACTGGACCATAGCTTAGCACGATTTGTCCCCAAGCAGAATTTTTTTTTTTAAACAGCACCTATCTCTTTAATGGCCCTGGGCTGCTTTAAAAATGTTCCTGGTTTGGGAAAACATATGCAAGGATGACGATCTGCTGCAATTTACAGGCCACCATCCCTTCATTTAAAACTGATAACGTGTCTGGCCCATTTACTAATGTTCTAGTTCTGATTAATGTTTTGAGGGGTCCTGAGGGGAAAGGCGAGAACATTACTGTATTTCTATCAATTTACAGTGTAGCCTATTTGTCCACACATTGAATCTCCAAACGCAGTATTAAAGTTCAGTGGATTTATTACAAGTTCAAAGCCAGACTTATGTAAATGAGTCTCAGAACCATTCTATACAAGTACAGAATCACCCAAGGTGAGTTAAAGCATTGAACCAAATTAAATCGTACAAGCATAAGGCATATCAAAATCTCAGTTGCGGCTGTACAAAAGGTCAAAAACAACACCCTATGTTCTGAATCCAAGCTTTGCTTTTCCTGCCTACCCATTGAATCAAAATAAATCTAACTATTCCATTAAAACTAAAGGAAACCTAAGAATTCTCAAATGAATCCTCATGATTTCTAAAACACATAATGGCACAGCCAAGTTATGCTCTCTCATAACCATCAATCATTCAGTCAATCAGTCAAAATTTGTAAAACGCAGCTACTCACCCATGAGGGTCTCAAGGCGTTGGGGGGGAGGGAAGGGGCCTCATCCAAAGAGCCACATCTTGAGGTTCTTCCTGAAGATGGTGAGTGACGGACTTTGTCTGAGGTGCAGGGGCAGGCTGTTCCAGCTCTTTGTTGCAGTGTAGGAGAAGGATCATCCTCCAGCAGTGGTTTTGTGGATACGAGGGATGGTGGCCAGGGCCATCTGGGCAGAGCGGAGGGATCTGGCGGTGGTGTGGAAGGAGACATGGTGTTTCAGGTAGGCTGTTCCTGCGTTGTGTATGACCTTATATGTGTGGGTGAGAAGCTTGAAGGTGATTGGCTTCTCGACCAGTAGCCAGTAGAGGGTCCTCAGGTGCTGGGAGATGTATTCTCGGTGAGGAAGGTCCAGAATGAGTCTGGTGGCGGCGTTCTGGATGAGTTGTAGTTTTTTGATGTTCCTAGTTGAGATGCCGGCGTAGAGGGCATTGACGTAGTCGAACTTGCTAGTGACTAAGGTGTGGGTGACTGTCCTGCGACAGTCTGCTGGGATCTATCTGAAGATCTTCCAAAGCTTGCAAAGAGTGTGCCAGAAGGAGGAGGCAACAAAGTTTACCTGGGAGTTCATGGATAGGGAGGAGACGAGGATGATTCCAAAGTTGCGGGTGTGCTCTGTCGGTGCATTGGGGGGTGCTGAGAGATGTGGGCCACCAGGAGTTGTCCAAGGCTGAGGTGGCATTTCTGAAGATGATGAGCTCAGCCTTGTCGGAGTTGAGCTTGAGGCAGCTTTATCTCATCCAGGTGGCGACAGCTTCCATTCCTGAGTGGAAGTTTCTTTTGGCTGTGTCCGGGTCTTCGGTGAGGGAAATGATGAGTTGTGTGTCATCGGCATATGACACAATGTTTATACTGTGGCTTCTGATGATGGCAGCGAGAGGGGCCATGCATACTTTGAACAGTGTGAGACTCAGTGAGTATCCTTAGGGGACTCCGCAGTTGACTCCTGTGGGTCTGGAAATGTAGGGTGGGAGTCTGACCCTCTGCGTCCTCCCGGAGAGGAAGGAGTGGATCCACTCCAGGGCTCTTCCGTGGATTCCTATGTCATGAAGTCTGGTGCGCAGAGTGCTGTGGTAGACCGTGTCAAATGCTGCTGAGAGGTAGAGGTGTATGAGTGCTGCATTGTGGCCGATGTCTAGGAGTAATCAGATGTCGTCGGTGGCTGCCGGGAGGGCAGTCTCCGTGCTGTGGTTGCTGCGAAAGCCGGACTAGGAGTTGTCCAGGGAGGAGTTGGCCTCGATGAAATCACGTAGTTGTGCATTGATTGCCTTCTCCAGTACTTTGGCAGGGTAGGGTAGCAGCAAGATGGGCCAGAAATTCTTTAGTTCTGATAGGTCGGCTGAAGGTTTCTTCAGGAGAGGGCGTGTTTCGCCGTGTTTCCAGTACACGGGGAAGGTGCCCGTGTTGATGGAGCAGTTGATTGTGTTCCAGAGCTCGTGGCAATGGATCCGCTGGCTCTGATGTAAATGTATTGCAAGCAGTGGTCCAAGGGGGCCCCGGAGTGGGTGCTGTTCATGATGTTGACTGTTTCCTCTGTGGTGAGTGTGGACCAGCTGTGGATGGTCTGGGTGGGTTCTGGGGTAAAGTGGGTCGGTCACCAGTTCCGTGCCAGGATTTTCCAGGAGGAAGCTGTTGTAGATGTCCTGGATCTTGTGGTGGAAAAAGGAGGTGAGTTTGTCGCAGAGGTCCTGTGACGGGGGGATCTGTGAACTCATTGATGACTGAGAAGAGTTCCTTAGTGTTGTGCTTAGTGTTGTGTGCGGAGGAGTTGATGCACTCCCGGAGTGCATCCTTCCTTTTGTTCTTGATTTTTCGGCGTTGGGCGGTGGTTGCAGCTCTGAATGAGGCGAGGTCTTTGCTGGTTTGGCTGTTCCTCCATTTTTTCTCTAAAAGTCTACCGGTATGCTTTGGTTCTTAGAGTTTGGTGGTGAACCAGCGGGCTTTCTTACATACCCATTTGGCCGATGTCAGCGGAGATGGGCTAGAGTGTTGGTGCATTTGGTGATCCATGCGTTGAGATTGGGTGCTAATGTGTTGATGTCGTCAGAGGGAGGAGGGAGGGATTTGGCGAGCGATGAGGTGAGTTGTTCATTGGTGATTTCGTTCCATTTCCTGTGGGGGGTCCTGGAGGTGCGGGTGCAGCCGCTAGGTGCAGTGTTTCCAAAGTGTATGCAGCGGTGGTCGGTCCAGTCTGGGGTGGAGATGGTCTTGATGGTGATTTGGTTGCTTGAGGTGAAGATGGTTTCCAGTGTGTGTCCTGCGATGTGTGTGGGTGCGGAGACCAGCTGTCTGAGGCCAGGGGGGGCGAGGTTGTCAAGTAGAGTGGTGGTGTTTGGGTCTGTGAAGTCCTCGAGGTGGAAATTTAGGTCACCAAGGAGGAGGTAGTTGACTGACGTCATGACCTTGGGCGTAACGATGTCTATGACGTCGTCTATGAAAGCTGGACAGGGGGTCGGGTAGACTGTACACCAGGGTGCCGCTGATGGAGGACTTGTGGTTGGAGTGGACCAGGAAGTGAAGGTGTTCCATGGTGGTGCAGTGTTCTTCTGGGACAGCATTGACACGTAGTGAGTACGATGGCGAGTCCTCTGCCAGGGCGGGAGGGACGATCCCTCGTTAGTATGCTAAAACTGTCGGGAATGGCATTGGTGATGTCTGGACCTGAGGTGGGGTTGGTCCAGGTCTCGGTAAGGAAGGCGATGTCCGGTCGGGCGGTGTTGATCAAGTTCCAGAGTTCAGAGGGGTGTTTGTGGGGGGAGCAAATGTTCAGGAGCAGGCAGTTGATGGGGTTGTAGAGGTTGTTGGTATCTTTGTGTGCGGCGAGTACCTTCAGCTTGTTGAGGCTGGCGCTGAAGTTGCAGTTTCTGCAGGTGAAAGGTCCATGGGTGTCCTTGGGGGAGATGGTGCAGCAGTTGCTGAGGCAGCCGGTGTTGAGGTAGATGAGGGTCTCAGAGTCGTAACGGAGACAGTTCAGGGAGTAGTTTAACTGAGATCCAGGGTTCCTGTCGTTGGCGTGGTCCAGGTGCAGACGGGCACAGACAGGCTTGCCTTTGGCGTGCCAGTGGTGTGCCAGCTGCGCACCCGCTGCACGCAGCCACAATTAAGAAGGGGCAGGGGGAGCGGTCAGCTGGGAGGCGGGAGGGCGGGAAAGGTGCTTCAGTGGGGGGGAGGGGGCAGAGGAAAGAGGGGAGAAAGGAAAAAGGAATAAAGGAAAAACGAGAGTAAAAAGAGAAAAAGCCAGAAAAAGCAAGAGTGAAAGAGCGACAGAGAGAAATAAATAATTACTTGTGATGGCCACCGTTGTGACCTGCCTCCTTAATATTCATTAGGCAAGTCATTTTGCGACCCTCTGCAAATATACTATTTACAATGCAGCCTATTTTACTTAGGTTACCCTGCAAATTGCAAACCATATGCAAATCAGTTAGTGTGCAAATTGAACACATGGGTGTGCAGGTTGGTACATTGGACTCCTAATGTAATGTGTTATGAATGGGAATATGTAAAACTGCTCGAATAAGCACCTTTTTAAATTTGTGTTATTAATCTGTGCATAATTTTAGGAGTAAATCACAAATATTTGTAAATCGCAAACATACAAACTTGGCAGTGTGCATTTTACTCTCTTAACGATGAAGATTTTGAAATGTGGCTTCTGCAGGCCATCAGCAGTCAATTTCAGCAGACAGACTGTCTAGGAACAACTTCCAGGCATTATGAACATGTTTCCATCATGTGACTTGCTAATGAGAAGAAGGTTTTAAGTCGCATATGGAATAAAAGACTGATCAAGGAAAGGGGAAAGAGAAAATATTACCGGCAAACAAAAAGGAGTAGAGCAGTGAGTCCCAACTTTTTTACGTCTGTGGATCCCCACTTTATCATTACTGGAACCCAGTGACCCCTACCGAATCATAATTGGAAAGTGGGGCCCACCTACTGAGTCATTACTGAAAGTTGGGGACCTAATCTGTTAATATATTGTAATTTTCTAAGCAGTCACGGACCACAGGTTGGGAACCACGGGAGTAGAGGAAAGAGCTGCAAAAGAGAACACCGGAGATAATGGAATAATAAATGGTAAAGTTGGGATTAAGAGTGGAAAGATTTTGTCCGAGCGGAAAGTTGGTTTAGAAACTGAATTCCAAATTAAATGGCCAGCACCTGTGTAATTTGCCTACCCCATGGTTCTATGGAGCTACATCTTTTTGTTTCTCGAATTTAAGGATGCCATTCTATCACCTTTGCAGTTTTTGTGAAGCTATATAATGGGCTCCCAGGGACGCTGCTTGTTTTGTGTTGCTTCTTAGGTACACTAAATCGCTTTGCCAGTTTTTCGTTTTTGCATTTTGACCAAATAATGATTCTTACCCATAGTTGTACTTTGTTTCCTTTATAATTTTGGCTGCTTTTTCGTGGTTTTCTGAATGACGATCTAGTAATTAGGAAAACTTTACCAATGAAAATAATTTTGACGAAAAAAGTCTTGGCAAACCAAAAGCAAAGTACCTTTGGTGCAGTCTTGCAAAGTCACCACCAGGGTCGGGTGCTGGCTACTCAACAGCAGAGCTCGATTGTATTTGACAGCCGTTGCAAGGGCAGTAAAAGAGACTGTTGCCAGGGTCTTACACTTGCAACAAAGTATATTGCCCCGGCTGGACACTTGCAACAGAGATCGGTGCCAGGCAGGACACTTGCAGCAGAGACTGTTGCTAGGGCAGGAGACTGGCAGCTTAGACCATTGCCGAAGAAAGAGACTTGCAACAGACACCATTGCCAGGGCAGGACACTTGCAACAGTTGCCAGGAGCAGGAGACTTGCAACAGAGACCATTGCCGGGGAAGGTGATTTGCAACAGACTGTGGCCAGGGCAGGATTCTTGCAGCAGAGAGTGTTGCCAGGGCAGGAGACGTGCAACAGACATTGTTACCATTGTAGGGCACTTGCATCAGGCACTGCTGCTAGGGCGGGACACTTGCAACAGAAACCATTGCCTGGGCAGGAGAGTAGCAACAGAGACCATTGCCAGGGCCAGGACACTTGGAACAGACACCGTTGTTAGGGCAGGACATTTGCAAGAGAGACGATTGCCCGTACAGAACGCTTGCAACAGAGACGAGACTATTGCCAGGGCAGGAGACTAGCAACAGAGACTGTTGCCTGGCACGACACTTGCAAGAGAGACCATTGCCTAAGCAGGACACTTGCAACAGAGACCATTGCCAGGTCAGAAGTCTACCAAAAGAGACCATTGCCAGGGCAGGACACTTGCAAGAGAGACCTTTGCCCGAGCAGGAGACTCGCAACAGAGACTCTACGGGGAAGGATGTGTGAAATCGGACAATATGTTTTCACATATTGTCACAAAAGTCCATGAAAATGTCACAAAAGTTATTCTAGTTATACATTGGGGGTGACGTGGTTTTCTGATTTCTCAGCTGACATTTTTTAAGCAAACACTCAGCTTGCATATCAAGGTGCCAGGACATGATTATTGGAGGAGACTGGTTCGTGCAGAAAATGATTCTCAGAGAGGTATTTTCTGTGAGACCCATTCTACCACTAGTGACCCCTGAGCATTGTTAATGCTCTGCACACTCATGTAACAAGTTGCATGAAATCATGTAAAGTGACATTTTTGTAAATTTGTGAATTTCACGCAGTGCAAAATTTGGGAAATGTAAAAATTTTGCAAGAATAATTTACATTTTGCCCATGATTAGCCAGGATGTGGCTGCTCTGTTTTCCAGTGACAAAACAAAACTAAAGAGCAAAGAAAGAGAGTGAGAAGTAGAATGAGAATCTAAGGTTGGGTGTCCCTCATGAAAGAAAAACAATTAATATGCCAACTATTTACAGCATTGCGCTGTTAAAATTTTTTGCTCAAGAAGATTCTGTTTATTTGCCTTTTTTTCAAATTCACATAGGTCCCTTTCCCTTGACCATCATATTTGTTTATTGAAATCAGAAAGTTAAAACATTTAGCATTATTTTATTTTTTTAAAGGCGCCAGGTCTCTAGAGATCCTGTCTGCTTCAACTCAAGATGTGTACGTGTGTGATAAGCTGCACGCAGAACACTCCAGTTTTTCATTATCTGAATGTTTATTCATCAAATTGGTGCATGCTTAAAAAATCCGAACTTGACACAGTCCACCTTTCCACTCGCACTCTTGTCACACATCTGTCACCTGACCTTACCAGCCTTCCAATTTTAATTGTATTTCTGTTTTATCTCATTACCGCTGGAAATCATCTGAAGACAATATCATTATAATTAATGTCTTTCACCAGATATCCTCCAGGCAAGGCAATCTAACTTAGAGGCCCGTTTTTTCTCTTTCTCCTCAACATGAATGAAAAGCTAGTTAGATCGAAATTATTTCTCCAAGGCAGTTCTTATTCTCAATAAGTAAATACTTGTTCGTGGTCAGCATTCAAGTTAAACTCAGAATTCCAATAATTACATATCTTCTTTATAAATGTGTGAAAATGAAGCAACAAAGCTCAATAAAAAAAACATGCTTCATCTACAAATCTTGAATCACGTTGCAGATGCAATTTTTGGCCAGTATCTGTATTGTGATCAGTGGGCATTTTTTCCATTTACACAGATGTAGTAATTCGAAACCGCGCAAAAATGGCATTCAGTATGGTTTGAAGATTTCTAGCCCCTTTGCTAGGAATAAACCAGGCATTCAGTTTACAAATCCATTGGAATGGTTAGGAATGCAGGGGTAGAGGCCTATGAGGCTTTAAAGAAACAGAGGTTCCATCAAAAACAGTTAACTTTCTGTAAATGGCATTGGTGGGAGCTTGTAGCCGACAGGTGGCCCACATTCACAAGGCAATTGTGTCCCTAAAGGAAAGTTACCCCTTTGCGAATGAATACCACCCACTTTTGGTAGTCAGTATCTTATCAGTGGTTACTGCCTGCAAGTGAGGACACCAACCAGTGATGCGTGGCTTTGCTATTCGGATGGAGGTCGCCCCTTTCACATCATATCTGCATTGCGATTTCCAATGAATCACAAATAAAGTAACAGAAACGTTCGTACGTTGTAAATAATTGTTTTGCAGTGAAAGTACCTGAAAGTTTGCGAATTTAGGGCCAGATGTAGCAAATAAAAAATTTGCGAGTTGCAAAGTGCGAGTCCATGCGACTCGCACTTTGCAACTCGCAAATTGGTATGCAGTACGGTGTCTCAGACACCGACTGCGACTTGCTATGGGGTCGCAATGACCCACCTCATCAATATTCATGAGGTGGGGCGCAAATTGCGGCCCCATAGCGAGTATAGGCATTCGCAAACATGGAGGCCTGCTGTCGTCAGCAGACCTCCATGTTCGTGACTGCTTTCAATAAAGCAGTTTTTTTTTTTTAAGTGTAGCCCGTTTTCCTTAAAGGAAAACGAGCTGCACTTAATAAAAAAAACGAAACCTTTAGTTTCGTTTTTTTTCAGGGCAGGTAGTGGTCCCTTGGACCACTACCTACCCTGAAAAAATTGTTTTGGGTCCATTCACAAAGTGGAAGGGGTCCCATGGGGACCCCTTCCAATTTTCGAGTGGGTTACCATCCACTTGAAGTGGATGGTAACTGCGACACCATTTGCGACCGCGTAGGCGGTCGCAAATGGTATTGCATACCACTCAGAATCGCAAATAGGAAGGGAACACCCCTTCCTATTTGCGATTCTGAAAAGCATATTGCGAGTCGGTCCCGACTCGCAATATGCATTTCTGCATAGCAAAGAGGCATTTGCGCCTCGCAAACGGCGATTTTCGCAGTTTGCGAGGCGCAAATCCTTTGCTACATCTGGCCCTTAGTTCCTTGCTGCATGAGGCCCAAAATTCCTTGGCTGAATGACCTAATGCCCAGACTCCCAAATATTCATGCGAATCCAAGACTGAGTGATTGAGACCGTTGTGTGAGAACCTACAAAAAATAAGAGAAACAACACAATTGAGCCAGAAGCAAAACAGTGTTAAGGGACATTGCCCGAGACCAGAAGAGGAGTTACAGGCAAAATACCTCTGGTAATACAAACTAGTTAAGTAAGATTCAGGGGCTGGGGGAGTTTCCGTTTCCCTAATACCCACAGGCATCGAGGGCAGCTGTAATTGCGCAAGTTTTACCACCAACTGCTTCAAATTTACCATCACCCACAATCCTCCCACAGGAGGTATGCCATCATTTCATACATTTGCAGTTATTAAAATTGCCCAAAGAATGCACCAAAAGACATGAATTGGCTTACTGGTGACAGAGAGCTTCCTGAGGCATCAAGGTTAGCATGGCCAGGTTAAAACTTTGTTGAGCGCTTGCATTATTGAAAACGAGCATCAACCTTTAACTCCGTATAGTGGGTATAAACAACTTGGAGAAAGGCTATCCATTTAACAGTTTGTCACATAATGGCAAAAGAAAACTGAAGTGTACCACTATATTTCCCTACCATTTCTCCACTGATGAGTTATTGAACTCAGAACAGAAATGCTCAAAACCAATCTTTCTTTCTACTTACTCGACACCTAGAATAAAACATTCGCTCTCTCAAACTATGAATCTCAGCAGTTCCAAAAGCCTTAGTAATCTAAAGCCACCAGTCTCCATTTAGTTTTGGTAGTTTATCAGCCTAAAAAAAGAACCAGTATACTACAGGCTACTAAGGTTTAATAAGACCTTCCACAAATTCATATCCTACATGACCATGAATGTGAGTCAATTCTTTGTGTTTCCTCACCCAGAAAGGAATGCATCAACCCTTCCTTATTCGGATACCTCAGGAGTCAAACTCAGGATCCCATATGAACACTAAATACTACTTTGGGAACATCTGACACTGGTAGAGACAGAACCTGTGCCCCCAGCGGTAGAAACAAGCTCTCTGCCCCAGTGGCAGACTAATTATGTCCGCTCTCCATCTACTTAGGACTATACCTTTCAGGTGGACGTCTTCAAGCTTACAATGTCCTCCCCACTTGACACGGACCACATCCGACCAATGGTGGATTCCTACCTATTGGCAGTTCAGTTTAATTAATGAATCACCTCCAGAAATATCCCTTTTGACCGCACTGACAGAAGACATCCATCCGGTGCTGTACTGTAACACCCTCAGTTCATGTGGAAAGAAACTGGTTTAGTGAAAGCCTCAATACTGCAAGAATCTGTTCCACATACACACAAATATCCCATATATTCCAGAGTAACCCCCTATTACTGAAACTTTCAGGAAACATTGAAGAGTCTTCAATATTCTCCAGTGGAAGAGCCCATGAGAACTTCAAAATTATACAACGGCACGCCAACTAAAGCACAACTGCCACTCAGGTCTCAGATCAGCCAAATACGTGGAAACAACCATGGCTTTGCATGAGAGAAGACATCTTTTAGCCTTTTGATTTTGTTCATCCGTCCATCTTGATACTATTTGATATAACTACTGCCTACAATAATTGACCACAGGATCCTCCTAGACAATTTCTAGGGTCAGTTTGGCTCTAAACTAGTACCCCCACATTTAGTATGTGGTGAATGGGTCAAACTTGGATTCTCCGTGTCCTCAAATAAAGAACTTCACTTGCATGTTCCCTCTTGGCTCCTCAACGTTCCTGGCCCTATTGACAGGCTAAATGAGACCAACAGTGAACCTCATCTCACACTACAATCTTTAATTTCAGATGACTACCCATGACACTCAGTTACGCCTCAGGTGGAGATGAGGACAGATAATTGCAGTAATATCACTGAGTTCCTCAAGAATACATTTTTGAGGATGAAAGAAACCTTTCAACACAAATGGATCAAAACTTACATCATGTCTTGAGAACAACACAAACCGTTAATGAAAGTTTAAAACCTAGAGTCAGATTTATGAAAAAGTGGTGCAGTGCAGCGCAGCAGGTCACCTTGCTGTCTGTACTGTGTCCCTTGCAAAGGGCAGGAATGTGTTGTATTTAAGTAATACTGCGCATTCCTGTCCTTTCCCCTTGCGCTGGCGCACATTGGGCTGCCTACCTCCAATCCAGGTACCATTGCATTATCACACCCCTGATTTTTTTTCAAAATCTCCCTTTTACCAAGTTTCAAGTGTTACCATGTATGGAACAATGGACCATGAAGGGATGAATGGGGTAGGGACATGGGCTCGAAAAATAGAGAGCAGGAGGGAAGTGGCATGGATTGCAAACTCACCTTACAAGGCAAGCTCCAGGAGTTGTGGCATCACAATGTACCACAGAGGGCAAGCAGGAGGGTAGTGCAGCAGGACGGACCATGAAAAGCAATAGGGAAGGCACAGGGCTACGCACATGGACAACAGGGGGAAGGAGGCAAAGGCAGCAAGCTGACCATATAGGACAGGCAGGCGGGGCAGTTGCAGCACAATGGGCCATGGAGGACAGGAAAAGGGGGGCTGGTGCTTGTCAAGAGACCATGGAAGGAAGGAGGGAGGATAGGGCCCCGCACATGCACAACGAAGGGCAGCCAACAAGAGAGTGTTTTGGGAGCAGCAAGCTGACCATATAGGGCAGGCAGGATGGGCAATGGAAGCACAACACATCATGGAGAACAACAGGAAGCCTATAAAGGCATACAAATGGAGAATGGAGGAAATGTGGGCGGGCATCAGGGGCAGCAAGCTGACCACACAGGGTAGGTGGAAAGGACAGTGGCAGCACAGAAGACCAAGCATTGCAGGCAGAAAGGTTAGTGGCAACAGAATGGCCATGGGGGGCAAGAAGAAGGGGGCAGGGGCATGCACAAAGAAACATGTAGGGCAGAAGGGATGGGAACGGTCTGGACACAGACAATATTGGGGAGTGGAAGAAGATAAGGGCTTCATAACACACCTCACAGGGTGGTCAGGAGGAGCAGTTGCAACACAATAGAGCATTGAGGGCAGAATGGAATGGCAACAAAATGGACCATGGAGGGCAGGATGGAAGGTATAGGGACATGGAACTTGGACAGTCGAAGGAAGGGTGGTGTAGGCAGGGACAGCCTGCAGCCATCTGACCATGCTTGGGAGGGAAGAGGGCCAGTGGCAGCTCCATGAAGCATGGTGGGCAGAAGAGAGGGATCAGGGGCATGCACACAGACATTGGAGGGCGAGAAAGCAGGTTAGCAGCAGCAAGTTCAGCTCAGTGGCTAAGCAGGAGGGCAGGGACAGGGCCACAGACTTGGGCAACAGGGGGCAGGAAGGAGGAGGGTACCGACAACAAGCTAACCATGCAGGGCAGGCGGGAAGGGCAGTGGCAGAATAACAACCAAACAGGGCTAGAATGAGAGGGCATTTGCATGGACTTGGACAATGGAAGAAAAGGAGGAGGTGGGGGGGCGGGGACAACAATCTTTGTGGGGGACATCACAATGGACAATGCCAAGCCAGGCCCTGTGTCCCTCCACCCCCATGCATTGCGATGGACATCTTACTTTAAGTACAAATAAAACCCTAGAAATTCACTGAAAAAAACAAAGATTAAAGAGACATACTTTGGAATGGTAAAAAATACCTAACTATTCACAAAAAAAAGTAAAAATTCAGTGAAAAAAGAAAGGTTAAAAAGATGTGAGAGTTAGGTGAAAATGTTACGTAAAGCATACCATTTGAAACCACCAAAACCAATGAAATTCACCAGTTATATTTATCTCAAGTAACTATAACCTGTGCATTAGAGTAAGTAGAATTCACGCCCCCTCCACGCACAGTGTTTTCAACAGTGACAGCATGTTAGGTGTTATTAGGGATCTTATAGATGTAGTCAATGAGTATGTCTTGAGTGATTTATTATGCGAGGGGAAAAGCAAGCGGATGGGGCTCCCGGGCCAGATTAAGGGTTGAGGAGGGAGCTGCATGCCCCTCTCTCATTAATATGTATGTTTGGGCATGCGGTCCCAAAGGCCTGAAGGCTAACCCTATGCTGTACACACCAAAGGCTGTGCTCAGTGTGGGGTTGACAGCCGGCTGGGTGGTTTGGAGACAGGGCCTGGCAGGAGGCCAAGCTCATGGACATCCCCTCCTGCCCATGGCCAAAGGCTGTTCGCAGCATGGGGTTGGCTGCCTGTTGGGAGTTGAGAGCAGGGAATGGCTGCAAGACAGGCACTGTGGCTAACCAAAGGCCATGTACAGCGTGGGGTTGACTGCCCATGGCATACCCCGTGCTGTTCGCCACAATAGACCTTGTGCAAAATGGGGTTGGCAGCCTGGGAGGGTGGTGTTTGGCGGCCTCCGAAAGGGTTAGTCATAGGACCTGGCTGTGGGTGAGGGGTTGGCTTTACCTATGGTAATAAAATATTACTTTACATTAAAATGAGCCCTAGAAATTCACTGGAAATAACAAAGGTTAAAGTAACGTTATAGTTAGGTGAACATGTCATTGACAAAATTAACACTTTGTACTAAAAAAACACAGAAATTCACCAGTTATAGTTAGCAGAGCTAACAATAACTTGAGCCCCCACCATCCACTGCTTTAGGCCGCACATTTTACATCACTCATGACATGTTTTATTACATAATTTATGACATCCCTGATGACATCTGAAACTACATCACTGATGACATCTGAAACTACATTACCGATGACATCTCAAATGACATAATTGATGACCACTGATGACATCATCCAATGATGATGTTAGTTTGTTTTATAGTTTACATAGTGGCTGGTAGCTACCATATTGCTTTTCTATCTAATTTTGGACAGCCTGTGTCCAGCTAATGGGTGTAAGTGTTTACAAAATGAATGTGCTTTTAATGCATCATAGGTGTGTAGAGGTACTGAACATATTGTTAATCTTTGTATTGAAGAGTAACTCTGTGTGCAGATGACGGTTGATGACTTGTGTCCCGTATGTTCCACACACGTTTTTTGGAGCTGTAGAAAATGTTTCCGACAGGGCAAATATTTTTCATAGTAGGTACAGTGGGCCTCATTTACGAGGCCCTGGTGCCACTGGAACGTCACTTTTAGTGATGCTCCTGTGGCACCTTGCTCTACTCCATATTTACAAGGCGGCGTTAAGTCACTTTTTGTGGCTTACAGCCATCTTGTAAATATGGACTGCCCCACGCAGTTTTCTGTGGCAAAGTGGCTTACAGTGGGTGTTGCTGTGGGTGTACTCAAGCATCACCCATTGCTTTTTGACGCTGCCCCATATTTACAAGAAATCGTAAATCTGAGGCAGCACCAAAAACTAACACCTCCCCCGAGGTGTAGTTAGAGTGGCACAACAAGGAGAAATACTTTTATTTCTCCCTGTTGTTTGCTCCTTCTATGTGTGGTGCATTCTGCAGCACACATAGAAGGATTAAATCACCATTATTGATTGTTTATGTGCAGGAAGGTGTCCCTTCCTGCACATAAACAATCATCCCCACAGTGCAGGCACCCTTGCACATGGCCCAAGGTCGCCTGCATTGGTGCTAGGGAGCTGATTTAGTGCCCATGCAGAGGTAAGCACAGGGATGCACCTTATTCTTGAAAATACAGTGCATTCCTGGGTTTTAGAAATTACCCAGCTCAGCACAGCAGTATTGCTTGTGGCACCGAGCTGCGCCATTTCCTAATAAATGAGGCCCTAATATTATAAGCAGTCTTGAGTTTTAAGATAGAAACGTCTCAGCATAACAATTTCTACATAACATAGAAGACTGTGTGCACTTAGTACTAATCTATGTACACGTTCTTCTTTTGCTTCAGCAAATGTACAGTTTTCACCACAGTATGAAGGCTGCAGATAGTATGATCGTCCCTTCAGGCCTTGGTTATTTTATGTGAATGGTGTCTTTTTGACAAGTGTTGCATAGAGTGCACACTATTCTTAGTAGATTTGGGCCAGACACCCCAAAGGCAGTCAACCCGGGTGGAGGGCACACAGATCCCCTCCCTAGGCCAGTTTGGGCCCCCGTCCTTCATGGCCTACCAACTTTTGTTTAAGGGGAGGTACGTTGTCCCCTTCCCTGGTTATATTTGGCCTCAGGAACCCCATCCTCAGGGCCCATCGCGTAAATTATGGAGGAGGGGGCATGGAGCCCTTATCCACAGGCCAATTTCGGCAGCAGGGACCCCATCACCTGTGGCCTGACCTTATTAAAAAAGAAGGGGGCATGCAACCCCTCCTCCCTGGGCTAATATTCGCCATGGGATCCCCAGCCCCCAAGGGTCCATCCAGTAAATGGTGAGTGCCCTGGAGCTCACCCAGAGCATCCACTTCATATTTAAAAGGGGGAGGGGCCCCCTGTCCAAGCCAGTTTTGTCCCCGGGGACCCCATCTCCCAGGGTCCAGGCTTATTCTTAAGTGGAAGAGGGGCATGCAGCCTCCCTCAGGTCAGTATTGGCCAGAGGACACCATCCCCTGTGGCCTGGCCAGTATGTTTCGTTTTTCTCTTTGCACCCGAGCATCATTCCTTTTGTCAGAACGTACATGTGATGCCAGCAGTAAGTCAAACAAAAAAAACAACAGATACACCTTTCATCAGTCTCTGAGCATTGGAGGGCCTCTCTTAAGTACTGTAAAAAAATGAATATCTAAAAAGCCTAGGGTGAGTGTAAAAGGCAGTCCACGTCTATGCTTTACCCTGAGGCCTAGGACACAATAATCAGCAAATCCACAACAAACTATGAATAAAAAAGCAAGTAAAAGTGATTTCCTAGTACATTTGATAATTCTGTGCTTCCAAAGTATTTTTATAATTGGAATGTTTATTTCCTATTTAAGAACTGACCATATAAGCTTTAAAATACTTCTTACATCGTACCGCAATATTTGCCATCATTTAGTTCCATGATCCTAATCAAGCAGTGAATTGTAAAAGGTTGTGATCTGCGAATGCTGGCAACTTTTTTGGGCTGCCTGGATCTAATTGTGGCCCAATCCAACCCTGATGACATGATCTGTGCTTGTTATGAAAGTTCCAGCTTAATATTTAGGCACTGAAGAAGAGAATGTATCCTTCAATGCTTTCGACAGGTAACTTTAGAGCTTGGAAATCATGATTATGAATGCAATTAGTATGAACAAATAGATTAAAATGGAAATGAAATAATAGACCTAAACTCTAACTCGCCTAATTTGCACTGGTGGTCCACAGTGGTGGGCACTGCCAGTCATTTTTTGGTTCTGTGTGTTATTTTTCATCATCAGACTTTGTCCAGGAGTGAAAGAAATGAAGGCAGCAAAAGAAAACACAGGATGGGAAGAAAGATAGGAAAATAGCGTCAAAGGGAAAAAAAAAAGGGTCTGAAAAAGAACAAAGCTGCAAATTCACTCTATCGCTACATGTGCACATTCTGCCCTTTGAAAAATCCACAGTTGTAGGGGATGCGAGTTATAGTTACCTTAGGGCATGATTTATAGTTACTTAAGATAAGTTGAGTTTCCTCAGCTTCTTACTGGAAACTTTCAGGGTGATCCATCAAGTGGGTGCAGAGAAAAAGGGGGCTGCCAAAATGTAAAATCCCCATGCATTTTCCATAGACTTCTTTAGACATGGCTACAGCAAAAAACGCTGAACTGAATAACACCAAACTCGGCAGGAAGCTAAATCTTCGTCCAAAGATTGGGCTTTGTGTGGTTTGGTGTAAATTCATTCAGTAGTTTTTGAGAAATGAAGGGAAAAAATACTTTTATCTTAGGACAGTTGGGCTTGCAAGAGTCCTGCGAGAGGGTAAATTTTAAAATAGAGGCCTGTGATTGGTCGAAAGGCCTCATTTTCCCTGTGATCCTTCACGCTTTTGCAGGAGTGAAGGGGTCCTGCGAGTCTCGTGAGAGCAAGTGCTCTGATCGGCTGGCTGTTGCAATTTTGCAAATTAAATGGTGGCCATTACTGTTTGCTGTGAAAAATTCAAGGTATTGTTGAAATGAAATAAAACTATATCAGGGGCAGCAGAAAGGCATGCAGTCCCCCTATGTTTAGAGAGGAGGTGTCAAAGGTATCTAAAAGATAGCTACTGTGAAGGAAATACATGTTTATTGTTTTTAAATCATTTTTATGATCTCGATTGACTCTCGCAAAATCATGAATAGTAAAAAGGAGTAGGTGAATTCTGAATTCACTCAATTAGTAGGAATGCATATTGTAGTCATTGTTTTTGATAGGAAGTGTGCAAGAGATACATACGTACTATGATTAGTAGATGGCTAATTCCTATTTTCCCCCAAAAGTTAGTATTTTGCAAGACTCTTACAGAATTGTGAACAGTGGAAAGGAGTGGGTGATCTTTGTGGACTGTAGTATGCACACTTGCTACTGTAGGAAGCAGTATTAATGGCGATGTGTTATTTAGAAAAAATGTTATGAGGTTGCGAGGCTCTTGCAAGAGCTGGTGAAATATACCCGTGGGAGGAAGCATTTAGGTTCTCCTGCTGGTATGAGAGTCTCACAAGAGTTTTTTAAGAAGGAAAAAAGGGAAACAGTACACACAACATAGATCATGAAACTGTATGGTAGCTCTGAAAAGAGCTATTTTTGATAACAGTTTTCAACAACTAAAAAAATTGTGTTTTCATTTTCAATATTTTTGGTATTTTAAACTTTTTTTAAAGGGTAAAACAAAATCTTATAACTTGAGGTGTGAAAGAAACACCAACAGCATTCCCTTAAAAACAAAAAGGAGAAAACTTTACAAAAAATATTTGAAAAATTATCCCTTGGGTGGGTACTTGTGCTCTTGGACAAGCTTGTCCTGGGCAGAACTGTTTGTCTCTGAAGAACAAAAATCTGCTTGCACAAGCAGTAAAATAGAACTTTATTAAAACCCAGGGATATTGTCTGTCTGTACACTTAGAACCTGCCCAGTCACAGTATGTCCTGGAGCAAATGATGTTGAAGCCCCTGTAGATTTGTCTAGCTCCGCAGCACGAGCTAAATCTACCTGTGCAAGCATTTGCGGATGCATAAAACTCATGTGTCTCCACATGTCTGTGGTACACATGCTATATTGTTAATTTCCGCTCGCCTGGCTAAACTCATTGCTGCAGGTGACGTACTTTGCACAAACCTTCTTGGTACATGGCCCCAATTCAAAAATGTGTCACACCAAGGATTCATTGAGAGGCTGAGGTGGCTGACCTGGTGCAGAAGCCCCTGATTGTTCATCTGAAACCGATGAAGACATCTTTCCCTTCAAAGCCAAACAGGAAAGGAGAGGAAGCCAAATATGTTTACTCTCACTATAGTCCAATAGTGAAATAAAACAAACAGGATGGACTCTATTTCTTCTAAATAAAGGTATCCCTATGAACCTATCAGAATCCTTCCTTAGGGTGTTCTTCCTCTCCCAAACCTCTTGTGAGAGTGTCTTGTGGGTATCTTGCAAGACAGTAAAAAATACTTTCTTTATATCTTCTACAGAACAGTACACAATTCATTTTGTATGTTGAATAACATGTGTAATGTTCTTTTTTGTTCAAAATTACAAGAAAACACTGTAATTAACTTACAAGAGCATGCAGGAAGGACATCCTCACCAGAGTCCATGCAGGGGATTGAGGATCTGGCAAGCATCTGGTGGGAGCCATCACTTTAAAAAAATAATAACATCCAATCATGTTTTAGTGACTTCTCCATTATAGATTGGCATTAAATAACAAATTAATTTAAAAAAAACCTAGAAATCCAATGAAAAGATCAAAGGTAAAATAATGTTATAGTTGGGTGTGATAAAATATGTTTTTTTTTTTTTTTTTAAACCTTAGAAATTCACCGAAAAAAACAAAGGTCAGAGGTAACATTATAGTTAGGTGAATTTCTCAGTGACAACATTACGTTTTGAACTAAAACAAAACACAGAAATTCAGCAGTTGTGGTTGGCATCATTCCCACTGGTACCCATGATGGGGGCTGGCTGGGGAGCCGGCAGGAAGTGTTGGGTCCTTCGGCCTCCCCTGCGGCCCAACATATATATGCTTGGTGACTTGGGTGGCACCCAAATTTTTTAAAAAACATGTTGGCCAAGGAAGAGCAGGGATCTGCGGGCTGAGGTGACCTTTGGTCTCTGTTCGCAACCCTCAACATGACATGTATGTGCTAGGTGCCCCAGGTGGGACCAGACTACCCAAAATTAAAACAATAAAAAAACTGCAGCAGCAGGAATATGAAATCAGTGGAGTGCTGGGAGCACCCGTTAATGCTCTGCTATGGCATTTAATGCTTATTTTATGTTCCGTGTGGTGACCCGAGAAAGAACAGGGGTACCCCATCCGATTTTAATATATATTGTGGGAGCAAGACCAGCAGCTCTCCAAGGACATTGTTTTAAAAACTCACAGTAAGTCTCCTAGGTAATTGAAAACATGACCCGAGGATAGCTTCCCAGCTTTTTAGAGCACTCTGAGCTGAAGCTGAATGCTCTTCACCTTGAGTGTTGGTGTTAGAAATTGAGGCCCTGGTTTACACTTTTTTGCACCATATTAGCGTCATTTTTTGACGCAAAAGTGGAGCAAACTTACAAAATACAATTGTATTTGTAACTTTGCTCTGCTTTTGGGTAAACAAATGACGCTAATGCAGCACAAAAAACAGTATAAATCAGGCCCTGAATTTCTAGTTTACAAAGGTATGCACCCTGATCAAACGAGAACCACAATCCTAGTCTGGATAAGTCATAAACACACTCTGAATTAACCTCTGCTCACCGAGTAGTCAGACTTAACTTAAGAGGCAATGTGTAAAGTATTTGTGCAACACTTCACATAGTACAACAGTGAAAATACGAAGATTCCAATCGAGGTTAGAAAAATATAATTTTATTTTAATAAATAAAACAACCAAATCGACAAAAATCGAATAAGTAGAAGTTGAGATATACATTTTTAAAGGTTAAACTGTAAAATAGAGCATAGAAGAAGGAAACGTCAATTGGGGACATCGGGTCACACTGAACCAGGACAAAGTAAAAGATTCAGGCCACCCTCAGTGAGGCCCCCTGAACAAAAATACCTTAATCCTGGCTGCATGTCGATCACCGCAGAAAAGGAGATGCATTGATTTTCCCGATACAGTTGAGTAGAAGCATCGAAGTTCCCCTATAGCGGTGACGATCCGTTGGAACCGAGATGCAACAGAGTTTGGGTGCAAGTGCCAGCCTTGTCAAGGTCCATAGGATGTGTTGGTTCCAGTGAGTGCAGTGGCAGCAATTCGGAATTTGGCGTCATCACTGAGGCTGTCGTCGATGGGGAGGTAGGATCCTCATGCCAAAGGGAACATCCCAGTGCTGGTTCTGAAAGTGATCTGCCTGTTTTATCCACACATCTTCAGAGATGAGCCAGGTCTGTCCACGCAGTGGCAGAGATGTTGTGTTTCCGCTGTAACAAGCTTAAGCTTCACTTCTGAGGGTCCAGGACTGGGGTAGCATCAACTATCAGGGCAGACTCACAGATGGCAGAGTCCAGGTACAACAGTAGGTTGGTTGGAAGTCATTTATGTTCCTAAGACTTCAGGACCTGTCAGCTAGCCGTTGGAGTCACCCTGGGTTCTAGTGATGCAGGTCCAGTCCTTCTCACACAGGCAAGGGAAGAGCAGGCAGCAGCACCGCACAGCAAGGCAGGAGTCCGGCAAAGCAGCAGTCCAGCAAAGCAACAGTCCAGAAGAGTGACAGCCCTTCAGCAGCACAGCAGTCCTTCTTCCTTGCAGAGTAGTCACAGGTCCAGAAGTGTACTGAGTTGGTGGTGTCAGAGATCCAGTACTTATACCCGGTTGGGCATTTGAAGTGGGGAGACTTCCAAGAAAGGCCTTGAAATGCACAGAGATCCTGCCTTTCTGCTCTGGCTCCAGACTCACTATGCAGCACTTAGGGCCTTATTACGACTTTGGCAGAGTGGATTACTCCATCACAAAAGGGATGGCTATCCCGTCTGCCGTACTAAAAGTTCCATAGGATAAGATGGAACTTGCAATACGGTGGGCTGGATAGACCGCTAAGATGGAACTTGCAATACTGTGGCCTGGATAGACGTCACATTTGTGACGGAGTAATCCCCTCCTTCATGGTTATAATCAGGCCCTTAGTGTGGGGTCAGGACACAGCCTATTCGGGTGTAAGTCAGGTTGTGGCCAACTTCTCCCTCCCAACCTGTCAGGATGGCCCATCAAGTCACACTTAAGCTCCCATTGTGTGTGGCTCTGTAGGGGGACGACACAAAGCCCAGCTGTTAGCCACCCCAGACAAGTGATCAGTGACAGGCAGCAGGCACCAAACAGCACAAAAGACTACAGTAAGAAAACGCCAACTTTCTAAAAATGGCATTTTCAGAATTCAAATTTGAAATCCAACTTTACCATAAGTTGTGATGTTTAATTGTGATTCCAGACACACCAACCTCGCAAAACATAACTCTTCTAGATTGTGAATTACACTTATAAAATGTAATAAAATAATCCCAATGTTATCTCTCTCTATGGGAGAATTAGGCCTTGCTGTAAGGAAAAACAACTTTGGGAGTTTTTCACTATCAGGATATGTAAACCCTAAAAGTACATGCCCTGTCTTTTGCACCCTTCCCTCTGGGTTGTCGAGGGTCTAA
This sequence comes from Pleurodeles waltl, assembly GCF_031143425.1. NCBI lineage: Eukaryota > Metazoa > Chordata > Amphibia > Caudata > Salamandridae > Pleurodeles > Pleurodeles waltl. The sequence continues at coordinate 806,668,387 of NC_090447.1, forward strand.
CTTAGGGGCAACTTACATGCATAAAATGGGAATGTTTGGGCCTGGCAAAAGGGTTATTTCGCCATGTCGAGAGGGCAATGTAAAACTTGCCAAACAGGCCTGGGACATGGATAAAGCGCTACTTAAGTGGGTGGTACAATCAGTGCTGCCCTCAAGTAGCATTTAATTTACAGGCCCTGGACACATGTAGTGCACTTTATTAGGGACTTATAAGTAAATTAAATATGCCATCTGAAGATAAACCAATATTACCATGTTTAGGGGAGAGAGCACAAGCACTTTAGCACTGGTTAGCAGTGGCAAGTGCCAGGAGTCCTAAAGCCATTAAAAATGAGTTCAGAAAAAGTGGCAGAAGAAGGCGATAAGTTTGGGGGCGACCCTGCAGAAATGGCCGTTTTCAACATTTGGGGCCAGTTGTGGTGGGACCTTTGTCTGCATTTTGTGGCCTGAAGAGTATTAAAGAGTAACTGAAAGTCTGTTTTATGGTTGTTTTGATTAAAATATGTTATTTAAAATATGTTTGTGAACATATTTATTAGTAAGCATTGTCATATGTGTACATGGGATTCCATTACATTATACTTATCGATAATATATTGTGCTGATTTATTTACAATGCCAATAAGTCTGCTATATATGTGTGGCGGAGCAGATCCCCTGATAAAGCCAATAGGCTTGCCCTTTATAGCTTGATGTTCTGAGCCATTGACAAAACCAGCAGATCTCCCTCACTTAAAATGACACCGTTTTATATTGTTACTTTATATTTTTTTAAACCCTAGAAATTCACAGAAAAAAATAAAGACTAAAGTGATGTTAAAGTTAGGTGAAAATGTCAGTTAAAACCTAACATTATAAACTAAAAAAACAAACAGAAATTTACCAGCTATGGGTAACTGAAGAAACTATATTGCATGTCCTCGCCAGGCGCTAATTATGACCGCACATATTACAACACTCATTAAAAATGTTCCATGACATCATTGATAACATCCCGGACAACATCTCAAATAATATCTTTGGTAACAACACTGTGCATGGCTGGGGTGTGAGCTATAGTTTCCTATAATTCAAGTAGTGTTAAAGAAATGTTCCTTTAAATCCATCAAGTGGGAGAGGTAGGTGCACAAAAGGAGGGCATCTTAACTCCAAGAGGAAGACTTTGAAAGCTAAAGTAAAAACAACTGAACAGAATTATACAAAGCATGGCATGAAGGTAAAACTTTACTTAGGGGAGTGCCACTTCATAAAGTGCTTTAGCTTGGGTTGCTCTAAATCTGTTTAGCAGTTTTTGAGAAACTGGACTTACAAAGTGATTTTTGTAGGACAGAAATTGAGCCGACCTTTCTATCAAACTTTGGGAGATAGCAATTCTGGGCTGCTGGTTTGCAGATTGTTCACAAACCCAGGTTTGTGAACCATAGATGAATGCAAACATAAAAAAATACTCCATACATTTGGATGGGAGAAATGTTTCTCTTGTCATCCATGTTCACAAAACCAGGCCTGCAGATCTAAAGCTCTGAAGGACTGACCACAACTTGAACAAAAGGAAAACAAAATTGAAGTCACAATTTTAGGATGCAGAGACTTGGGGCCTTCATCCTGAAAAAAATATGATAGAGCCATAAGTGGTAAAGGGCAGCATCCACCTGACCCCCGTCCCTCAGGTGGGTGGCCCAGGTGGACCAGTTATTAAAAATAAAATAATTACAATTTAGTAGCTGGTTTTGTAATCCTGAGACTACGTATTCCGTCCCAAACGTGACTCCCAAGGTCTGTGACTAAAGCCAGTGTTCGACAGACCCCCTAGCAAGCACTCACTGACATTCATTTGACTTGCTGCAGGGTTCAAGGAACGAGTTTGACACATTTAATGCAGGCACAAGTCTAACAAATTTACAAGAAAGTATGATAGTCTGCAAACCTAAGACATGCTGTGAAGACCCATACATTTTTGTTAAAAAAAAATAAGACACAGGTCTTTTGGCTAACCACCACTATGCACAACCAAAGGCCGTGAGCAACAGGATTTGCCCACCCATGGTTTTGGTCTCCCATAGCACATGTGTGCATGGCCTAACTGCAGGCATGGCCAACCACCACATGACCTAAGACTATGTACAGCAAGTGTTGGCCACGTGTGTTGGTTGGGCAGAAGGCCTGGGCAAAGTCATTTGGCCATGCACAGATGGGGTTGACTGCCCACGGCTGGTTGGGCACAGAGAGCTGTTACTTTTGGTATTTGACAAAAAAAATCTTTGAAAAAAACACCTTGAAAGATGTTTACAAAACAATACATATTTTTTGCACAAAACTTTGGTAATTGACTCAAACCTCATGACATTATTTTTGAACCAAAGGTCTACATAGAGCATTTCCAGGATAAAATGCAGATTAAATTCTGAACTGAGTGAAATTTGCGAAGAGAGATAAATCCTAATTAGAGGCAACTACCTATCTAATTCAGCACAATGTGCCCTGTGCATTTCAGGAAAGGAAAACTACTTGATTTACCACATCCAGGCAATAGCATTGTACTCCTGTATATGCCACATGTTTCAGTATCTCTATTATTGCTCACTGTGATTCCCCATGTCCTTTTAGCAAGAGTTTACTCTATGTTCAGAAACGTAGGCCCAGATATGCAAAGCCCTTGTGTTGCCATTGCATTACGCAAGGCAGCGCAAGGCAACATAACAGCTTCCGTGAGATTTACTAAGCCAGGCAAAGCACCTTGTGTGGCTCTGCATGGCTTAGTAAATTTGGAGTAATGCAAGGCAGTGTAAGTCGACTGCCTTGTGTTACTCTGCCCTGGGAAGGTGTGCCTTGGATGGAGCATGGGTCATCCAACCATGGTTTTTGGTGCATTCCAGGACGTGCCTAGGAATGTATCAAAATTCTATGCCTTCCCAGGTGAAGCATAATGAGGAGAAATATGTGTATTTTTCCTTGTTTTTCTTCTTTCTTGCATCACACGTAGAAAGAGGAAAAAACTCAGAGGATTGTTTTTTGTGCAGGCACTCTTGCACCATGGTGCAAGGGTGCCACTGTTAGTGATAGGATGCACTCAGTGCGCCAGCATAGGTAGAAAGCAGGAATGTGTCATTTCTTAGTAGATATGGGCCTGAATTACCTATGTTTGCGTCACAGTGTGCCTTAAAGCAAGTGCGCCGGGTGCAAACAGGGAAAGTGCACCTTATTCGACAGAATGCTGTGCCCTCAGGGCAGCCACAAACTCATGCTGTTAGGGCATTGCATTCAAGAGAAATACGGAGCTGCTGTTTAAAAACTGCTCCATGTTTCTCTGTGCAGGCAGTAATCTGCTTGCACTATTCAGAGTGATTAGAGATCCCCTTGAAGGCGGGTGTACAAGCGTGCACAGGGATATTTGGGGGGTTTATGGGTTCCACATTTTCATCCTTTTAAAGGCCTACCTTGAGAAGGTGCACTGAAAGTGTGCCACCTTTTTGTAGTGCACTTTCAGTGTGTCTTTTAAAGGCATGTTTGCCTCTGCGCTCACATCAGTAATATTGCATGGGCACGGAGACAAAGAGATTGCCTCATTTGCATGAAGCCACACCCCATACAAATTAGGGAATGTCCTCTACTGATAGCACTGGTGCTATATGTGCACCAACGCTATCTTATTATAGAAGGGGCTGCATCGGTGCCTGCAGCCCCTTCTGTAATACCAAAGTACCCCGGAAGTGCAAAACAGGTGTAAACGCCCATTGCGCCCACTGGGCACTTTGTGTAGTACGGCCCCTGGTGCACTCCTGCTCTCTTTTGTCACACAACACAGCAAGTTGTCTTGCTGCATTGTATCACGTGCGTTCTTAGCAAACCGGTCTCCTACTGGTTGCAGGAACCCCAGTTGTCAGTAGTGAAAATATTCTGGGTTTTCCAGTTCTCTGATTAGGTCAGCAAATATAAATCACTCTGTTCTAAAATTCCAAAAGGCTTCATCGTTCAGATCTGTGCAGTCAGGGTACTCATTATTTACAAAACTCATCTTGATTATAGCTTAGTTTAACCCTTTCATTGCTGAGGTGCTATGCATCCCTGTTCCAGAGCTTCTTCCCTAATATCAGTGTTACAATGTTAAAAAACATGCATCTGTTTGTTTTATTTTTCAGCAGACATAGACTATGGCCCATATTTACTAAGTAGTCATGCAGCGCAGTGCAGCAGCTAAACATGCTGTGCTGCATGAGAAGGCGGGAGCAGGAGAGCGCCATATTTACAGAAATATCGCTCTGTCTTCCCCTTTCCCTAGTGCCGGCACTGATTTTAGCTGCTGTGCACCATGAACACACCTTAGTGCCACGAAACCCGTCTACTATTTTTTTGTAGATAGGGTTTTGCATCAGAAGGCATGTCTGGGTGCATGGGAACACCCATGTACCACCCATGAAGACCCTTGTAGCACTGCTTTGTTTTTTAGGTACGTTTCCAAAAAAGATTTTGTGTCAATTTGTGTCACTTTTGTGATGCAAACATGGTGTAAAACCTTAGTAAATATACCCCTATTCGTTTTTTCTTTGCATGCATGGCTATGTATTACTGTAGTCTCAACATCAATATCTTCTTGCATCCTGAAAATAAAAGTAAAACTCTGAACATTGTTTTCAGTTTTTCAACCATCTTACTTTACGTGTTGGTGAACTGAACAATCAAATCCTGCAAAACAGACCAAGGCAATGTTTCCCTGGTTGTCTGGAGTCTGGAAATAAATATATCTTGGTTTTCCTAGGATATGTGATCTGCACAGTCAATTATGTAATAATAGCTTAGACCACTGGTATGAGGCATTTGTGCACTGCTTATCTTATGACAGTTATCAAAAAAGAATTATACAGAAAGTAAATCAGTATGCTTTCTAATTCGCTATACAACCTTACAGTATCTACTGATGCAAGTCAGACCTTCATTGCCCTGCCTGGGTGGCAAGGAGAAAGCTTTGAACGTAACGCTTGTCAGATTTTCAGCAATGTTCCCCCAAAACATGGGTGTTTCCTCCACACTTCATCACACGGAAACATCCCTACCCAGGTGTGACATACAGACAGATTTGTTCCCTTGTGTCACCTACATGTGGATTTAGCAAACAAGAGTGAGTTTTCAAATGGTTTTGGGTAACAAACTGGATGTATTTGGGAAACTTCAAAAGTAAATGAAAATGAAATACTGGCCTGGTACACCTGCCTTTTGGTCAAAGTACAACCCTGGTGCATAGCATAGGGAAGCCAACCACAATTATCAGTGGGTTCTGCATGAAAATGACGCACCCACAAAAACACAACAGAATGTTCTTGATGGGGGAGCTTTGATAAGGGATGCCTGTAGTATTTGGGCCTCGGGTTGGCCGACACTCAGTGAATCATACCAACCCCTTCTGAAACCTAGAGATGTAGTGGAATGCAAGGTGATATGACTTGCTCGAATCTCCTTTCATTTTACTACAGAGAACGCCCTGCATTTGTCAAAGTATGGTAAATAATAAAATGTCTACGCATTTCTGTGTCAAGGACAGAATAACTGAGTAGACAATGCTTCCATTTTCTTACGATAACGGCATTACTCCTAGTCCTACTCCCTCGCCTTCCTTTTAACCAATGAGGCCTCCCGCCTCCCCCCTAGACCCTCCCTTCCCCCTTCAAAAACCCCCCCCACCCTTATCCCCTCCTGTACAAAAACCAAGCCCAAGCCCAAGCTGCAACTCGGACAGTCCGTACCGGGAGGGTGGGAGGGAACGGAAAAGGAAGGCGAGGGAGTAGGACTAGGAGTAATGCCATTATCGTAAGAAAATGGAAGCATTACCTCCCGTCCCTCCCTCGCCTTCCTTTTAACCAATGAGACATAGCAAGAAACACACAGGAGACGGACATCGAGTTGCAAGACCTTCATTTAACATCCTGCACCAAGAACATCCCAAAAATAACCTCATAGATGATAAGACCCGGTGACCTAACACCGACTCCAAACTACCCAAGTCCGACAGCCTGTAATAACGCACAAACGTCGAAGGAGAAGCCCAAGTGGCGGCCCTGCAAGTTTCCACCACAGACGTCCCCTGAAGCTCCGCCACCGTAGCCGCCATACCTCTGGTAGATCTCCCCTGAATCCCTTGAGGAGGAACCACCTCTTTCAAGGAATAGGCCAATAGAATTAAAGATCTCACCCACCGACTCAAGGAAGCCGTGGAAGGTTTTTCACCTATGCGAGCCGGACCAAAATTAACAAACAGTGAATCCCCCTAACGAAAAGGAGCCACCACCCGCAGATACTCTAACAAAACCCTGCGTACATCCAACGGACCTCCTCCCTTGAGGAGGGATTCGGACAAAATGAAGGAAGGATGACCTCCTGCCGAGAATGGAACGAAGAATTGACTTTTGGAATAAAAGAAGGCACCGGAACCAGAACCACCCTATCGTGAAAAATCATACAAAAAGGAAAGGAACAAGCCAATGCACCCAATTCCCCCAACCGACGAGCCGAAGTAATGGCTACCAAAAAGAACGTCTCCAAAGACAGATGGCGCAAATCACAGTTCCCCAATGGGTCAAAAGGTGGCTTCGTCAACACATCCGAAACCAAGGACAGATCCCATGAAGGAAAAGAACGGACTGGGCGAGGAAATAAATTAATAAGCCCTTGAAAAAATCTAGGCATCAAGCGCCCTTCATCCTGAAGAATACGCCATGGACCTCCGAAAGCCTGAATAGCTGCCCACTGTACCCGAAGAGAAGCCACTGACAACCCTAAATGAGCACCGTCCTGCAAGAACTGCATCACCTCAAAGATAGAAGCGCAGGTAGGATCCAACCCCCGACTTAAGCACCATGATGAAAACACCTTCCACTGCCGACCATAAGAAAGCAAAGTGGAACGTCTCCTTGAAGCCAGTAAGGTAGAACTCAAAGCCACAGGCACCCCCAGGCCTGTCAATCCCCGTCGTTCAACTTCCAGACCGTCAAGTGCAACCTCCTCAATGACCCCAATGGGAGGCCGGGAAACTCCAGGGGAGACGGACAAAGGGGCAGAGGCCACATCCTTCCGTCCGCCAATAGCCCCAACAACGGGAACCAAGTCGCCCTCGGCCAAAGTGGCGCAATGAGGATAACCCTGGACCCCAGATCCCCCACTCGCAACAGAAAAGCCCTGAGTAGTTGAAACGGAGGGAACGCATACAAAAAGCCCTGCGGCCAAGGACACGACATCCCGTCCACCTCCCATGCTTGGGGACACCGAAACCGGGAGCAGAAGCGATCCACTTTCGCATTCCCTGCGGACGCAAACACATCCAGCACTGGAAGACCCCAAAGCCGAACCAGATGCTGAAACAGAGACTTCCGGAGAGAGAAAAGTTGAGAGGAAGGAATCACTCTGCACAGCAGATCCGCCTGAACATTTACCACCCCCGAATGTACGTAGCCCCGAGAGAAGGAACCCACTCCTGAGCCCACACCAAAATCTCTCTGACTAAATTGAACAGAGCCCTTGACCTGGTCCCCCGTTGCCGATTGACATAAGCCTTGGCCACTAAGTTGACTGTGCGAACCAGAAACGCTGATCCCCTCAGGGAATCCTGAAAATGGACCAGAGCCAGGAATACCGCCCTCAATTCGCGCCAATTCGACGACCGACTCGCCTCCCGAGGGGACCAAAACCCCTGAATCTGAGCCGACCCCATCCATGCCCCCCAACCGGAGAGGCTGGCATCCGTCGTCACCACCACGAGTCTCAGAGGTGATAAAGACACCCCTACCCTCAGGTAGTCTGCATCCAACCACTATTGCAACTCTCTGTGAATCAATCCGGACCCTGGAACCCTGTCCTCCAGAGAACCGGACCCTGGTGCCCACCTTCTCAAGAACCATGACATCAAGCACAGGAGATGGAAACGTGCCCAAGGAACCAGAAATACCACTGATGCCAAATGACCCTGCAGCCGCAACCATAGAAGAGCTCGGGAGCAGACAGCAACAATACCTTCGTTACCAAAGCCTGGAGCACACCCAACCTTTTTTACTGACACCGTCACCAACCCTGGAAGCGTCAGAAACCGAGCCCCCAGAAAAACTAGAACCAGGGACGGCACTAAGTCTGACTTCTCCCAATTGATTAAAAACCCGTGGTTTTGCAGGACCCCCAGAACTTGGTCCACCTGCCTCAGCAACAGGTCTCGTGAATGAGCATGAATCAAAATGTCGTCTAGATAAGGATGCAGAAACACCCCTTCTGAATGAAGCAAAGCCACCAGAGGAGCCAGCACCTTTGTGAAAATTCGAGGAGAAGATTTGAGACCGAAAGGTAGAACGCAAAACTGATAATGGTCCTGACCCACAGCAAACCTCAGGAACTTTTGAGAGGATCTTGCCACCGGTACGTGTAGGAAGCATCCTGTAGGTCCAGTGACACCAGAAAGTCCCCTTGCCTGACCAATGGAAAAATAGTCTGAATGGACAGCATGCGGAAATGCACTGTCCTGATCCAGGTATTCACCCCCTTTAGATTGAGCACCGGTCGAAATCCCCCTGAAACTTTCTGGACAAGAAACAAGACCGAATAAGTGCCCAGGCCCCTTACGTCTAGCGGAACGGGGGAAATGGCTCCCTTGACCAGTAAGTCCCGCACTCCGTCCAATAATGCTCTTCTCCGTGACCCCTCTGAAGGCAGAGGAGTGGGACGTACCCCTGAATCTGGAGGAACCCTCACAAAATCTATGACATAACCATTGGTCATAATGTCTAGAACCCAATGATCGTTTACATTGGCCTCCCAAGCCGAAAGAAAGTGACTCAGACTACCCCCAACCGGCCCTCCGCCAGGCCCACAGTGATTGTCAGGACCCCTTCTTGAAACCACCCCGGTCGCAGGAGCAGACTTCTTAGGCGAAAAACGAGGCTGAAAACGCCGTTTCCTAAATTAAAAGGATTTAGCATCCCTAGTAGGAGAAGATCTGGAATGCTACTTCCACCCTTTACCCGAAGAAGAACCCCCTTTATAAGGTAAGGCATGCTTCCGCTCCTTAAATGCCTTGGAAAGCATGGATGGCAATTGTTCTCCAAACAAGTTACGACCTTCAAACGGCAGTCTCAACAAGGCTGCCTTTACCCCTGGATCAGCCTTCCAGGAACGCAACCAGAGGGACCTACGAGCCCCAATCAAAGACCCAGACGCCAGAGCCGAAGTACGGACCACATCAGAAGACACATCAGCCAACAATCTGGCCTGCTGCTCCATACCAGCCAGGAGCTCTGAACATTCCGCCCCTTCCTGTACAGCCACCGCCAGTTTATCAAAGTCTTGTACCAATGACTGTGACGCATAAGCAGAATAAATCCCTGCCCTCAGCGCCAGATACTCCGCAGCAAAAGCCCTCTTAAGACCTGAATCCACACTACGGTCTGTGGCATCCGTAGGCACACAATCCTTGCCGTTTTGCCAATCAGCGTAGCCAAATTAGAATCCAGGCGTACTGAAGGAGGTAAAACCTCCTCACCCTCAAGCAAGTAAAGTTACTGAAGGAATCGTGGAACCTGAGCCTTATCCACATCCTTCCACTCACGAAACACCAAATCCTTCACAGGACCCTGAAAAGGCATGGCAAACTTCGAAGGTGTCTGATATTGAGGAAATAAATGAGAATCCGAGTTTGCAGGTTGAAACACTGGGAAACCCAAATTGTCCCGAACATGTGCCATCACTTCCCACATTTCTTCTCTGGAAACATATTTCCCCCCTGATGACGTCGATGTGGCCTCATCCTCACACTCTGATGAGGATTTCCTTGCCGCTACCGATGAGTGCGCAGGCTTAGGCTGACCAGTCCTGGCCACGCCTGCCTGCAGTGCCCTGGTAACAGCCACCCCAATCATATCCTGCACCTCCTCTCTGGACATGAGGGGAGTACCTCAACTAATTTGGCTAAATTCATAAAAACCACGGGCAGAACGCCCGTCCTACCTGAAGAGCAGCACAAAATCGAAGTCCCTCAGTTCCCCGCGGCTCCGCGGCGCGGAAACCCGGAAACCGACGCCCCAGCCACAGAGGGCCAGCAGACTCCGTCAGCCGGCCCCCAGTACACGCCTCCCGAGCAGCCATGCTGCTCGTCAAAGACGCGACCCAGCTGGAGCACTCCTCGCGGAGCTCCGCGTCCCGAGGAGTGCCTCCACCGACGACCTCCAGGCCCCGCCGTGCAGGTAAGAAAGGGAAAGAAAACCGTCTAGCGTGGGCTAGACAAAAGAACAGGAGGGGATAAGGGTGGGGGGGGGTTTTGAAAGGGGAAGGGAGGGTCTAGGGGGGAGGCGGGAGGCCTCATTGGTTAAAAGGAAGGCGAGGGAGGGACGGGAGGTAATGCTGATTATTTAGGAACATGCAGAAATAAATATGGTAGGAGATCAATTTTTTCACCAAAAGACAAATTGTTATCTCTAGGCTGGAATAAGGTTCCATCTGGGATTACCCGATTTCCCTGATTTTCCCAACCAATCCATGATTTCAGAGTACTGCCCTAGCGTCCCGACACGTCTTGTTTATATATCTTGATCATTGTCAGACTTTAGTCCTATTTCTATGTCTGGCATCTGGCCTCTCGTGTTTTGCTTTTCAAAATCTGGCCCTCCTAGTTCCATTTCCCAGTTTCCCAAGAAAATAGGAAACGGGGATGAAGAAGAACCTGCAAGCGTGAGACAAAGACATAAAAAATGTAGTGTGTATAAGAAAGAGGCACTGACATAGATTCAAGAAAGGGAAGCCATGGGATTCACCATCACCAGCTCTCGGCATAACCGTCGCCAGGCTCCTAAGAAAAAACACTGGGCTCATGCACTTATTTATTGATTTATTTAGCAAATTAATAATAGCTAACATTCCATAGTTTGTAAGAAACGTGAATATAAACGATTAGAGAAGGAACTGCTAAAACAAATAATTCTCTAGGCTCAGACCCTCTCCAGAGTCCAGGATTAAACATATTTTTTACGATTTGCCTTCCATTGGGTTAAATTTATTTACTTTCTCGAGTATATATAAGAATCGTTGTGGTTATCTCGTGTTTTTTTTTTAATAATATAGCGATGCTGTCTTAAGTGGGAAAGATATTTATACAACCATAAAGTCAATCACGAGTGTTTACATGGTGTTTACCGCCATATTCCTGTAAATAACTGGTGGTGCTAAGAGATTAACTGATTGATTGAAAGCCAGCCTTTCACATTAGGGGATTTTGCAGCACAAATCTATTTTCGGAAGAACATCATTTTCAACCTGATAGCTGCTCACCTCGCTGGAAGCGAGCAACCAAGCCTATCAGCTGTTGCCAGGCTGATGGCAGGCAGTGAGAGGTCCCTGAGCCAGAACTGTTTATAAAATAAAAATAAATGTGCTGCAGTTCGAGGGGGAGCATTCTTATTTTGATTTACCGATATTTGAAACCACTCGAATCGGGCTTTCCGTAGCTTATCACGCCACCGGCAGAATCCTTTGATGGTAATTTTTCATTTTATCCCCTCGAGCGGCTCATGTATTATTCTTTAACATGGTTGTCTACGGAGGCGCCTGCGAAGAGCAACAGAGAAACACGCGTGCCAATTACGGTGCAGCCGTGCTGACCCGCGAGACGGAGGAGTGGTGCATAAGATTACAACTACATTTCACAGTGAAATAACTTCAAAGCAGATCATACATTAGGATGGTACCACCCGCCCTATTTATAGATTTGCTTCCCAGAGAGTACGCGTTGATTTCTTGTATGAGGGGTTTTCCCGTTGTGTTTGATGCTGTTGCATAGTTCTTAATTTGTTTAAAAACATTAAAAAGCAGCCATGGATTTTCTTGGGGGGCTTGGGATGCTGATGCCGACAGTGGTCACTGGCAGACATTTCAGACACGTGCGCCACCTCTGTTACCTCCTTCTCTTTGTTATATCCCACATCAGTCAAATGCTAAGGACAATGATCTATTGATAACTAGATAGTATGCACAGCAATAAAAAAATCTCAGTACAGAAATTAAAAGTTGCAATGTATTTCAAATAGATAGCAAAGAGAATTTAATGAAGGGATGGATTGGTCCTGAGTGTCAGAACCCCTTTCAAAGGCTTACGGGTGGAGACTGAGGACTTTTATTCCTGATGGCCAAGACCCTAACTTACGATGGGCTCTGAGTTACTGAGCCAAGAACTACCCCTCCAGTATTTGATCCTCAGTGGTAAGGCGTCAAGAAGTCCAAGGCTTCTTGATGGGTGGGTAGCTGCAAGGTTTACAAGGGCACAAGACTCAAAATGCATCCAGCAACCCAAATTAATGAGTGTTTACCTAGATACTCACTTTTATGACAAACGTAGTATATATATAGCACTACTAGAGCAAATTCCCCGAATGTCTCTGCAGCCAATCGATCAGTCCTACCTCTCCTATAGGTACTGTGATACAGAAGACCCAGGAGCATTCAGTAGTCCAATGTTGTGGTAGACGGGAGCAGCTACCAAAGATGAGAGGTAGTCCAGTCACTGCAGGCGAGGCACCCGGGTGTTCACAGCGTTCCTCCGGTGGTGCGGTGAGTTTCTGTGATCCAGACAGTAGTTTTCTGAACTCAAGTAGATGTTCTGAGTGCACAATGTACTAGGGTGATGGCTCTTGCTCTTCATGGTGCCCCCCTCTGGCATCTGGAGTTACCATCTTTGGGCAGCACATGGCCAATGCCATGAGCAGTGCAGCAGTATAGCTTTCGATGGTGGCTGCCTCTGACATACGGAGTCGCCAACCTTAGGTGGCACACGGGTAACAGTCCAATCAGTAAGACAGGACCAATCTTCACGACAGCCCCCACTGGCATAAGGGGTCACTGACTTTAAGTGGCATGCAGGGAAAGGCTAGAGCGATGTGGCAGTACATATCTGGATCATAAAACTAACAGTTCACTTCCAGAGTCAACTCTGCATGACTCCACTGGCCCTCGCGCCCTTCAGGCACTTTCTGCCTCCTCACAGATTTGTCTAGTCTCTGCAGGCAGGCAGATGGTGGAGATCCATTCTCCAGGCTCCACAGCAAGTGGTATTGATTCTCCTGGGTAATTTCCTTTCATCCAGCAGGCAGATTAGCAGACTTTAGTCCTCGTCACACCAGGCAGAAGTTTTGCTCAACTTCTCTACGTCAATGTACAGCCACAGTCTCACTGCATCACCGTTAACAATTTGGGAGAGTCAAGCTCCCCTTTTCAAAATGTATTTCCAGACACAGATGTGACTTAGTGTCTCTGTCTTTAAAAATTGTGTGGTGGGTGTTGCCTCCTCTGTCCTGTTCTTTATCCATGAAGGACCCTGTAGCAGCAAAAACGACTCCAAGTTTGATAGCTAACACAACGCGGCCATGGGAATGACTCAAAAATCATGAAGCCTCACTGATATATGTAAAACAAAAGGTTACAAAGGCCCCACCCTGCTCTCGAAAAGACCCTGTCTCTGCTGTGTTTTCCTTATTAGCCACATCCTTATCTGACATGTGTCCAAGCCTCAGGAGTCCTTTTGAAGTGCACAAGGGAGGCTGCCTCTTCCTAACTCCAGTGTACAAATTTGGGGTAGAGTGAGCAAGAGAGATAGGCAGGATGATAGAAATTGAATGGCAAGAGAAGCTGTGTGTGTAGACGGATCTGGAACATCTGCTACACATCTGCTACCACTAACATACCTCTTCTGTGTGTGACAGCAACACTGGCACTGCTACTACTCAAGCAGTACATCTTGTGCACTCCTTGTGAATGCACCTGGGAAATGTATATTGCAGACACCTGTGCTGTACATATCTGTAAGTGAGTTTGCAGTGCACTGTTCCCTGTGCTACAATTGTATGTGTGTATGAAACTAGCACTGCTGCTACATTTACTATACCTGTTCCCTATGTGAGAGAAGCCTGCTCTGATGGTTCTTGTGCTGCGCCTGTTTTGTGTCCTGCTCTGCTACATCCTACAGTAATCCTGTGCTCAGTGTGTGTGTTTGTGAAAGAGGGATGCTTATGCTACTTATTCTAGTGTTGTACCAGGTGGTGTAACTACAGGACTGCCACAATGCACTTCTTTGATGGTATGCTTCATTTATTGATATTCCACAACTGGGATTCACAAGTCACTCTCAATATAATTTTGCACTGAGTACTCCGCCTTTAACCCCTTCGCAGCCAAGGAAGTAACGGTTACATCCTTGGCTGCAGCTCTAAGGCGCCAAGGAAGTAACCATTACATCCTTGGACTGGCTCATGGGTGGAGCACTAGCGCCCCCCTCATGAGCCTTGCCTCCACGCTCCCAGGGCAGGGATGGAAGGGGAATCGCTTCCCCTTCCACCACCGTCCCCTCACCCTGTGGCGTCTGATGACATTAGCACCGGATCGCGCTCTGACCTCAGCTTCCAGCACGGATCGGAAGAGAAATGCTTTAACATTTCTTCTCTGATCACGTGGAGGGGGCGAGAGAGGCATCAAAGGAAAGGAAAATCCTTTCCTTTCCTTTGATGTATCTCTCAGCATTTCTGCTGCCCGATCGAGATGCGATCGGGCAGCAGAAATGCCCACTAGACACCAGGGAGTTTTTTTTGTATTTCTGAATAAGGGGAGCTGCCACTGGGGAAAGGGCCGCTCCCCAGGGGGGCAAATTATTATTAGGGCATCTCTGCCAGATTGGCCTATTATAATTAAGCTGATCTGCCCCCGGTGGGGCAGAAACCGCTAGACATCAGGGATTTTTTGTTGTTGTTGTTTTATTTCTTTAGATGTGGGGAGGGTTGCTCCCCTGGGGGCAAAATTAACTTCAGGCCATTTCTGCCACCCTTGGGGGCAGATCGGCCTATTTTTATTAGTCCAATCTGAAACCACAAGACACCAGGGATTTTGTTTGTCAATTTCATGCAAGGGGAGCAACCCCCTAGGCAAGGGTCGCTCCCTTGCGGGGGGGGATTTGTTTTAGACCATTTCTGCCCCCCTTGGGGGCAGATTGGCCTATTGTAATTAGGCTGCCCCAGGAGGGGCAGAAACCTCTAGGCACCAGGGGTCATTTTTTTTTTGGATGTGGGGAGCGACCCGTTAGGCAAGGGTCGCTCCCCTCGGGGAAAAATCTTTTTAGGCCATTTCTGCCCCCATTGGGGGCAGATCGGTCTATTTTCATTAGGCCAATCTGCCCCCAAGGATGGCAGAAACCACTAGACATCAGGTTTTTTTTTGCATCAATTTCACGCAAGGGGAGCGACCACTTAGGCAAGGGTCGTCACAGGGGGCAAATTTATTTTAGGCCATTTCTGCCCCACTTCTGGGCAGATTGGCCTATTGTAATTAGGCCGATCTGCCCCCAGGAGGGGCAGAAACCTCTAGGCACCAGGGATTTTGTTTTCTTGTGCCAATTTCACACAAGGGGAGCAACCGCGTAGGCAAGGGTCGCTCCCCTGGGAGAGCATTTTAGGCCATTTCTGCCCCCCTTGGGGGCAGATCGGCCTATTTCCATTAGGCCGATCTGCCCCCAAAGGGGGCAGAAACCACTAGACACGAAGGATTTTTTTCCAATTTTATGCAAGGGAAGCAACCCTTGGACAAGGGTTGCTCCCTTGTGGGGGCAAATTTGTTTTAGGCTATTTCTGGCCCCTTTGGGGGGCAGATTGGCCTATTGTTAGGCTGATCTGCCTCCAGGAGGGGCAGAAACCTCTAGGCACCAAGGATTTTTTTTCTTGTGCCAATTTCACTCAAGAGGACCAACCCCTTAGGCAGGGGCCGTTCCCCTGGGGGGGAAATTTTATTTTAGGCCATTTCTGCCCCCTTTGGGGGCAGATCGGCCTATTTCTATTAGGCCGATCTGCCCCCAGGGGGGCAGAAACCACTTAGGCACCAGGGATTGGTGTGTGTGTATGTGTGTGATTTGTTTGGGGGGCAACCCGTTGGGCAAGGGTCGCTCCCCATGGGGGCTGTTAGAAATGGGGTCTTTGGTTGACAGTCAGGTTACCCCCTGTTCAAGCAAGGACCCTCACTATAGTCAGGGTAAAAGAGAATCACCCTCAGCTAACCCCTGCGTACCCCCTTGGTAGCTTGGCAGAGCAGTAGGCTTAACCTCAGAGTGCTAGGTGTAAAGTATTTGTACCAACACACACAGTAACTTAATGAAAACACTACAAAATGACACAGCACCAGTTTAGAAAAATAGGAAATATTTATCTAAACAAAACAAGACCAAAACGACAAAAATCCAACAAACACAAGTCAAGTTATGAATTTTTAAAGATTAAACTCAAAAATAGCGCTTAGAAACACAAAATGCTTCAATGAGGTGTTAACACGGCGTCGGGACGGAGTCGTTCCCAACAAGCTGACAGCAGCGGCGCCGGACACGGAGTCGCGTAGACCCCCAAGTACAGTACCTTTGGTGAAGAGTGAAAACAAGTCAATGCGCAAAGTCGGGGATCGCAGCGTCTGTGCGAAACGTTGAATCCGCGCACTTTGAGCGGCATCGGTCACGACGTGGTGCGGCGACTTCCACAGAGTTGCGGACTTCAGCGGGGCTGCAGTGGCGTCGGGCCTGCGAAGTTCATCGCGTTTCAGCGAAGGTCACGGCGTTGGGTGCAGGCGGCATCACCGGATTCAGCAGCAGCGTTGGTCCGAAGTCGTCCGAAGTCGATTTCCTTGGATTTCCACCAGCTTTCCTTTGAAGGGCCCAGGGACTGGATAGGGCGCCACTTGTCAGAGCAGAAGTCTCTCCAGAGACTCCAGGTGCTGGCAGAGAGAAGTCTTTGCTGTTCCTGAGACTTCAAACAACAGGAGGCAAGCCCTAAATCAAGCCCTTGGAGATTTCTTCACAAGATGGAAGGCACACAAAGTCCAGTCTTTGCCCTCTTGCTCTGGCAGAAGCAGCAACTGGGGGATAGCTCCACAAAGCACAGTCACAGGCAGGGCAGCACTTCTCCTCAGCTCTTCAGCTCTTCTCCAGGCAGAGGTTCCTCTTGTTTCCAAAAGTGTTCTAAAGTCTGTGGTTTTGGGTGCCCTTCTTATACCCAATTTCTCCTTTGAAGTAGGCCTACTTCAAAGTAAAGTCTCTTTTGAATGTGAAATCCTGCCTTGCCCAGGCCAGGCCACAGACACTCACCAGGGGGTCGGAGACAGCATTGTGTGAGGACAAGCACAGCCCTTTCAGGTGTAAGTGACCACTCCTCCCCTCCCTCCTAGCACAGATGGCTCATCAGGAAATGCAGGCTACACCCCAGCTCCTTTTGTGTCACTGTCTAGTGTGAGGTGCAACTAGCCCAACTGTCAAACTGACCCAGACAGGGAATCCACAAACAGGCAGAGTCACAGAAATGGTGTAAGAAAGAAAATGCTCACTTTCTAAAAGTGGCATTTTCAAACGCACAATCTTAAAATCAACTTTACTAAAATATGTATTTTTAAATTGTGAGCTCAGAGCCCCCAAACTCCACATGTCCATCCGCTCCCAAAGGGAATCTACACTTTAATCAGATTTAAAGGTAGCCCCCATGTTAACCTATGAGAGGGACAGGCCTTGCAACAGTGAAAAACGAATTTAGCAATATATCACTGTCAGGACATATAAAACACATTACTATATGTCCCACCTTAACCATACACTGCACCCTGCCCTTGGGGCTACCTAGGGCCTACCTTAGGGGTGCCTTACACGTAAGAAAAGGGAAGGTTTAGGCCTGGCAAGTGGGTACACACAGACACTGCAGTGGCAGGTCTGAGACATGATTACCGAGCTACTTATGTGGGTGGCACAACCAGTGCTGCAGGCCGACTAGTAGCATTTGATTTACAGGCCCTGGCACCTCTAGTGCACTTTACTAGGGACTTACTAATAAATCAAATATGCCAATCATGGATAAACCAATTACATACAATTTACACAGAGAGCATATGCACTTTAGCACTGGTTAGCAGTGGTAAAGTGCTCAGAGTTCAAAAGCCAACAGCAACAGGTCAGAAAAAATAGGAGGCAGGAGGCAAAAAGATTGGGGATGACCCTGCATAAGCAAAAAGGTCCAACAGGGGCATTACTGTTGGCCATATCTGCCCTCTTTGGGGGCAGATCAGCCTATTTTTGGACACCCCATCTGCCCCCAAGGGGGGACAGAAAGCCCACCAGAGACCAGGGAAGTTTTTTTTCAAAAAAAGAAGGTGGGGGTATGGCAATACCCCCACCCCAAATAAATGGGACCAAAGTTGTTCTGCCCACCGGTGGGCAGATGGGGCAATTATCCCCGATCCACTTCCCGGGGGCAGAAAGCCTACTAGATGCCATGGAATAAAAAAAAAATTGTGAGGTGGTGGCTACCAACCAATATGGGCATGGCTATGTCCCCTCCCCAACTGAAGGGGATAACAGTCTTTCAGCTCTCCCCTGCACACTAAAAGATCTTATCCCACTGTAAGTAAGAGGACATTTGATTATTTTGGGTTTTAGTTTTACATTTGATCCATGAGAGCTTGTCTAACTCTCATGGTGAGGTCTGCACTTTTTGGGCTTTGGGACACTGCCATGTAATAAAATCCACAAGACCTAGAAACATCTGAAAACTAAACATCTGGGTGAGTCCTGTGTGGTGTGCTTCACATGCACCGCGCACCATTTTCTTACCCACAATGCCCTGCAAACCTCCATCTTGGAGGAAATCACACATTTTTCCCACATATTTGCAATGGAACCTTCTGGAATCTGTAGGAATCCACAAAATTCCTACCACCCAGCATTGTCGCATCTATACCGATAAAAATTCTGCACGACTTGTCAGCCTAAAAATGTGTTTTTTTCAAACTGCCCTTTTGGACCCGCTTGGGTTCCCCCTCAATTTCATCATGTTTTGGGCTCTTCCCTGTCACAGGCACTTGGCCCACCTACACAAGTGAGGTATCATTTTTATCGGGAGATTGAGGGGAACCTTGGGTGGTAGGAAATTTGTCCCGATGCGGTGATCCCACACAGAAATGTCGGAAAAATTTGATTTTTTAGCTAAATTTGAGGTTTGCTGAGGATTCTGTGTAAGGAAACACTGGGGGTTCCACGCAAGTCACACCTCCCTGGACTCCCTCGGTGTCTACTTTTCAGAACTGTTTGGGTTTGGTAGGTTTCCCTATATGGCTGCTCAGCCCAAGACCAAAAATGCTGGTGCCCCCCTTGCATAAACAGGTAGTTTTGTATTTGATAATTTTGAAGTGTCCCCATAGTGTTTTGGGGCATTTCCTTTTGCGAGCACTAGGTCTACCCACACAAGTGAGGTACCATTTTTATCGGGAGACTTGGGGGAATGCTTGGTAGAAGGAAATGTGTGGCTCCTCTTAAATTCTAGAACTTTCTATCACCGAAATGTGAGGAAAATTATTATTTTTTTGGCCAAATTTTGAGTTTTGCAAAGGATTCTGGGTAGCAGAACCTGGTGAAAGCCCCACAAGTCACCCTATCTTGGATTCCCCTAGGTGTATAGTTTTTAAAAATGCACAGGTTTGGTAGGTTTCTCTAGGTGCTGGCTGAGCTAGAGGCCAAAATCCACAGCTAGGCAGTTTGCAAAAAACAGCTCTGTTTTCTTTGGGAAAATGTAATGTGTGCACGTTGTGTTTTGGGGTATTTCCTGGCACGGGCACTAGGTCTACCCACACAAGTGAGGTACCATTTTTATCAGGAGACTTGGCGGAACGCTGGGTAGATACAGTGAGACCTTGTTCCAGAACATCTGATATTTCTGATAGCCATGGTTCTTCCACCTGATCTGGTGCCCCTGAAATTCTCTGCTTTCATCATATGGTTCAACATGACAGTGGCTGCAGGTTGCCTGATGCCTTAGTATTCACCAAGAATACATTTAATATTCTTAACTCTGCATCTGCATGCCTTGAAGAAGGATCTCTACATCATAATCAAGGAACATATATGTGAAGTTATATGCAGTAAACCTATATTCCCTTCCCTTTATGTTTCCCTTCATGATATCCTGGTAATTGATATTTTTGCATAAACATTTGAAAGAATGATATTAAAACCTTTAATTTTTGGTAGTACACCCACAGGACCCTTAAATTTGCTAACCTGTCAGAATGCTGTACAATCTACAAAGGCATTCCCAACCTCAGCATATTTTCACTAATCTGGCTGGCTCGCAGCCAAAAGCAGGTGGCATGTTTAAACAGTAAATACATTGACTTTCTAACTATTTTTGTGACATCATATCGCAATACAGATTTGTTTCGAATCTAAAATCCACTAACCAGAATCTCCTACTCACATGTAAGCCACCTACCTACCCTCTAAACTACAGTCCTTCTCTCTTCTATGTCCCCTCTCATTTGAAGTCACAACCACCTTCTACTAGAGCAACACCTTCTCTTCCAGAGTTCAAGATAGCATTGAAAGGTCGTTTATTACATCTAGTAGTAGTAGAGTGATTACTGCCCCACTCCTTGCACTGCGGCCAATATGTGCATTTCATGCCTTTATGCTCTGTTAGGTGGAGAGATGTATTCCTTTTGGGTATATGTGCTGCTTCACAAATTATATATAAACTAGTGTAGTTAATCTGTCCTTCAACCGTTATTTCTAAAGTTATACTAACTACTTACCCTCATTGATCTATAATTGATAATGTTATGCTTGCTAAATAAATAAGATACATATAAATGAATTACTCCTCCCACCCATTCAGCTGTATAGATGAGAATTAAGACCCTGGAGTGGATTAGAGATGTGCAAAACTTGTGTAATTTACTTCAGTATAATTACGTGAAACTCCACTAAAATTCCTCAAAATTACATGCAATGAAAAATAATGTAGCATGAAATGTACCTGGAAGCGAGGACACATTCAGCTCCGGATTTTTATATAGCCACTTATGTTCTGAATGTTCCCATGTTCCAGCGCTAAAAGTTTGCTGTGAATGCTGCATAATTATGCCTCGTGGTTTAACGACATCATTTCGGGGAATTCGCATAACAAGCATAAAGTGAAATTCATGGAATACTGCAAGATTACACCAGTGTTACTTAAGTTTAGCCGAACCTAACTTGGATTTGTTCAGTGACAGGAAGCCGAACAGGTTTGCTTATTTGACTTGCTGTTTCAATGGAGATTATACCTATGACATATAAACTCATCTGTTATCTGGTATCAATAGCAGCATTCACAAAAACGAAAGAAATCTACCAAAAGTTACACAATAAAATATCAAAGTGTAAGTCTTGAGTCAGATTCACAAAGATTGGTGAATGTATAGATGCACTTTGTTTATTCGTATCACACTTCTGGAATGCAGGCGAGCTACAAGGATAGCAGTAAAATCTTTGTGAAATGAGTCCATTGTGTATTTGCTTTTTTCTTCTCGTGTATTTATTTACCGTTTATGTCGGAGTGAGGCTAAGCCCATTCTGCCAAAGTTAGAAGGCCCAAACATTACTCACAGCAAATTGTGTTTTTGTGAATCGGAGCCTCTAAACCGTCTCAAAGTAGACTTTCGCGTTTGCGATCCGTATGGGAATACCACTGAAATGCTAAGTGAGAACATCATGTCAGCTGCTCAGCGAACAGATATGATTAAAGGACTGCTCTCTGGTGGGCTTCCTTCTCTTCAGTCCATTCATCCACGGCATTAATTGCAAACAGCCATATGTTAGTCAGCTGTAGTAATTTTTCAGTGGATACCTGCTTGCCTTACTTTTTAATCAAAAGTTTTTTACGGTAAGTGAGCGTCACCTAAATTGCTCAAGATTAAGCGACCTTTTAAGGAAATGCAACATTTTTAGATGTTCACATTCATTGCTTGATAGCTATATGGCAGTGATACAAACACGCTACCACATCCAAATTTACTCATTGTAATAAAAGTATGGCTACAATAACCATGGAAAAACATGAAAAAATATGTACCATGAAAAAGTATGTGCACATTTTACCCATCTCTATAACAATATCATGCGTGGAGTATGTTATCTTATGTTTTCTGTATTTTCATAGCACGCTAATCACCTGTGAGGGTATCTTGGTGCTTGTAGCAGATGTGTGGAGTCAGCCAAGTGTTTAGCTTCTTGCTGAAGTCAAGAAGCACACTACGAGGCTCTGATGTGCTGTGGGAGGTCATTTCAGTCCTTAGGAGTCAAGTAAGAGAAGGCATGGTACCCTGCCCTGTTTTTCAAAATGCACCAGCTGTGTGCTAGTGAGATTTCGGCAGAATGGAGGTGTCTGGAAGGTTGGTGGAAATGAATGCAGCTGTTTTAGTAAGCAGGGCCATTATTGTGGAGTGCTTTGTGCGTGTCAGTGAGGAATTCGATGTGTGCATGCTTGTGTTTTGGAACCTAGTGGAGCTCTCTGAAGTGTGTGGTGTAATGTGGGTTTGGCATGGGAGGCTGACTAGTCTTGCTGCTGTGTTCTGGTTGATATGAAGTCTTCTTGTGAGCTACTTGGTTATTCCTGCATACAGACTGTTACTATATCCTAGTCTGCTAGTGATCATGGCATGGGTGGTCGTCCTGCTGCTGTCCGCTAGCCCTTTTCTTCAGCATCTTCAAGGTGTGAAGAGGGAGGAGGCAACTGCTTTGACTCGGGTGGCCATGTCCAACTTGTTGTCTATAATGATTCAGAGGTATTGTGCTTGTGAGCTGGGCATAGGGGCGGGTTTGAGGTGTGCATGCCACAAGGTGGAGTCTCATGGTGAGGTGTCTTTCCTGAAGACCACCTGTGTTGTCTGTGTTCAGCTTGAGGCAGTTGGACTTCATCCAGGTGGTCACTTTGGTAATGCATGCAGTGTACTTGTGCCTGGTGTTGGGTGTTATGTCAAGTGGGACAATACCAGCTAGCTTTTGTTGGCATATGTGAGTATGTTTACGTTGTGAGTTTGGGTGATGTCTGCCAGTGTGGTTATGTATAAGTTGAAGAGTGTTTTGCTGAGTGAGAAGCCTTTTGGGACTCCACAAATGAGTTCCTATGCTTTTGAAGACCAGGGTTGCATGTTGACAATTTGCGTTCTTCTGGTGAGGAAGGTGCAGATCCACTCAAGGGCATGTCCCTAAGTGCCTGCTTCATGGAGTCATCAGATCAGATTAGGATGGGAGATGGTGTTGAAGGCTGCTGATAGGTCTAAGAGGATGAGGGCTGCGGTTTCCCGTCTGTCAAGGATCTTTCAGATGTCATTTGTTGCTGCTATTAGGGTGGTTTCTGTGCTGTGGTGGGGTCTGATTCCTGATTCTGTGGTGTTGAGAACCCAGTATTTAGCAGGTGGTCAGAGAGGCACTTGTTGATGGCTTTTCCTAGGATCTTGTCATGGTAAGGAAGTAGTGATATCGGTTGTTAGTTGGTGAGTTTGAGTTGGCCCAAGGTTTATTTATGAGGACACTAAACTCCTGCATGTTTCCATGGTTCTGAAAAGGTGATTGTACTGATGGAGGTGTTGAGGATATGTGTGAGGGCCTAGCTGATGGGAATCACTACTTTGTCAAAGGTGTGATGAGGCCGGGGTCCAACTGGGCCCCGGAGTGTATAGTCATCATGATTGTTGTGGTTTTGTCAGTGCTGATGGTGTCCCATCGGTAACTTTGTTGTCTACATTCATCACTGGAAGGCTTCTGGTGAGGTTCAAGGGGTCCGATTGTGGGGTGAAGTTGCTGTATATAATTGTGATGTTGCTGCAGAAAAAGTATGGGAGGTCGATGCACAGGTCTTGTGAAGGGGTAATTTTAACGGTAGCTGCTGTGGGTATGATGAAATCTTTGACAGCAGCAAATATTACTTTGCTGCTGCTGGAACTGGCATTTATTTGTTTGGCTAGGGCCTTCTTTTTTGTTTCCCAGATTAGCCGGTGCCCTTTTCTACTCCCCCATGGCTGGTTCTTCATTTATGTTCCTACTGTTTGCAGTGTCGCTTGGTCATCATAAGGTCTTCAGTATACCAGCTGTTCTTGATTTGGCTGTGTGACTTATTTTGTGTAAGACAGGGTGTCTGCACATTTGGGGATCCTCTTGTTGATGTTTTCGATGTTGCATGCTAGGTGAGCCATGAGCTAAGGTTTGTTCTCCTGGAGAATGGAATCCCAATCTGCCTCAGATATGTTGTTCCGGTATCAGCATGCCTGGCTATTGTAGGGTTCTTCGGTGTTGGTGGATGTTGATTGTGAAGGAGAATATGGCATGGTCGGTCAGTCCAGGTGATGGGCCTGGGATTGTTGAGTGTGATGTTGTTGAAGGATGCAAAGCCAGGTTCTAGGATGTGCTCGGCGGCGTAGATAGGATCAGTGAAACGTTGGGTGAGTCCCAGGTTTTCGAGGCTGTCCAGCAGTATGGCTGAGTTGGGGTAAGTCCTGTCTTCTAGTTGGAAACTGAGATCTCTTAAGAGGATGAATGTGATGGATTTGGAAAATAGTAATGTTGCTTGTGAAGTTGGCTCGGGCCTGGTGGTCGGTAGACCAGGGTTCCGCCCAGGGTGACATTTTTTATGATTTATATTTCAAAGTAGTTTTGCAGTTTGTTCTAGTTGCTGTGGAGTCCGTGCAGTTGAGAGCGTCCTTGAAAACAATGGTGGTTCCTCCTCCTGGGCTGTGTTGGCAGTCTTGCCTGGCAGGAATGGCAGCAGTGTTGTCCTGTGCTGATGCCGCAGTCAGTCATGTTTCCTTGAGGAAAAGGAGGTCCGGGGCAGTGTCAGCTAGTAGATCTCAGATCTCCATAGTATGGTTGCTGATAGAGCGGGTGTAGAGGGCCATGCATGATATTAATGTTGAGGTGTGTGGCTATTGTTGATAGGTCTTCTAGTGGGTGTGGTGCTGGCTGTAGTAGGTGTGTTCTTGGTGGATGTTGGAATTGTGGGTGTGGTGGTGTAGGTGAAGTGACAGGATGGGCAAATGAAAGCCTTCTTCATGCTGTGTGGTGTGGCATTCCCGCAGAGAGTCATGTAGAGTCCGGGTATTAGTGCATGAAGGAGAGTGGCAGGGTAGCTGTTGGTCAGAGGAGAACCAAGGTTTCTAGCGCTTGGTGCCGTTCAGAAATGGGCAGGCACAGACTGGCTTGCTTTTGGCATGCCTTTGGTGCCCCACCAGAATGTCTGAGCTGCAGCTACCATTAAGTAGGTCTGGGAGGTGGGAGGAGTTCAAAAGGTGGTGGGTGGGGCTGAGGGGGAGCACCGTCAACAGGAGAGCAGGAAGGAAAAAGGCACAAAGATCAGGTAAGGAATGGGGGAGGAAGGAGTGGGCTCAGAGAGGGCGGAAAAGGCTTGTGGGAAGGGGCAGAGAGATACAGAGAAACAGGCACAAGCAGATGAGAATCAAAGAGATAGAGAAAAACAGCACAAGTCATAAAGAGACCAAGAAAAGTGACACAGAGGTCACGAAAGAGCAGAAAAGCAGCACAAAAAGGCCTCAGTGAGTGGTGGAAAGTCACCACAAATGTCACCACGAAATACAGAAAAGCAGCAAAAAAGTTCACAAAGAGAGCGCGAAAAATGGCGCAAAAAGGTTACAGAGAGAAAGCGAAGAATGTGTGTGTGAGAGAGAGGTAGAGAGAAAGAGAGAGAGAGAGAGAGAAATGAGACAAGTGCCTCGAGGTGCTGGACTCGGGTTCACAAGGGCTTTTACCCGTCGGGGGACTGCTCGCAGGTAAATCCGTGGTTGCTTGTCCTAAGCACCTGCTAATCATTGGTCCGACCTGTGGCCGCCAATAAGTGAGTCCTGGGTGGGGAGAGGAGTGCTGGAGGCAGTGGGTGTGGCTGAGGAAGGGCTCCAACGGCAGGACAGCAGGAAGGAGAGAGGTGCGAGGATCAGGTAAAGAGCATGGGGAGGTGGGGAAGAGGCACTGAGATTGTGGGATGGGGCGCTGGAAGGGCCACACAGAGCCAAAGGAAGCGGCACAAACAGGTCTCAAAGAGTTAGAGTAAAACAACAGAAGAAAGGTTACAAAGAGAGCACAAGGGTCATGAAGAGAGTGAGAGAAGAAGCAGAGAGGTCAAAAGGAGCCAGAAAAGCCGCGCAAAAAGCTCACATAGGGGAAAATAAGGCACAAATGTCACCTAGAGATAGAGAAAAACGGTACTTAGGTCACAAAAGAGGGGGAGAAAAAAAGTGGCGCAGAGGCCACCGAGAGAGATGCCACATAAAGGCCACAGAGAAAGAAGAAAAACAGCACAAAGGTTATCATGTGACAGAGTAAATTGCACAAAGGTCATAAAATGAATGAGAAAATGGCTCAAAAGTGTTCCGGAGAGAGAGCGAGAGAAGATGATAGCAAGAGAGGGAGAAATGGGGGAAAGTGGGAGAAACATGGCGGGGGACCTCGAAGCACTGGAGCTGGATCCATAAGGGCCTTGATCCCCCTTTACGTGTCACAGGACTGATCGCAGATAAGACCAGGTGAAGCTGGGCATATGCGCCTGCGTAATGTGCAGTAATAACCAGTCTTATTTTCTGCTTAGACTTGTGTTACACATCTAACCCAGGTCTCAGTCATAAAGCATTTTCACAAAGCATAGGTGTACTTTACTTAGGATTTAGGTCTGATTTACTACTAAGTATTCAAGGGCAGGACCTGCTTAATCCCGGAATCCATGAGTTATCAAACATTACTCCCGGAACCTACTCGCAGAATATGCTGTGCCCGTTACGAGTATATTGCCCGTGAACCATGTAATTCTGCAGGAGTAGATCAGCATAGGAAAGACTCCCGACAGGAAGCTACGGAAGAAATAACACTAACACCATTAATAAAAGAAACAGAAATGTCCTAAACCCCAATGATACCTGCATCGGAAATGTATAGGTGTCTATTTAGGACTCACCGGCCCGAGAAATATGCCCGGACACTTCTGAGTATTAAAACGAAAAGATTACATACTATTCCATTATAAGACCCTGCAGCGATTTATTTATGTTTTGATTTAATATGAAATTCATTTGAAAATGTTATTCTGCATCGCCACCCTTCGTTGCGTTTCCTGTTATCTGTCTCCTCTTCTGTCATTTTTTCAGCAAATCCTCCTCTTTTCTGCCTGGCGTCAGAACACTGCTCAGTTCTATGAATATGTTCAACAACATTGCTTATGCTTCTACATAAACCGAAAGTGCATCACTGTGCAGTGGATTCGCCGAGATTAAGGCTTCATTTAGGACTCAAACCAGCTTTGGCTTTCGAGTCCAGCGCCCTCTTTCCCCGACCCATGTTCAACATTTCAAGTTTTTGTATGTCTACCAGCGTATTATATCCCCTATTAATCTACGCGAAGCTGGAAACTGTAGAATCCCCATGCACCAATCAGCGTTTAAGGCCATTCAAACTACCTGTAATTCTACCAAAGGGGTCATCCCAAAAACAACAGCTAAACTACAGAAATATTCTTATCTTTTTTTTCCTAACGACGGTCTTTAATAAGCCCTTTTTATAAGGATGTATTTTAATAGTAGCCTGTTATGCATGTTCCTGTGCTTCCCTCTGCCTACTCCACAGTAGTTACCCTAACCAGTCTAAATTTCAAAGTTTAAAACCACGAAAGTTCACCTAAACCTCCCCTCCCAGCCCTAGAATTTTGGAAACCATTAAAGACATACAGTCAGAACTCAATATGTAATAATTCTCTTGACAAACTCCCAGTGAAGCAAAAAGCAGAATTGTTTTCTGTACCGCTTCCTAATTTCCTCAAATTATTGTATTCCTGTTGCCATCTATTTTTTTTGTTTCTAAGGCACCACTGTTGTCTTTATGATGTTCGAATGAAACATTCCGAACTACTCTACTGTTCCATAACTAAGCGTTATAGCCTGCTGCCTAGGGCAGTGACGCCTGTTAAAAGCCCTGAACCCAAGTTACAGTTGTGACTCAGAGATGATGGCCTACAGCATAGGTGAGGCCATTGAAGCACCTTTGTAGTGGCAGAAAGGCTTAAAGGCTGTTAGAACATCCCACCCCTGGTGCCTCTGAATGTTCCAAGATAAACCAGAAGGAAACAGCCATTATGAGTTCTGCACTTCATTATCTTCAATAGAGTTCTCAACATTCTAATGTTCTAAGGCATATTTTCTGTATCACAAATCATGCATCGTATGCATATTCATTTTTTTATGTCAAGCAGTCTGATTTCTTCCAGGACTATGGGCCTCATTGACAAGAAACTGGTGCATTGTGATCGATGTACCAGTTTTCTTGTGCTGCCCTTCGACCCCTAACAACGCCATGGGATCGCTGTATTTACAGGACAGTGCTCCATGGCACACAGTGTCCACAGCTGCGTCAGAAATTCTTTGTAGTTGTGATGCTAAACCGTAGCATTGCTGGATTAGCATTAACATTTTGGTGTTTGTCCAGCAATGCTAGAGGGGGCCCCTTTGAAAACCGCACAGTGTCACTTTAACTCCTGCCCTGAGCAGGCGTTAAAAAAAGACGCTATGATGGTGCAGAATGGTGCAGTGAAATCTTGTAGATTTCACGGTGCCATTTCTGCGGCCCTTTTTGCGTGAGAACACCTACCTTGCATACATTATACCTGACAAAGGTATAATGTGGTGCAAGGCTTTACAAACTGGTGCAATGGTACCATTACGCCACTTTCTAAATGTGGCATTGTGTGGGGGACTGTTTGTGTCACGGTAGCATAAAAGATTATGCTACGGCAGTTCAAAGGACTTATAAATGAGCTACTATGTTCACTGTTAGAAACTGGGTTGCCGGTTGAGGGGGATGAAACCCTACTCAAACAACAACTGCAAACCCTGTCAGGTTGAACCACCAAAAGTCACTAAATTACCATGTGCTTAACCCTTTAGAAGCTTGGCACACAAACAGGCTTAATTTAGAGTCAATGAGTAAAGTATTTATGCAACACACAAAGAGTAACAAAGTGAAAACACAAGAAACATTCCACACAAATTTCAAAATACTGAGTAAAATTAACAAATAAAATGACACCAAAACTACAAAAATCCAATCAGTATAACCAGAGTTATGAATTTTCAAGGATTTAGGCAAGTATAGCACCTAAAAGCACAAATCACCACTCACGATAATCTAGTCGTGCTAGAGTGAAGGAAAGCCACATGTTTAGGCCAACTACGAAGGAGTGGGGACCCAATATAGGGACCAAGTTAGTCTTGCTGAAAAAGTCACCTTCTCAGAGTCCAGTGCGCAGTGTACAGTTCGTGAGGAAGCTGTGACGAGAGTGTTGAAGATGGTTTTCACTGTAGCGGGAAGAGCAGGATGGGTGTCGCAGACAGGGGTCATGGTAGTGCAAAAATCCTGTTGGGTGTCATAGATGGTCATTGATAGAGCCTCGCATTGACAGTCACTGCAGGCTGACATTGCTGTAGTGTGAAGTGCAGATCATCGGTTGTGCTGTTTCTGTATTGCAAAGAGTCATGTCCACCAGAGCTATGGCTTGGCAGTTGCCACAGGTGGCAAGAGGTTGGCATGAATGGGCTTGTTCATGATAATGAAGAGCCCAAAACTTCTGAATTTATCTTTTGTCTTCAAAGGAGTGCACTCTGATTGCAACCAGAGGTCTGTGACTTGGGAAGGCATCTCTTGGGGATCAAGAATCAACTTCAGCAGAGACCAGTACAGCACAGGCAGGTCCATCTGCAGCAGGTCAGCTGAGCTGTGGCCTCTGGAGCTTGTTGTGTCCCTGTAGCTCCGATAGGAGGTCAGCCAGTTCCCCCTTGGAGTCACTCAGGTAGCCTGAGATGAGGGGAGCAGGTCCAGTCTGCCTTCTCTGGCAGCAGGGGGGTCCTTCTATCGCAGTGATTACCTACCTGTGGTCTGGGGAACCCTGGGGGTCCGCAAAGCTTCCTCAGGGGGTCCACAACTGCTTAGAAAATAAAATAATATTAGCAGATTAGGTCCCCAGCTTTCAGTAATGACTCAGTGGGGGGTCCCCGGAATCCAATAAAAATTCAGTGGGGGTCCCCAGGCTCCAGTAATGATAAAGTGGGGTCCACAGAAGCAAAAGGCTGGGAACCACTGTTCTATAGTATCCACAGGTCTAGGGGTGCCCTGAAATGTTGGTCTCAGGATCCAATATTTATACCTGGTGCCGGTTTTCAGGTGGGTAAAAACTAGAGTTTTACCCAGACAGATGGTGCTGGAAATTCCTTTCTCTTTGCCCTAGTCCCAGGATGTCTATGGTGACATAAGGCTAATGTGAAGCTCTTTGTGAACAGGAGGCAGTCCATATTGAAGTGCAAATGTGATAGGTGACAGCTCTGCCCCATCCATCTTATAAAGAAGGCCCATCCTGCCAACACTCAGTCCCCCTTTTGTGTTACTGTGTGGGAGAAATAGAGAAAGGTCAACTGCCAACTACACCTAGTCATGTGACCCAGGATACAGTCTGTAGGTGCAAAATGGTTAGGAAAAGAAAATTCCAACTTTCTAAAAGTGTCATTTTTACAATTGAGACTTCAAATCCAACTTTACCATCAAAGAGGATTTTAAATTAAAACTCCTTAGACACCAAACATGATTTTTCTACCTATTCCCAAACAAACGTTATCACATTAAGGGCCATATGTACGAACGCTTTTTCCCATAGTCACAGAATGGGTAAAAACCTTTGCTGCATCTGGCCCTAAATGTAATATTGTAACCCAGTGGTATACCATGCGAGAGGTATGCCTCACAGTAGTGAAAACCAAATTTGAGTTTTTTACAACTGGGACATGTAAAACCTAAACATATATGTCCAACTTTTTAAATTCAATGCACCCTGCCAGGTTAGAGCCCACTCTAAGGGTGACTTATATGTATTTAAAAGGACGATTGAGGACTGGCATAATTATATTTTGCAAGGTCAAAATGACAGTTTGAAACTGCACACAGGTTGCACTGGCAGGCTTAAGACATG
Source organism: Pleurodeles waltl (assembly GCF_031143425.1). Lineage (NCBI taxonomy): Eukaryota > Metazoa > Chordata > Amphibia > Caudata > Salamandridae > Pleurodeles > Pleurodeles waltl. Next base: position 806,699,226 of record NC_090447.1, read on the forward strand.
TTTAAAAGGCTAATTGGGTGGTACAATACATGCAGCAGGTTCACTAGTAGCATTTAATGTACTGGCCCTAGGTGCATGTACTTGTTTAGGGACTTACAAGTACATTAAGGCCCATATTTATACTTTGTTAGCGCCACATTTGCGCCGCTTTTTGACGCAAAAAACGGCGCAAACCTACAAAATACAATTGTATTTTGCAAGTTTGCGCCGTTTTTGCATCTAAAAGCAGTGCAAATGCGGCGCTAAAAAGTATAAATATGGGCCTAAATGTCTCAGTTGGTATAAGACAATTTTAGCATGTTCAGAGAGCTGAGCACAAGCACGCACTTTAGCACTGGTTAGCAGTGATAAAGTGTATGGAGTGCTAATGCCAACAAAAACAAATTCAGCAAAACAGGAGGATTGAAATCAAAAAGTTTGGGAGAAAACCATGCCAAGGATGTCAAGTCAAATGTGTTCCCCCTCAGCTAAAAGTGTGGCGGACTACCCACCCTCGTGGGAGTTCTCATCACTAAAGCAGAAGAACCTGGAAAGGCAATTTGCATTAGCATGGTCAATTCCAGGGCAGTGTTCCACCATAATGTCCAATTCCTGTATGGAGATGGATCACATGAGCATTTTGGGATTCTCACCCCTCATCTGTGTGAGCCATCTGAGGGGCCTGTGGTCTGACTGAACCCAGATATGAGTCTTAAACATGTATAGTCTCAAAGTCTTCAGTGCCCATACTACAGCAAGAGCTTCTTGCTCAATAGCACTCCGCCTCTGTTCTCTGGGAAGTAACCATTTCCTGGTAAATATTACAGGTTGGTCTAGGCCCTTCTTATTTAACTGTAACAGTACAGCCCTTATGCCATTCTCTGAAGCATCCATCTGCACTATGAGTTCCTGGGAAAAGTCAGTGAAGAGCACATGCCTCCTTGAAGTTGTCAAAGGGTTTTGGCAGGCCTCTGTCCAGGTCACCTTCTTGGACTGCTTCTTGGAAGTCAGCACAGTTAAGGAAACAAAAGTGGTTCCATATATCTTGAAAACCCTCCTATAATATCCAGTAAGGCCAAGGAAGACTGTCACTTTAGTCTGAGTTTTATGCAGTTTTCAAGCCCAAATCGTTTCTATTTTGGCTTGGAGAGGCTGCACCCTGTCCCTGCCCACCAGGTGTCCTAGATACACCACAGATCCCTTCCCTACCTGGCTCTTGATGGCCTTGACAGTCAGGCCTTCCTGTTGCCAGGTCTGAAGCACTTCCTGAAGGTGACAGAAGTGTTACTCTCTTCTGAAGCTGAACCCAGCTATGTTGCCCATGTAGGAACAGAAGGCCTCCAACCCAGCCAGGTCCCTGTTGACCAACCTCTGGAAGGTGGCAGGGGCATTCTGCAACCCATAGGGCTGAACTGGAAGTGTACTTCTGGGGTAGAAAATTCAGACCTCTCTTTTGCCCCCTCTGTCAGAGCAATCTGGCAGTACCCTGACATCAAGTCAAAGGTACTCAGAAAAATGGCAGCTCCTAGTCTGTTGATGAGCTCATCAACGTGGGGTATGGGACGAGCATTAGCCTTAGTAACTAAACTGATCCCACATAGAACCTGGGTTCTGGGGTGGTACCACGGGGTGGCTTTGAGTAGCAGCATCACTGGGCTGGACCATAGGCTATTGGAGTGCTCAATAACCCCCAAGTCAAGCATCTTGGATACCTCTACCTTGATACTGGTCCTCACCTTATCTGACAGTCTGTAAATTTTGTTGTTTACAGACATACTGTCTCCAGTATCTAGGTCAAGGGTATAGAGATGTGTAAGCCCAGAGATGAGGTAGAACAGAAGCGCAAACTGCCCTAGGAACTGATGACAGTCCTTTTGCTGTTCTGGGGTCCGGGTATAGAAGAGGTGGATACCGTCCATTTACCCAGCCTGTTCCTTTCAAGCTAGGATGTCAGGGAGAGGTTCACTTTCTCTTCCAACTCCTTATCTGTCACTAGGAGTTGTATGACTTCAGACCTCTCATAGTGTGGCTTGAAGCACTTACATGAAGTTCCTTTAATGGGTTCCTGGGGGGTTTGAGGTCTACCAGGTAGGTGACCTCCCCTCTTTCTCTTCTTCACCTCATAGGGGCCAGATGAGCAGTATTGCAGGGCCTGAGCTTTCATAGACTCCATAATCCAGACTTTTTGGCAAGGTTGAAACTTGACTGGAGAGGTCTTCTGGATATATCAGAGCTTTGTCGCATGTTTGGCTGGCTTCTAGATTGGAGTGGTCTTCTTCCAGAAATGCCGCATCTGGTTTTATTAGGCTACAGGGGTCCATCATGTAGCTGACTACATCCTGGTGGGCTATGTGGGAGCTTACTCCTGCCCCACCTTCACCAAGCTGAGAGGTGCCCTAACAGTGTGGCTACTGAAGAAGGTCAAAGGGACCTTACTCAACTCCCTTCTGGGGCAGATCTCTGTAGGCAAAAAAAGGAATGGTAAGAGGACGTTCCACTTCCGCCTCATGGGATCTGTGAGACCCATAAATATGCTTTTAAGGGTCTTGTTAAATGTCTCAACAAGCCCATTGGTCTGAGTGTGATGGAGTATGGAGAACCTGTACCTTACTCCACACTCATTCCACATGGACTTTGGATAGGCAGATGTTAGTGCCCATGTTGGACACTACCTATTTGGGGAACCCCGCCTGGGTAAATATCCCCATCAGGGCCCTAGGCACTTCAGGTGCAGTCATTGATCTCAGTGGGCTGGCCTCTAGGTATCTGGTGGCATGGTCCACCAAGGCCAGGATAAGCCTGTTGTTTAAGGCTGTCTTTGAGTCCAGAGGCCCAACAAAGTTAATGGCCACCCTTTTAAAGGGGGTGGCAATAGCAGACATAGGAAACAGGGTGCCTTTAGCTTCTTCCCACTGGCCTGTTCGGTGGGACATAACTTACAGAAGCTATTTGAGGCTGTCTTTATCCGGGGTCAAAAAACATGAGTATCAAGCCTTGTAAAGGTTTTGTCCTGCCTCGGATGTCCTGCAGGGGTATAATGTGAGCAGGACCCAGTAGGAAGGTTCTGTAGCACGGGGAAACCACCAACACACGAGTAGCCCCAGGCTCAGGATCCTTAAGCCCACCATATAGGAGACCATTATCCCAAAAGTTCTGGTAATCTTCAGAGGTGTCATTAGCTGCCTGGGCACCAGCTTGCCATCTCAAGCCCTCTAGAGTTGGGCACTCTTTCTGTGCTTCACATAATTTCTGGCTGGTGGGCCCAACTCCCCTGTTGGACAGCCATGGACCTTGTGGACATGCACACTCACTCAGGTAACACAAACATCAACAGGTGGGGCCTGAGCTCCACTTCTTTCCAGACAGTGTGGTCCATATCATTACCTAACAAGCAATCTACAAGTAAAGCATAGCTCAAAGCTACATTTAGAGAAACGGAGGCAGCTCCATTCAAAGGGAACCAGAGTTACTGCATATTGACTCTCATGGTTGTCTGCTACCACAACCTGGTGGAATGTATTGGGTATCATATGCTATTAGGCCACCAGATGGCACCTTACAGTAGTCATACTGGCTGCTGTGTCCTTCAGAGCCTCCTCCCTCTGCCTATTGTTGTTGACCCACTCCCGATACATAGATGTTTTTGAAGGCATGAGGGTTTTGAGCACCATCTCTGTGTCATTCAGCGACATTAATGGAACTTCTGCTCTCTCTCCTGTGCTAACTGAGACCTCTTCCTCCCAAGCGCTACATTGGCCAACTCTTGTGTCTGCCCACCAGTGGGTGGCTGTGCCCTCTTGAGGCATTTGGCATATTCATTCACTTGGTTATACTTGTAGCACTCAGTCACTGGGGAACTAACCTCCGTTTTCTTGTTGAACAACACTTTTTCTTCTGATCAGGTTGGGAATGGTTGCCTTTTCATTATGAACAAATGTGTGGATCTGTAGAGAACTCCTTATTTTTAAAGTTTTTCTCCCCCCTCTTTCTTAGGTTGGGGACCCTGTTCACCCTTCAGGTAATCCCCCAGATACCTTCTTGTGGACCCTGGTGCTGAGCCAGCAGTGAGGCTCCTTAGCAAGCTCCCTCAGGTCAGCGAGCTTTGTATCCACTAGCTGCTGGTGCAGCTCTGGAAAACATTTGCTGATCATGTGCTCATCACAGGAGTTATAAATGTAAAACATTTAAGGGTCAAAATACGTACCTTAAATCAAAGCGCCAACTGTGGATATCTAGTCACGCAAGTTAAAAGTTAAGGCCCTGTCAACTCTTACCTTCAGATTAAAAAAAACACTTGAAGAAAAGTGCCTGAGCAGGTATAGTTCAATGCTGCAAGGCTGCAGGAAGTGTCAGAAGAGGGAGTGTCATCGTATGATGTCCTTGGGTCAAAGCCATGGTGAAGATTTCTACGTTCTGACTTAGTTTCAGAAATGGAAGTCGAAAAACTCCAGTGGTACAAAGCAGAAAGCTGTAGCTGAAGACAATCCCACAAGTTCAGATACCCCTTTTGCGAAGGATTGCTGGAAGGATTTGCTGTTGTGGAGAAGAACGTAGCAGGAAAGCCGCAAAGTCAATCTGCTTGACAGTGCATTTTGAGCAAGCAGGTTGGTCCTAGTCTCCTCCTGGTTCTCAGAGCACTTTTTGGCCAAATTTGGTCTAAGTCCTCAGTTTTGGGAAATGGCCATCTGGGCACCACTTGGTTGTTCACGACTCACTCAGGATGGGTCTAGGTACAGGTTCAAGATGGTGGGAGCCTGTTATGTCCCTGTGGTTTCTAAACACGAGGCCAGCAAACTAGCCCTTGGAGTCACTTCTGGTAGTCCTGGGTTCAGGGTTAAATGCAGGGCTCAACACAAGAGCTGGCGAGTTAGGATTCAAGGCTGGCTACAGACAGCAAAGGAGTCCTTCCAGGTACATCAGTAGTCTGGCAGAGTGCACAGCAGATAACAGCAGCAGGCAGTCCACATGTCCAGTAGTAAACTGAGAGTGGGTCTGAGGGTCCTATTTTTGTACCCTGAAACCCTTCTTCTGTAAGGCAGGAGAAGGTTCTGGAAAGGTTCTTTGAAGTGCATGGAATTTCCTGACTCCCCTGCCCTCGGTCAAAGCTGATTTCAGTGAAAATACAGGGTCGTTAGGCCCTTTGTGTGGAGGCAGAGCACAAGCTTTTTAGGTTAAGTGGGACTGTGCTCAGTTCCGTCCCCCATCCTGCCAGCAGATGGCCTATTCAGGTACAGATAATTCTTCTATTGTGTGATTGTATGGGAGAAATTCAGAAAGCCTAACTGTCAGTTACACACAGTCATGTGACCCAGGCCAGGATACAGACACAAAAGGGCTAGGGCCACCTTTCTAAAAGTGGCATTTTCAGAACTGAAATTAAAATTCCGACATTATTCTCAAAACACAAAATAAATATGAATAAAGTACCAATAAAATGGCCAAAAAATAAATATGGTAAAATGCATACGGAAATGTTAAAATAATAAATACCATAACATCAAGAACCCTAAAAATGAATAAGCTTAAAGATAATGGGACCGAGTGGGATACTAGAAAGAGAATACAAATATTTTTGAAGGGATAGAAAAGATGCAGCTTGTCAGAGGAGAAGTCTGAGGGAGTACTTGTGGCTGTCAGCTATTCCATTTCCTCTTTAAGATTTACTAGGTGTGCAATGTAAAGGTCTTCGGGGACTAACATTTTCAAAATATGTTTTGAAGAAAGAGTGAATCAGTTCTTTGTCAAAAAATAAATGTGACTAATGAGATATCTTTGGACACAGAATTAGGTAATTTTCCAGATCTACAAAAAGTTGTCCCACAAGTCTTATTTACACAGCCCTCCAAGGCCAAGTGCCATCTCATCTTTCCAAAGCAAGCGACTGTAACTGAAGTTACTAAACAGCCTTTTGATCCATCCAACATGAAACAAAGGTTTTCTGCAGAAGGGCGCTCCACGTACGAGGCTTTTCCCTTTGAGTCTCACTTCCTTTTCACCTCCATCTCAAAATAGACTTCATTAAGGTCAGGAATGCCTTGAAAATGGATTACCTGTTGCTCTAATCAATCAGTGAATATGAAATTACTGAATATTCAATAATCCAATTCCTGACATATTGTAACCCCCTCTTATTTCTTAGCAAAGTCTTTTTAAGCACCTTTTGTGCAGTTACAACAAATAACCGCAGATACAATCACATAATAATCTATTGGTACCCAAAGTGTCACCAAATGGCTAAATTACTATTGGGATATCTACTGCTTGCTCTCTTCGCCCATGTCCACTATTAGGAATGTCAATTGATTAGTTACTATTTAAAAAAAAAAATCTGTTTATTAAACATAATGCACAAACAGCAGTACATTTCACCATTAAAGATTTTACGATCTGTCTACACGCATATGTTGTCTTGTACAATGCGGTTACATTTTGACGTACTGGAGTTCAACTTATAACTGTACAACTTGTAATTAAGGTCACGTTTAAGTACCAAAAATATATGTGCTGGCATCAGAAGTGGTGCAGGCACTTGCCTGAGGGTTGGGGGAGGCACATCTGCTATAAATGTGGGCTATGGAGCAGGGGCCAAAGCTGGGGCGGGGTGCACACGGCACAAAGAGTGGAGGGAACAAGTCTAAATGATAGTTCTGTGGGGTCGCTGTTGGGAGAAGCTCTTTTAGCTTTACATTGTTGCGCTGCAGTTGGGCGTGAAGGTGTCTGGGCTGAGTAATTGGAGTGCAGCGGGGGTTATGTAGTGTGGAAGTTAAGCAGGGAGTCTACCCCTGAGTACCGGCTAGTTCAAAGGGGGGTATGTGTCGTCTCTGGCCTCTATGCTTACCACTAAGTTATCCCAGATTTCAGCACTGCCCTGTATCAGTCCCTTGTGTTGTAGCTGGCGTAATGTCTGAGCCTCTGCTTGCGAGCGACTGTGCAGGTCGCGGAGCCAGGTGGAGTATGATGGGGTGTGTGGGGCCTTCCAGTGGGTGGCAATCAGGTGCTTGTAAACTACAAATGCGAGGTCTATAAATCTGTGAAGGTGTTTGTCACCTTTAGCACGATGGCGTATACCGAGTGAACATGATTCCGGAGTGGGTGCGAGAGTATGGGCGATGATGTCTGCTGTGGTATCAGTAATTCGTTGCCAGGCCGTGCTTACTTGGTGGCAGCTCCAGACCATGTGGTAGAAGTCTGCTGCTGGTGTGGCACATCTAGGGCATACTGGGTTTGAATTAGGGTATATTTTATTAATGCAGGCCGGGGATAGATAGGAGTGGTGAATGTAGTTGAATTGGGTATAGCGCAATCTAGTATTGCGGGATACGTTCTTGATCATAGTAAGAGCTCGACCCTGGGTTTCTGAGGTAATGGTGTAGAAAGGATGGCGTCCCAGCGGGATTTAGCATGTGTCAAGTCCGAGCAAGCCTCTGCTAGGAACACTATGGGGGTTATTCTAACTTTGGAGGAGGTGTTAATCCGTCCCAAAAGTGACGGAAAAGTGACGGATTTACCACCAGCCGTATTACGAGTCCATTATATCCTATGGAACTCGTAATACGGCTGGTGGTATATCCGTCACTTTACCGTCACTTTTGGGACGGATTAACACTCCTCCAAAGTTAGAATAACCCCCTTTGTGTAGTTTAGTTATGATGCCTTTTGTGTTGCCTATGGTAAGGATTGAAGTGAGCAGATGGGATTCTCGTGGCTCAGCGTTGCCGAGCCCCCATAGGTTATTAAATAGTCTTTTGATTGCACTGCATGTCAGGAAGGGCCCAGAATGAGTGACTCCGTTGGTCACTAGTTCTTGAAAAGTGCGTGTTGTGGAGCTTGAATACTAATCCCCCACGTTTAATAGTCTCATGTCACGTGTATCATGATGAGGTGAAAGTTCTTGGGCTCCAGGCAATTGAATCAGCAGTAGCAAGGGGGAGTAAGCAGGAGAGGGGGCCTTGCCTTGGACGTATCTACGCCAGCAAAATCTGTCTGCGTCCAACAGTATAGACTTTTTCGGCTGGTGGGGAGGGCCAGCCAATAGTGAGGTTAGAATCAATTGTGGTGCTGTGTGTGCGTGCATCGCTTCGCTTTCTGAAAGGGAGGGGTTCACTGAGCCACATAGTTAGCCATTGCAACTGAGCAGTAGCGTAATATAGTTCAAGATTTGGCATGCCCAATCCTCCTGCCTCTTGCGGGTATTGTGTTACGGATAAAGCTACTCTGCGCCTATCTTTGCCCCAGAGCAGGTCAGTCAGTAGGGAGTGCAGCTTGTGAAAGCACAAGCGTGGCAGACGTATCGGGAGTGTGGTGAAGTAGTATAAAAACCTCGGGAGGATGAGCATTTTGGCTATGGCTACCCGGCCCATAGTGGATAGGGGGAGCGAGCTCCAGAACGTCAGTGAGCCTCGGGTGGATCTGAGTATTCTGTCTAGATTGCCCTCTTTCAGGTCGACTATGGAATGGTAAATTTGTATGCCTACGTAATTAAAGGTTGTGTGTGACCATGGTAGTTGGTATTGAGGCAATACCATATGCAATTCATTTGATACAGGAGTAAGGGGGAAAATACTTGACTTGGACCAGTTAATTTGTAAACCGGAGGCGAGTGCGAAGGAGTCCAGTATTGCATCACCCCCGCTATGGAAGTGGTGTGTTTGCGCAAGTATATTAGAGCGTCGTCTGCATATAGGGATATGATGTGGTGTGTATTGGATTCTGGGATGCCCCATATGTGGGCGTAGCTGCGGAGCTTGATTGCTAGTGGTTCCATGGCTATTGCAAATAGTAAGGGAGATAGCGGGCAGCTTTGCCTAGTGCCTCTGCCTATAGGGAATGCTTCAGAGATAACTTGTCCTGTTTTGACTTGAGCTGTGGGTTTGGAGTATAGTGTTTTGATCCATCTGATGAAGCCGTGTCCGGAACCAAGCGCTCCAAGTGTGCGCATGAGGAAGTCCCAGCTCAGCGTGTCAAACGCTTTTTCTATGTCTAGGGATAGGGCCACCGCTTCTCCCTCTGTGACATTGTGCATTATGTGGATTAATCTTCTGATATTTAAGAAGGTACTTCTCCCTGGGATGAATCCAGACTGATCCGAGTGTATTAAATTTGGTAAGTAGGGGAGCAACCTATTTGCTAGGATTTTCCCTAAAAGTTTGCAGTCCGAATTTAGTAGGGGGAGCGGTCTATATGATCTGACGTCGATAGGGTCGCGGCCCGCCTTTGGGAGCACGACTATCAGGGCTTCGCGCATGGAGTCAGGCAATTGCATCTCGTTACCCGTTTCATTGAACACCTCTAGAAGTGGTTGCAGGAGGTGGATAGCATGAGAGTTGAAATACTCTACTGGTAGGCCATCTGAGCCAGGGGTTTTGCTACGTGCCAACTGTGACAGAGCTAGGCGTATTTCTTCTATGGTGATGGGGCCTTCCAGTGTGTCTGCGTTGTCAGTAATGTGTTGGTTTTGGGGAACTAATGACAGTAGTTCAGCCAATTGCTGTTCAGTTGGTGGGGGAGGAGGCATATATAAGGAGCGGTAGTATGTAAAGAAGGCCTCATTAATTTCCACCTGAGTGTTGATGATGTTACCTGAGTGCAATCGAATCGCGCCTATAGGTGAGGATTGTGATGGTTGGCGAATCAGCCATGCTAATAATCTACCCGACCTATTTTCCTCTGCATGTTGTTGCGCCATGAAATGTCTGTAATCATTCGTACATAGCCTGGTGTCTGCCTCCCTGTGGCTGGCTCTTAGCGAATTCAGTTCCTCTAGCGAAGTCTAATTTCTGGAGACTGCTACCTCCGCTCTACGTAGTTTAATCTCCAGTACTTGCAGCTATTTGGTAGGTATCCGTCTTACCCCCACTGAAATGAGCGGGGGAAATGAGCAGTCAATGTGGGTGTCTAGGACGCAGTTAAAGTCACCTCCCCATATGCTCTCTACTGCTGGGTCGCTAAGGTTACCAGTTTTGAGTGTTCTCAGAAAGTCGCGTTGATTTGTGTTAGGGGTATATAACGCCACCAGTGCCAAGGGGGGGCCATCAAGGTCACCCTCAAGTATCATGTATCTCCCATTGGGATCACATCGCGTACGGGACGTGATGAATGGGACCCCCGGGGCGATCCAGATCTCCACCCCCCGGGTGAATGACGAGGATGTGGTTCCGTGCAATTGCCCTTTCCATTTTACACGTGTACTTTCCAGTGTGGACTTAGATAGAAGTGTCTCTTGCAGCAGGGCTAGATGTTTCTGGTGTCTCCTGAGATATGTGTAAACCCGTTGCCTCTTGCGCAATGATGCCATACCTCTTATGTTCCATGTGAGTACATTATATTTTGGGATGTGTTGTTGAGTTTGGGAGGTCATGTGATGTTATGGGTTTAGCTAAACGAGGGTGGTGCGTGACCCCCTCCTCATTCGTGTTAGTGATGTGCCATTTGCCCTCCGAAGTTAGCCAGTTTGTGCCCTTAGTGTTATTGAGCATGATCTTATTGGTAAAACGAATGTGACTTGGATTACTATGAACGTGGTCCCTATTAAACAACGTGGGAGAGACCCATTGAGTGAGAGTCAAATCAATAACTATATATAACATTAACTGTGGTTGTGGCAGGGCGAGTGAGGTTCCAATGATTGCCAACTTGGGAGAACAGTCCATATGGAGCGGGGGTGCTTAAGGTAGTTGGTTCCAAGTCATTGGGATACCCGGCCTGTGATGCTCTTGAAGCTGGATCCTCCGCCCAGGACCTTAAGTGACTAGTCTGCTGTGGTGTGAGATGATAAAGGACCTTTGGTTCTTCCAAACCGTTCCTGGGTGGCTATTCGAGGCGGGCCATTTCTTTATAAATTAGTCACGGCACAGGGCACTGAAATGAGTAGATCCTGATTATATAGCAAATATCGTCTGGCGTGCGTGGCGTGAGGGTAGGGCCCCGGACAGAATCCACAGAGTCCGAGTTTGCGTCTTGGTCTGGTTTGCCATCGGTTTGATTGGAAAGGGTTGTTGGTGATGTATTGACAAATCGAGATGTAGCCTGTAGGAGAAGGGAGAGCTCCGTTTGAGACTGTTCGGTGTGGGTTTAATGCTTTGTTTTTTGCATTGCCTGCGTCTTGCCTTGGGAGACAACCACTTTTCCACAGGGTTACTTGTGTCTACCGTGTCGGCCAGGCCCTTGGCGTGTAACTAGGTCCAGGCATCTTCTGGTGTTGTGAAAAAGAGTGCTCAGGAGTCGCCCTGTATGCAGAGTCTGGCCGGGAACAGCAACGCATACTTGATGTTGTGCTCGAGGAGGTGTTCTTTAACCCAGTAAAAAGAGCTACGTTTCTTCTTCACTTCCACAGTGAAGTCTGGGTAGGCTGTGATCTCTGCATTTTCAAATCGTATAGGACCTGATTTACGGAATAGCTGTAGGATGAGGTCTCTGTCACGGTAGTTGAGGAGTCTTGCTATTAGCAGACGAGGCTGTGCACCAGGCGGAGGGGGTCTGCTCGGGACCCTGTGGGCACGTTCTATTGAGAAGAACTTCGGGATATCGTCTTTTAGTATTGTTTTCGTAAGCCATTGTTCTAGAAATAGTTCTGTGCAGGGGCCTTCGGCGCATTCAGGGAACCCCACTAGATGGATGTTGTTGCGTCGTAATCTTCCCTCTGCATCTTCAGCTCTACGTTTCAGGTTGTCCACTTTAGCTGTCAGGTGAATCATCTCTGATTGTAGGTCCTTCACATTCGAGGGAAGGGATACGGTGTCTTTTTCCAGTTCTGCCATCCTATCAGCCAGTGCATGTTGGTCTGTTCGCAATATGTTGACCTCTTCTGCAACTGATCCTATTTTGGCTTCCAGGGTGGACTGTGTATCAAGGATAGCTTGCAATATCTTTTCAAATTGTGCTGTGTGGGCCTGTAGAGTGAGTTCCATCTTCTGCAGAGCCTGGTGCGTAGCGGAGTGGTCCCCCGAAGTAGGGGGGCACTGGAATCCATGTTCCCAGGGGTTGCACGTGGGGTTTTTGGTTTGCCCATTTGGTGTCCGCGGCACCGTGGGGTTGCTTGTGGTGTGTGCCCGGTTATGTGCGTCGTAGGCAGAGCAACACTGTTAGAGAACTGTGGCGCTATGTCGATTAGGCTCCAGTTGTGTAACGATGAGTGCCAGGCGAAGGTCAGAGTTGCCACGCCAGTGTTGGCGGAGTGTCCCGCAAAGGCCAGGGTGGTCTCCCCACCGCCGCGAGGTGGGGATATTGGTATTAGTATGTCGATCAGTCCGACTCTAGGTCATTGGTGGTATATTGTTCCTCAGCTGTGCATCCGGGCTACAACATGTATGAGGGCCAAGTACGTTATACGCACGAAGCCGCTCGGGCGGCCCTGTCCCACACGATGCTGGGGTGTTGGTGCCGCGTGGGTGTGGGGGGTGCTGTGCGTGGCCGAAGTTGGGATCTCTCGGGTTCTGTGGTTCAAATCACCATAGGTGCAACAGCCAGTCAGGGCACCAGTAGACCATAGAAGAGGAGATAAACAGGGATACAGGGCTGTGCTGTCCCCCTGCCCAGCATGAGGCAGTTTTGTTCCTGAAGAAATTTATTTATGGAGCCCAAGGGGCCAGAGGTGGTTACTGCTGCGCTTTTGTGGAGCCATTGTCAACTCTGTATATGCTGACCAAGACGGAGGCCGAGGCCTCGTGTCTGCACCGCAACTCGATTCACGTCGCCGAAGAGCGATAAATCGTTTTTGACGCCGATCTCATGTAGGTGCTTGGGGCCAGGCAGGGGGCCCCCTGTCCAGCGTTTCCACGCCTGCGTTGGCCCACAGGTGGCTGCACTTTCCTTATGCCCAGGCCACGCATCGCATCCCCCAGCAACAGCGTCCGCGGTCCGCAGCCGGGCAAGGCACAGCGTCCCTGTGCCTCGATGACCCTTTTGCTATTTTTAACTTTCCCTTTAATAAGTAGAGTTGGGGCCTGGTCTCCAGTGGTGCCACACTGGTGCGCGGGCCGCAGGCCACGGCATTCCTCTGCAGCAGGCGGAGCGCAACCCAGAGCCGGGTCCAGCACCGCTGTTGCCGCACCTCGGGAAGGGGAGTCCGGTCGAGCACTCACCTTTACCGTGGGCTCTGAGCCTAGGTCCCTCTCCAAGCCGGTTCGCTCATGCACGTCCGTGCCCCGCGTGTCCAAACGGAGCCTCAGTACGCTGCCGTCCTGAGACGGCCTACGGCTCAGGACGGCACCCACCTAGGTCACGGCCACAGGCGTCGGCCTGGCCACGCGTCGGTCAACCCTCGCCCCAATGGGCAGCGTCCAGATTGAAGCCGCCGCTTCTGATGGAGGTCCTGGGCAGCAGGAGGGTCGACGCCTGCCACGGGAAGAGTTGGAGGCGTCGCGAGCAGGATAATTAAAAGGGCCGGGAGCGGAGCTGCAATTGATGCTACCGCTACGGTCGCCATGTTGGCCACGCCCCTCGATTAGTTACTAGCATTAGCACTGATCCTGGTAGGAAATACATGACAAGAACACTATTATAAACAACGTTACCAGTGAAACCTCATTTTTCTTATCTACTTGTCCAACGTTCATCTTCGAGATGCACGTCTGCCTGGCCAATACTGACACTTCTGCCATTGAAAAGTTGTCCCTCACCGCAGAGCTCGCACTTTCACCATTGGCAAGCCTTTCTGTCTAATATCATCATCTTTTTTTATTTTATCCTTTATGTGAACTGTTATTGTATGTAAATGGCTTTTGACCCCGAAAGACCTAAAACCCGGCAGCCTATTAGCTCAGCCAATCAGAGAAGATGTCTACAAAAGCACCTACATTTGATTCACATTGTTGTATGTACTTTGGAAATTAATAGCTAAACAAATTGCTTAGCAGTCTCTGCGAGTGTACAAAAGTTTAGCAAATGTATGACCGAGTTCTGTCTTCTAATCAGAATTGTGTCCCAACATAAGCCAGTTAACAGGACTCCCAAATGTAGAATAATGTTTTCCAAGTTTGTGGTCATTCACCGGGGTTTGATTGTACATGAAAGAAACAATATTTAACTTGGTTTTAAAGGAAAAATCCTTTCATGCTTTGGTATAATAGAGCCTATTGTGGACGTAAGCCATTATGCTATCAAGATGTTTGCATCAAAGTCTTAAGGTGCCACAATCATAGGTGTAATGAGAAATGTTTTTTATCGGTGCACTTTGCAGATAGTAAGATTAAAGTGCCACCGCAAGCATGAGATAGAAATGGCATTTTGTGATGCAAGGAGGTTTTACACATGTCACTCTTTGATTTCCTAGATTTTGTTCTCAGCTATTGAAGTGGGAGGAATTGTTCATACTCAATTCGTGTTTATAACTGAGTGCATATTGAGCTGGGTGCAAATTAAGTGGAATTGAGCTGCATAATTATAACTGTCAATTCAACTTCTTTACTGTGTAATTTTATAAGTAACAGAGGCATCCGCATTACAGATGGAGGCTAAGTAGAGTTTTAACAAATTATATTATCTTATACCATGGCTATATTTCAAAGAAGACCATTTATAACCAATGAGTAGTGGTGCACCTGAGAAGCAGTGAAGAACTGCCAGGCATTGAAGGCAGTGGGATGAAGGTCTGTGCACCGTTGGCGTAAACATCATAAGATGCTAACCTGCATTTTTAACCTAGTCAGCTCTGCCTATGATTTTACTTCATTGATGTGAATAAATAGAGAAACATGCAATTCCTTTCGGTGTGGCACCAGAATATCATGACAAAAATATAGTCTAACGAAAATAGCACGTTGTACATGTCATTTACAAAATGTTACCCTACTACAGTTAATAAAGGAACATTTACACCAATTTTTTTGTAAAAGAAATTTAGGACGCAAAATTTCTGTCAGATGATTTTTTTGCTACTGAAATGCTGATAGACGACCTATCTTTAGCATAAAATATATTGCAACAAACACTAATCACTTAGAAAATTTAAACCAAGGATTTTGTAAACGTGGGACCTGATTAACAGAGCAATTTGTAAACGTGAACCCTCAAAACAATCTGTTTTAAGCAAAAATAAATTGGGTCCGTGTATGGGGTACCATTACAGAAGGAGACGATGACTATTTCCAGGAGAAAATCTCTTTTGGAGACACTTTTTCTACTCGAAAAACTCTGTGACAAGCAAAGCACATATGACATTTTGCATTCTGTAGAATGATGAAAAATGTGCATGTTGCATAAAGCCTAATTCATGAATTATGCAAGAGTAGGCCAGCATAACAAATATTTTGCAAAGCCCTACTGCAGAGTCACTACATTGTCAGCGTTCATATTCACAGATGAATAACCCAGTATAATTTCGAATGATGTCCATGCAGAGGTATTTCTGCAATATAAATGTACGTGCTGTATTGTTAGGTGTGTACTAAAATGCCTTTGCATTGGTGCACTTGGTGCCCAATTTTAAAAATATTCTCTTCAAGGTCCCACCCTACTCATGGATTTACTCTTGACAGAAATAAATCTCCAATTGTTTCTTAAGTGGGACTGGTCACAGAAACGTTTGGCAATACCCACAAACTGGAGAGGTCTATCTGTGATTTAAGCATAAAGACTGCCAACAAAACAGACATTCAATTTTAACACTCCGCAACGACTAGACAACTGCTAACTTTTATCTTATTTAAGAGATGACTTTAGCAGTGAAGAGGTTATTATTGGCACACTAGATAAATACATGTAGATAAGGTTGGTGATTACAAAATGATGCTCAATAGTATTTCTTGTAATCTTGACTAAAAACAACAATGGCCGTGTTATGCCATTACAACATGGTAATCCTATTTCGTTTTTGGAGAACATTTTACTCATGGACCGATTTTTAAAAAAAAAGGATTTCTCTTCTTTATTGTTGAGTATGCCTATATATTTCATGGTCAAACTCGAAAGTTGTGTACCAGAACAGAATTTGCATTTTTTTCTAGATTCACACATTGTTGTGTAAGCGGATATCAGTGTATTTACGTCCAGCTCCAGATGATAACCAAAACTACATTTACTCTAAAACCAAAAATAACAAGCATTGGCAGATGTCAATAGGTTAGCATGCATTTTTGGCCCCAGCATATTAAATGAAAGCCCACTGCAATGAAAAATATTAAAGTCTGCATCTTTCAAATAAAGATTTTAACGTGGTATGATTCAGTGTAAATTAGGGCCATATGTACGAACACTTTTTCCCATAGACACAGAATGGGGAAAAACCTTTGCTACATCTGGCCCTTAGGGGGTCATTCTGGAACCGCCAGAAGACCGTACCGCGGTCAAAAGACTGCGGCGGTCATTCTGACTTTCCCGCTGGGCTGGCAGGCGACTGCCAAAAGGCCGCCCGCCCACCCAGCGGGAAAGCACCAGCAACGAGGATGGAGCCGGCGGAGTTGCTGGTGTGCGATGGGTGCAGTTGCACCCGTCGCGATTTTCAGTGTCTGCCAAGCAGACACTGAAAATCTTAATGGGGCCCTGTTAGAGGGCCCCTGCAGTGCCCATGCCAGTGGCATGGGCACTGCAGGGGCCCCCAGGGGCCCCACGACACCCGTTCCCGCCATCCTGTTTCTGGCGGTGAAAAGGGGAAGAGGGTCGGAATCCCCATGGCGGCGCTGCTTGCAGCGCCGCCGTGGAGGATTCCCTGGGGCCGCGGGAAACCGCTGGTTTCCCTTTTCTGACCAGAATGGCCAGAATGGCCCCAGAAGCACCGCCGGCCTGTTGGCGGTGCTTCCGCGGTCGTTGGCCCTGGCGGTCCATGACCGCCAGGGTCAGAATGCCCCCCTTAGTCTCTTGTGCATTGCACTCCCACAGGAGGTGGAATGATACCCCAAACTGTCAACTGCATAAGATGAGAGCCAAAGATCACTCTGTGTATATTGTCTAAAATAGGTACTGCTAGATTTTGCAGACAGCTGGTCTTTTAAGCCAAACTTAAAAATTGTCGGGAGATAAACAGCTCTCACCTATGTGGGTTAAAAAGTCTTGCAATCTTAGGCAACAATTTCCATGTGTAATGTTAACACTGAGGTTACCACATTATAGAGGACCCCTTTGTGGTACCGAGATGACAATCTTGTTTCCCAGGCTTCTATAACCAAAATTAAAACCTTGCCTGCAACGATATAGAAGAATTTACTTAAAGAGCTCGCCCTACTGAAGAAGAGGATGTCCCACCCCCCCTTATTGCAGCTAATAAAAGTTGTTTAGAAGCTTTAACCGCTGTACCATAGCAGTCAAATGAAATATGGAGTTTTATTTGCTCACTCAAAAGACTTCTGATCTGGCAAAAAGTGGGGCTGTCAAATTTTGGTGCCCTACTGCAAAAACAGCATTCTTATTACTAGATATAAAAAGGCAATTTAGGCTTAATGCTGACCCCGCATAAGAATTACAAGGTTCTGGTGGTAGCACTTATGTTTTTGAATCAAAATACTGGTTGATGAAGTCGAGGATATTATTCATGACATCAAGAATGGCTATTACTACTCACTCACTTCACTTATGATATATCAGTAAACAGATTTGTCTTCATGGAGATAATATTTTTATTAGAAAAGTAATACATACATCCTTATAACTGTGGGGCATATTTACGACACTATGGCGCAGCAAGTCATCTTGCTGTGCTGCGTCGTAGGGAAAGGGCAGGAATGTGCCATATTTGAGGCAATGCGGTGCATTCCTACCTTTCCCTATGCGCTAGCGCACTTTAGGTAGCCTAGTGCCAATGCAGGCACCCTTGCACGACGGTGCAAGGTACCTGTATTGCATGCCTCATTGTTTTTGTTCAGGAAGGACACCTTCCCGCACAAAACAATACTGGGAGGCATATTCCTCTATCTATGTGTACTGTAGAATGCATCACACATAGAAAGAGGAAGTACTGAGGAGAAATAAAGGAATTTCTCCTCATTCCGCCTCCCCTGGGAAGGCGTAAGATTTTGGCACATTCCCAGATTTACAAGTCCTTGTAAATCTGGGGATGCGTCAATATCCATGGGATTTGCTTGGGGACACCCACTGCAACCCCCATGGAACGCCTACCCAGGGCAGAGCTGTGCAACACAGCGATTTATGAGGCCACTCAGGGCCACACAAAGGGGCATATTTATACTCTGCTTGCACCTGAATTGCGTCATTGGTTTTTACGCAAATTCGGCGCAAACCTAACACCATATTTCTACTTTGACGTTAGACCCCGCTAACGTAAAATTTTATCAGTGTGCGTAATTTTCTGGTTGCGTGAATCCGCCTAGTGTTAATGACATGCAAGGTAGGCATTCCCGTCCAAAAAATGACTTAAGCACCCGTGCGCCATATTTAGCCAACCTGGCAAAAATGGCGCACAGCTGAGAGGCGGAGCCGGAAAATGACGTAAACCCCAATTTGCGTAAAAAATTTACGCCTGGGTCAGGGCAGGCGTTAAGGGACCAGTGGGCTCTTTTCCATGGTGGGAGACCATGGAAGCAGTCCACAGGTGCCCCTTCCCTGCACCCAGGGACACCCCCTGCCACCCTAGCCCACACCTGGAGGACATCCATGGATGGGCGACCCATCCATGGTAAGTGCAGGTAAGTGTAGGTAAGTAACATTTTTACTTGTTTTAAGTGGCATGGGGGGGCAAACTTGGGCCCCCCTACATGCCACTGTGCCCAATGGCCATGCCCAGGGGACACAGGTCCCCTGGGCATGGCCATTGGGCAGGGGGGCATCACTCCTGTCTTTGCTAAGACAGGAGTAATTTCAACGGGGATTGTGCGTCAAGAAATGGCGCAGGTCAGGTTGGAGCCAATATTTTTGACTCTAACCTGAATTGCACCATTCTTTGACGCACAACCCCCATTCTTCCCTAAGCCACCGCTGCCCGGTTTGAGTAATTTATTTTGACGGAAACCAGGCCGCAGCTCCGGCTAACGTCATTCCACAAATAAGGCGCCCGGCTGGCGCGTTGGAATTGCGTTAGCCAGTGGTAAACTTTATGACGCAAATCTGCCCTGGCGCTGATTTGTGTCAAAAAGTATGAATAAGGGCTAAAGTGGCTTTGCATAGCTTCATAAATCTGTGTTAGAGGTTTGCGTCATGTATGTACTACATTGTGTGGTGCAAAGGCAACGCAAACCTCATAAATATGCCTCAGTATATCTATTGCAAAGGCAGACAGACACAGTTACAGACACAATTTCCCAGAAATGGCAGATGAAGAATGTGCCACCCTCCAAAATGGGGAAAATTAAATATTGTTCCTTTATTGAAAACAGAAATTTAATACATTTTCTTTCAATGCCAAACCAATATCCAGTAATAATCAAAATGAAATGCAGGAATTGCCTCTTCTGCATGTGCTGATTATCAGCATGGAAATTTTAGGAAGAAAAGTGACCTCGGAGGAAGTTCAGACCGTGTACAACTTTAATGTCCGTTCTGGTGTTAATGCTCAATTCCAGCAGATAAAAGGCGTTAATTAGAAACCTAGTGATCTGGCAATTTGCAGATAATTTTCTGTCGGCGATACCTTTTGAACAATTTGTCTGAAAATAGGAGCGGCAACTGAACCTTGTTTAATTTGAATTTAATGGGGAAAGGCAGCCATCCGGCAAATCCTTTATTGTGTAAATGTACATTAATGCAGAGCTTGGCTGTCCTACTTGAAGTTCCTTACGACAAATATATATATTTGTTATTCTTTGACCTGAAGATCTAAAATGAAATCGCAAGGCCCTACAGATCTATGAACTCGACTGCTTGTCGAACTACAAAGAGTAGAGAAGTGTGGCACAATGGTTAGAGTGGCAGACCCTGCTTCAGAGAGCTGGCCTGGGACCAGGATTCAATTCCCGCCTTGGTGGGTTTTAGCCTCAATTCCCTTGGACCAGATCATTTTCACCTCGGTACCTAATCTAATTAATGGGTCCCACTCTGTAACTCTGGGCAGTAGGGTCCAGATGTAGAAAGCGTTTTGCATGGCGCAAACTGCGAAATTCGCAGCTTGCGCCATGCAAAATGCGCATCGCGATGAACATTCCCATTTTGCGAGTCGTACCGACTCGCAAAATGGGAATGCGACTCGGAAATAGGAAGGAGTGTTCCCTTCCTAATCGTGATTCGCACCGCGATGCAGAATTGCTTTGTGACCGCAAACACCATGTCAAGTGGGTGCTAACTCATTCGCAAAAGGGAAGGGGACCCCTTTCCCTTTGTGAATGTCGCCAAAAATATTTTTTCAGAGCAGGCAGTGGTCCCCTACTCTGAAAAAACGAAACCACATGGTTTCATTTTTTATTTTGTATTGCAACTCATTTTCCTTTAAGGAAAACGGGCTGCAATACAGAAAAAAGAAACTGCTTTATTGAAAAAGCAGTCACAGACATGGAGGTCTGCTGTCTCAAGCAGGCCACCATCCCTGTGAGTGCAGGGAATCGCAAGGGGGTCGCAAATTGCGACCGACCTCATTAATATTGATGAGGTGGGTCTTTGCGACCCCCTTGTGATTCGCAGAAGGTGTCAGAGACACCATTCTGCATACGATTTTGCGACTCGGAAATTGCGAGTCGCACCGACTCGCAATTTCCGAGTCGCAAAATCGTATCTTGCTACATCTGGCCCCACCTTGCTTAATCTCCACAACAGCTGTGACAGTGCTTGGATGCCTGGCTTCGCCCTGGGGGTTGCCCAGGAGTGGGCACCTCACAGGGAAAAGCCAGGAGGGGTTCCACAGTGGTATGCGTACAGCGCCTTGAGACCCTAATGGGTAAGTAGTGTGCTATACAAGTGTGAAGTTTACAGAACCCTATGTGTTTATGATATGAAAAGTACAATTATTAGTGTCAAATTAGGTGTGCATAGGGAAGTCTTAAAGGAGGATAAACACTTCTGGTAAATGCAGGACTCAGAGATAGCGTACCATTTCTGTTCACTTTCTAAATCACGACAGTTCGACAAAATTGTAGATTTTATGCATGTTGTACTAGGGAGGACATCTCTAAGAAAATCTGGACTTTTTTGATTTTTTGTAAAAAAAATGTATTTGGAGATTCATATTTTCACTATCTCTTCCAGAGTTAAAATTGCGTCATGGAGCTTTCCCTCAGGACTGTTCAGTCCCTCATGAGGCAAATATGCATATGGTGTGCACTTGTGTACAAAAATGTCTGTGAGAGACACCTACCCTACATTTTGCCTTTCTCATTTTACTCCTATATCTAGTGAAGATTCTGACTACGCTGGCAAGATATGCACCCTTGGGCTAACTCCTCAGCTATATGTTCTGCTTTCTATGTGAAACTACTATGTCCACCACTAACGAATGGCCGAGTTACATTGTCCAAAAGCTGATTTTCTTTTGGCTTAGTAGCTTTGGAATGGAAGACAATAATTGTTATGTCACTTAAAAAAAAAAACAAAGGATCCCAACAACTATCAACCCATATTCATATCCTAGCAAGTTGTTCCAAGACAACTAACTGCTACAAAGGTTTGAGTACAGGCAGCTGCAGAATTTCATTGCATCTAAAAACATTCTAAATCCACTCTTACCTGGCTTCGGAATGGGCCAGAGCATGGAATTAGTAATTCTATCAATCTTGGATGATCTTAGATGTTTTGGCTGTTTATGGTGTGGACGAGCATATTTGTCCTAAATTCGTCAGACACTTTTCACACCATCGAATATGACATCCTCCTTTGTTGAATGGCAGATGCTGGCATCTCGGGAACTGCTTTGAAATGTCTCTCTTCACATATCTTAGACTCACCAATCTCATGTTATTACCCTGTCTTCTTTCTCTTCTCACAGTCCTATCCGGTGTCCGACAGGAGTCGATTCTGTCCACCATTGCTATTCAACAACCATTTGCAACCTCTGGCTAAACTACTTCTCCATGCAGGGTCCACGTTCTACAAGCAAAGTAAGGCACTGAGACAATAATTGAACACATATGTGAGGGTCAGTGTAGGGGGCAGAGGGTGATATCACTTGTAACATCAACTACTGTCTTCGATGCAATGGTGGATGACAGCAAACTTTTTCAAACTAAACTATTCAAAGACTGTGCTATTAATTACCGAAGATGACCTGACCACATGGAAAGACGCTCACTGGTTCACATCTTTGGGGCACCTGGGCACTCCTGTTGCCTTGGTCTTAATTGTGGGCATCTCCTAAGACAGAATTCTCCCCTATGAATGCAGACAGCAAAAGTCACCAGCACCTACCTCTGCCAAATGAAACATCTTAGGATAGGATCTTATCCAGGTGGTCTCTGCCTTATTTCAATAAGGGTTGGATTATGGAAATACCATCTATCTATCTAAATTGCTCAACAGACTGCAGTTACCACTGCCATTGGGCTTCTTCTTGGATGCACAAGACATGAAGGTATCAGTCCGATCATTAGAGAGCTACATTGACTGCCAGTATGCCTTAAAGGTTTTTCAAACCCATGGTGATAACCCATAGATTAGTTTATGCTAGGAAATCAGACTTTCTTGCAGTCAAAGCACAAGCCACTACGAATCTTGTGTTCATCCAGTCCTTTCCTGCTGTAGTGTGCAAAGGCAAGACCTTTCACCTTTGAGGATGTTCTTGCCTTTGGCTCCCATCATGTGAAATTTGATGCCCTTATCTTGGAGCTAAAAGCTCATTGTTAGCTTGTCAGAAGCGTTTTGGTAATTACCGGTTAGTAAGTATTTTAATGACAAGTTTACCTTTTTAGAAAACATGTATTATCAAGATTCTAGTTATGTTACACAGAGTTTATCTATTTTTGCTCCTCATATGTGTGTCTTAGTCCAGCATCATGAAGCTTCGTCATTAGTCAGTAAATAGATATTAACATACCATAATGTGCAATTTTTATTTGCATCAGGACAACGTAGAGGTGAAATATATATTGAAAGAAAACACAGTAATCTTCCAGCTTCTCTCAAAGATTATGAGAGAGTTTTGAACCTGCACCTAACAAACCTCCAGAGATGTAACACAGACGCCATAAAATAGACAATGAAAGGGTGTAAATAGTTTTATGCGATGATGGTGCAGTCCTGAGGCTAATGCCTTCCAAATTATAGTTACCGGCATTTACTTTGCTCCGTCCTTCATAATACGTACTGCAAATCCATACATTCCGCTGGTAGATTCCAAAGAATCTGAAAGAATACATTTGTACTGGCAGAGCAGGGAGTGGTGCAGATCTTTAACTACTTGAAATACTCTGGTTCCCATCAAATTTTAAAATAGGATGCTCACACTGGGCAAGTAAAGCAAGTGCTGATTCAGACACATGGCACCATACTGTCAATCAATCAGTGTTTGGGGGTTGTACAATGAAAGTGTCAATTAAAGTACATTAAATCAAATGAATATATATGTTAACATATGGAGATTAATTATGCTTCAACAGTCAAAGGGAAGACTGTTCAGTGGATAACAGAGTTCTAGAGAACATCCATGATGTGTCAGCTCTGCCAATGCTTTGTCTCACACTGAACTGGGCCTTAGTTGTGAAAGCGATAAAATGGAAATGAAGCTCGCAGAGTGCTGCATTAAAGTTCTAGAAGTTTAGCACTTCAATAATGTAACTATAAGCAAGGACCTTATAAAAGATGATTTATATGCCCTGGTGAGAAGAAAACTACACCTTTCATTTTGCTCATTGCAGGTACTTAGCTCCATAGGCTAACATGGGAATATTTTCCAAAAGCATAAGTATTGCTAGGGAGGAGCTAAATGTTGGCGCTGTTGGATTTATCATAGTTAATACAGAAAATAAGTTATGAGACTTTCTTTTCTGTGATCCAAATTCGAGCCTGCTAGCGGCCTCTCCTGATTGGTCAGCCTTAGCAGTATTAGCCAGTCTGCTTTGATGAGGCGATAAGTGTCCTGCACTGAGCACTGGTTATGTGTTGGAGGAAGGTTGGCAAATGTTTAGGCCAGGCCAGGAATGGGGCTGGGTAAATCAAACTGGGCTTCAAAGGAAGCAGGACAGAAGGTGATGTCAGCCAGGCCTGCCCTCTGACCCTGTACTCCACAGATAGATGGCAGGCCCAGGAAAGGAATTTGCAGGTGTCCAGTGGGGAAGTGTTAATGGAAATGAGCCATGCCTGTAGATTGGTTTCTCTAGGTCTTGTACCTCTGGGGGAAAATCATTCATCTTGGAAGTGAAGTGCTTTATGGGACAAGAAAATGCTGCACTTTGGATGAAGCTGTCATGCTTCTGGGTGGCACCCTGCAGCTCACTGGACGAGGGTGCTCCCTTGCTTGTCCCCCAAGATGATTGAATAAAAGTGGCTGATCTGCATTACAACTCAAATCTGCTGCCTGAAACCACAAGAAGAATGATTGCCCTCCTGGAACCCTGAGGACTTCACACTGAAGTACTGCTGCTGTTGCGCTGGAACAATAACCATAAGAACTTTGCCTTGCTTCAAAAAGGACTCAGGATTGGACTCCCTGAGAGCAACAGGTTAACAGAGCTTGCCTGCACCAACTATCACAAAGGTCCCCAGCTTGGAGTGCGTCCAGTGACCTTTTAAGGATTTGGCCAGGTGCATTGTGGGAATTGTGGTTCTAAACTTCTAAGGACCATCTCAGAGCTTCTAGACCCCTCAATGTGGGTTTTGGACACTTTGAACCCTTAAGAAAGAGAATCTTCAATAAGATATTCCAGAAGTTTGGAGAAACTTTTGGAAAAAGCTCCATAAGTGGACCGACGCGCCATCATGAGTCAATCTGACTACCTTCAACCATGACCCGGTCAGGATTTCAGGTTCATCCCTCTGAAAGCTCTGGAGCTCCAGCCTACTAGGATTTGACTGGACCGTAAAAGCAGTCCAACATCGTTGCATCAAAATCAGCTTGCTGAGGAGGACCGCATGACTTCTAGAGAGAAAACCTCAGAAAAGTTTCTAAGTGTGATGGTAACATTTTTACAGAGGTCTCCCAGTCAGTGTATCTGAGCAGGGCTCCATTTCGGTCGGCTTCAAAATTTGACTTTGTCCCGTTCAAGCAAGACCAGTTGTCCCCAGTATTGGATTTTTGTCACTTTGGTGTCATTTGCAAAATAAACCTTTTTACTATTTTTATAAATTGGTGTGAGAATTTTATTGTGTGTTGTGTCTGACGTATTTACTATATTGGTGTATTTCAATTACATACCTATCTCCTAAGTTAAGCCTGCCTGTACATTGCCAAGCTACCACAGGTTGAGCCAGGGGGTCATATTTGAGACCATGACTGGACCTAACATTGTCCAGGAGCATTATTGCTACTTACCTCTATAACCAGCCTCCAACATATATTGTTCCCCAGATGTTAAAACTAGATTGTGTAGTCTTTGCTGATGGAGAACTTAAATATGGAAAGAGGTCAGAATAGTAGGCAATTCAGGAAGGGAAGCATACAGATTGTTTGCAATTACAAATACAAGGAAATTGTACTAAGACTAGGACCTACAAAAGCAATACAGTCTGTGTATTGAATGGTCAGATCAGTTTAACTAATGTCTATTTGTGATCAATCATCAATATAAAGAAAAATTGAGAAGTATATGCATTCTACATATGAAGAGAATGCTGTAAATATTATCCTACTAAACAAATTGTAGAGACACCTTGAACACAAGTTAATCCCACCATAGTTTCAAGTGATGAATTAGATTAAAATATATGAATATATGAGTAGAGCCTTCAAAGTAGGGAGAATACAAGGGGCCTGCTGGAGTGTCCGTCTAATAATTTAGGGGGAATTGTGGCGTAATTTAATGTAATACCATCCAGGTGACACAATTTGCCTAAACAGAAATCACACAAAAGTAGAGTGAGTGGATAAAGAAAGGAGGGAGAAAACACCAGAGGTACCAAGTACTATCATCCTACAAAATTGATTGCAGTTGTGTTTGGCTATGAAGGTGCAAATGTTCACAACAGTAACTAAGCATAACTATATACCGCCAGATGATTGTCATGCAACCAGACAAGGGAAGCCATAAGGTCAACTGAGATGAAAGGTGGAGAATCTAGAAGGAAGGCACATAGACCCACAAGAGCAGTTCATCCTGAGACTACTAGTCTCCTTTTACCACTTAAACCTTTGCTTGAATGAAATAAGCCTGTCTGTTGCATGAGTATGTATCAAGGGAAGCACTAGAAGATGACATAATATCAATTTATCTTTGTTTATCTTTCTAAGTTGTTTTAGTGGAAGGAATTGGACATTCTTTTAGATAGTAAAATGGTCAAAACTGTAGTTTTTCTAGAAAAAAGGTCATTGGCAGGACTGTGGAATATAGAGAAGTATTTTAAATTTTAAATATTAGTTTATATTAATATAAATTGCATTTTCTGGTTTAGATTTAGTGAGATTTGTATGCCTATTTTGGAATTTCACAACAGTATTTGTTGTTTTCATATGTATGTTATGAGGATAAAACATGAATCACTGTCTTACTGTCCTTCCTAACAAGGCAGCTTTTGAGAAAGTGAGATTATGTAAAATAAATGCATTATTTTCTTTGAGAAAATGCAATCCAAAGTTTGTTAATGGGTCTTTTAAAACATATAGGTGCCTAAAAAGATACCAAACAGGTATATATTAATTATGCATACAATACTCTTGAACAAGAAATAGAGAACACTTTTAAATCATTTGAAAATTGTAAACAAGGAAATCACTTGATAAAGATGAAGCAAATGGAGTGTAATCTACAACTATTATTTGACCAGAAAGCATAAGTAATGAGAAAAACGGCTGGAGAGTTGACCGCTATGGTATTTAAGAAAAAATGATTACACTAGCCTGTGATTCTGCAATTAGTTATATAATTGAGACAGGGTATTGCTAAAGCCTCCATGGTAATTGGATTAATTTTGCAGTACTAGAGTGCCCATATTTTCCATAACAACACTGCTGAAGGTAAATTTGTTCCCAAAAATTCATGCTTTATTACAGTGCTATTTCCACTAAGAGTGACACCCTTGTGTGAAAGGTTCTGTGACACAATCTTGTGATACAAAATATAATTGACAATAATATTGTTTCAAAAATATCACTTACCACAATATTGTGTTCTTATATTTATGTAAATGACAAAAATATTGTGGATGGCAATGTTGTCCAAAAACAGGCAAAAATCTAGTTCTTCTGGTATATATGCAGTTTAAAGTAGTAAATGTTAAATATTATAAAATATAAAATTAATTTAAAGTAAATAAATTCTACTAATTATTTAATACTGTTGGTATACATATAATCTCAACCAATTCAATTTCCACACTGGCCTCGGCAAAGAATTGGATGCAGACACTTGAAATAAATGCTCAAATTCATATATTTATAATACAATAATACATGATCTTTCTGCCATAACTCGTTTCGACTGCTACACGCTGCCTTGATTACACATGATCATACCACCATATCCTTCCATTTAAATACATATTTCCTCACCGTAAATAGTGACAAAATACTCTTTAAAGTGACCTTCACACCTTTGTGTTTGCACATGTCAAGTCTTTTACGTTTCTCCAGACTTTTATTCATTGAGCAATCCTATAAGGTACAACTGGCAATTAATTTGACAGAGTCAAAACTCATAGAGCTATTTTAAAAATTCAAAAAACATAAATACTGATTCCCAACTCCAAATTCTATATAGAAAAATCATGATTCAAAATAGTGTCCAAGTGGGCCTAAACTACCCAATCATCATAGATCCAAGGTCTCAAATTTTGAAATATAAATTGCCAGTTCATTGAACATGAAAATACCACGAGTTCGCATATATTGCTGATTGCATCGCCACATACCCAAACTACATGTGTAACCTATTTTAAAATAAAATAGAAACAAAAAACAAAGTGCAATTACAATAATTCTCTAAAGGAAGAGAGAATGGGGGGGTTGAAGCTTCAAAGGAGTACTAACAGCATGTATATGAAAAGCAAAATAACATCTCTTCAATCTAATGGGAGAGACTTCATTCAATTTACATGAGTATAAGCATGTACACAATTCATTACCCTCGTTCAAAGCATTTTGGGGGTCATTCTGACCCCGGCGGTCTCAGACCGCCGGGGCCAGGGTCGGCGGGAGCACCGCCGACAGACCGGCGGTGCCCCGCAGGGCATTCTGACCGCGGCGGTTCGGCCGTGGTCAGACAAGGAAAACCGGCGGTCTCCCGCCGGTTTTCCACTGCCCTACAGAATCCTCCATGGCTGCGGAGCGCGCTCCGCAGCCATGGGGATTCTGACACCCCCTACCGCCATCCTTTTCCTGGCGGGTCTCCCGCCAGGAACAGGATGGCGGTAGGGGGTGCCGCGGGGCCCCTGGGGGCCCCTGCAGTGCCCATGCCCATGGCATGGGCACTGCAGGGGCCCCCGTAAGAGGGCCCCACAAAGTATTTCAGTGTTTGCTATGCAGACACTGAAATACGCGACGGGTGCCACTGCACCCGTCGCACCTTCCCACTACGCCGGCTCAATTCTGAGCCGGCGTCCTCGTGGGAAGGTTCATTTGCCCTGGGCTGGCGGGCGGCCTTTTGGCGGCCGCCCGCCAGCCCAGGGCAAATCCCAAAATACCCTCAGCGGTCTTTAGACCGCGGAGCGGTATTTTGGTGGGGGAACTTCGGCGGGCGGCCTCCGCCGCCCGCCGAAGTGAGAATCAGGCCCTTTGTGTTTTGCAGTCAAGGTTGAGAATGTATCTGATTTCTAACTGTCTCAAAACTTTCCCTCAATCTCCAGCCCTTTCGTGGCTCTGTATTTCATTTATGGCAAAATACTTCATCTGCGTCACATCTGGATTGAGCGCCTCTTCACAATGCATAGCCACTGGGTATGTGCAGACCCTATTCTTGATAGCCCTCATGTGCCTAAAAATCTGATTATGTACCTGAAGTGTCGTGCTCCCTACCTGTCTCAGATTGAAGCTACAAGTTAGAATAAAAACTGCAAACTCTTGCAGTTATAGAAGCCTTTTATCTTGTGAGGTCTATTGAGAAATGCTTTTAGGTATTCTGTAGTATTCACCCCTATTTGGCATGCTCAACATTTGGTACATTTAGGAAACCCTTTAATTTGCTCAAGCCATGTTTTATGACTCATTAGCTCTGGACTACATTTGGCAAGAGCATCTCGCATCGAGTATGCTCTTCAGTATGTAATCGAGGGATTCCTGGAAATCTTGGGACCAAGTATTGGATCAGCTTCAATGATATGCCAGTGCTTGTGAATCAATGATCTTAATGCTTTTTCTTAATTAAAATAAAACTGATTTCCTTTGTCTCTTATTGACCACAGGTTGCTTTTTTTCTAACAGTTCATTGTCATATCATAATTCCCTGAATCTGTAAATCATCTCATGCTGACCATCAAGTGTGTCCTCTTCCTTACTTCAGTTTCTCTAGCCAGTAACATCTCTCCAAACAGTATACCAGCTTTCAGATGCTGAGGATGAAAACCTGAGAAATGTAATGTAGTGTTACCTGCTGTGTCCTTCCTTGGTTTCTATTCTATCATTATTTATGAGGACCTCTAAGTCTACAAAATTAACTTTAGTGTTGCTGATCTGGCTTGTGAAATGCAAGTTCAAATTGTTGTTGTTTATATCTTTCACAAAATAATTAGCACTCACTCAAGCCCCTCAAAAGGACAAACAGGACATGAATGAATCACATCCACATTACCACGTGCTCTCTCTTCCCAAGTAGTCTTATGATCATTGTGCAGCACCTATTCCTCCCACCAGCCCATTTGCAAACGTGCATAGCTGGAGTAAAACAGGTGTGCATCGCTGTACCCCTCAATTGATGGAATATTTCAATGGCGGGCATGGAGTAATTACTTTCCAGACACCATATAATCATTGCCAAGAACATCTGAGTATGTTTGTAAAGACTTGGAGAATGACCTTTCAAGAAATATACCACTGCCCATAGGCAGGCATGATGACATATGCTAGTGTACCGAGTAGCCATATCTATTGTCATTTTGAAGTGCTTTCCAAAAGGCTCTCTCTTGCCGATATTATAGGTCTTCCTGGTGACTGCATGGGATTTGTATATACCTTTGGTATCAAGTATAGGATTAGGATTCTAGGATGGTCATTCCTTAAGAATAGAGGTCTCCAAGCTATGGCCAGCGAGTCACATTCAGCCCTCTACAAGATTGTATCCAGCCAGCAGCAACTTTAGAATTAACAAGGTATCTATTCAGCTATTAATATGAATATGCAATACCTTTGGAAGCCTGTAGGGGACAGCAGAGCCTCTTGACTCTTCTCTTTTTTATATTTAATAATAAATATATATATATATATATATATATATATATATATATATATATATATATATATATATATATATATATATATATATATATATATATATAATAGATTTGTCCCATGGTTATGATGTTCTTCAATTAGGGAGGGGTTACTGGTCAAAAGAAGGTGGAAGTGGCCTCTGCAATGTCTGTTGAATGTATGCTAGGGAATGATCTGGAGGCCTCAGCAAGGGCTGAGGTAGAGCTCAAGTCCGATGGGAATACCAAAATAGGTGTGCATAAAAATCAGATCACACATCAAAATCAAGGGTGAAAAAGAGGAGTTGGAGACTAGAATAATCACCCAACCCTCTAAGACTAAAGGTGAGAATCCTGGGAAACCAGCTTCTGAACAGCCACAAGCTCACTCCCCTCTCCTCAGGTAAAAGACCTTCATCCTCAGAAAGAACTGAGCTCCAAGAACATCGGCCTTATAGGGCAGAGCTCCTAGGCCCAAGGGGACCCTTTAGGGAAAAGGGCCCATCCCACTACTGAGCTCCCGAGACAGCAAGCTGCAGACCAGGGAAAGGGAGATGTCATTAGCTCTCACAGAACCTATTTGGAGGAGGGACTCCTGTATACTGAGGCCAGAGACCCCAAACCTGGTGCCACTAGGAGAGTGGTAGTGCCTCAGCAGTACAGAGTGTTCTTACTCTCTCTAGTTTGACATCCCCTTAACTGGGCATCTTGGCCAGACAAAAGCATTGAGTAGGTTAGTCACTCACTTCTACTGGCCAGGTGTGTCCCAGAAGGTGAAGGAGCTTTGTAACTCCTGTGTTACCTGTCAAGCCAGTTGCAAGACAGGTAACCACCCAAAGGCCCCCTTAAGTCCACTTCCAGTGGCTAGGATTCCCTTTGAAAGGGTAGGGATTGACACAGTTAGTCCCCTTGACTCTACAACATCCTCAGGAAACAGATTTATACTGGTGGTAGTGGATCATGCCACCAGGTATCCTAAAGCAATTCCACTTAGGACTGTCACTGCCTCTGCAGTTGCCAGAGTCCTCATCAGTATCTTCACTAGAGTGGGCTTTTCTAAGGAGGTGGTGTCAGACAGAGGTGTAGACTTCATGCCGGCTACGTGAAAGTTATGTGGGCTAAGTGTGGGGTGACAAAAACATTTACCACCCCCTATTACCCACAAACCAATGGTCTAGCTAGAGATTTAACAAAACCACAAAAGGCATGGTCATGGGGCTCCCTAAAAAACTCAGAAAGAGATGGGATGTCCTTTTGTCTTGCCTACCTTTCATCGACAGGGAAGTGCCAAGAAGAGAGTTGGCTTTAGTCCCTTTGAAATTCTGTTTGGTCATCCTGTGAGAGGGAACCACTATGTCTACTGGAGGAAGACTGGGAGATACCTCTCAAAGAGCCTAAGAAAGATATTGTGGACAATGTGTTTGGCCTACTTGGGTGAGTATATGAGTAAAGCAACAAAAGACCTTGAGGCCAGCCAAGAACTCCAGAAGCTCTGGTATGAGCAAAAGGCTGCACTGGTGGAGTTTCAATCAGGGCAGAATATATGGGTTTTGGAGCATGTGGCTCCTAGGGCCATCCAGGACAAGAGTAGTGGACCCTACCCTATACTTGGAAGGAAAGGTGATGTCATTTCCGGATGAGCTAGGCACTTTTAGGAGCCCTCATAGGGTGATCTATGTAAACCTCCTGAACCTTACTGTGACAGGGCTGATGTGGCCATGCTGATGGTCACTGATGAGGATCAGGAAGAAGAGATTAAATGTCTCTCAGACCTCCTCTCCCACAGTCCTAAAGATGGGCCAGTTGACGGAGTTGTCTTTTCAGACACACTCTCAGCCCAACAGTAAGCTGACTGCAGACAAATCTGGAGGCAGTATGCTGGGATCTTTTCTTTAACTCCTGGTCAGACAACCTGGTGTATCCATGACACTGGAGACAGCCCACCAGTCAAGAACAAGGTATGCAGACAGTCTGACCAAGTTAAGGAAAGCATCAGAGCTGAGGTCAGCAAGAGGTTGAAGTTAGGGGTGATTGAGCCCCCCTAAAGTCCCTGGGCTGGCCCCAGTGGTCTTAGTCCCCAAGCCTCATTCCAAGGGTAGTAAACCAGAGCTAAGGTTTTGTGTAAACTATAGGGGCCTCAATGCTGTCACCAACAGAGATGCACACCCTATCCAAAGTGCTGATGAATTGATTGACAGGTTTGGGCAGCCAACCTTCTCAATACTTTTGATTTAACATCAGGGTAATGGCAGATTGGAAATTATTAGCATTCTCTGTCCCAGATGGTAATTATCAGTTCACTGTTATGCCCTTTGGACTAAAGAATGCTACTGCCACCTTCCAAATGTTGGCAAAAAAAGTCCTGGCTTGGTTGGAGTCTTTTAGTGCAGCATATCTTGATGATATTGTTGTCTATAGCTCCACTTGGCAGGATCACCTGATTCACCATGGCAAGGTCCTTGAGGCTTTGCAGAGTGCAGACCTCACTATCAAGGCAAGTAAGTGCCAGATAATGCAGGGCTGTATTGCATACTTAGGCCACCTTGTAGGCGGGGGCCAAGTTCAATCCTTACAGCCCAAGTTCTACACTATTGTGGACTGGATAGCTCCAGCCACCCAGTCTCAAGTCAAGGCATTCCTTTGCTTGCCTGTGTAATACAGGAGGTTTGCGAAGGGGTAGGGTACCATTGTTGCACCCCTCACAGAATTAACCTCTGAGAAAAAACTGAGCTGTCAAATGGCTTTTGGCACTCTGAAGGAAGCAATGTATTCAGCACACATTCTTAAAACTCGAGATTATTCTACACAGTTCATAGTGCAGACTTATGCCTCTGAACATGAGATAGGAGCAGTCCTATCCCAGACCAATGATGGTGGCCATGACCAGCCTGTTGCTTTCATTAGCAGAAAGCTACTCCCCAGAGAGCAACGTTGGAGTGCCATGGAGAGGGAAGTCTTTGCTGTAGTCTGGGGCCCTGAAGAATTTGAGACCATACTTATTTAGTACTCACTTCCCTGTTCAAACTGACCATAGGACTCTTAGATGGCTAATGCAAATGAAAGGTGAAAAACCCAAACTGGGGAGGTGGTCCATTTTCCTACAGGGACTGGACTTTACAGTGGAGCACAGACCCCGGGCTGACCATGCTAATGAAATGGCCTTTCCAGATTTTCCACTTAGATGATGGAGACTCTCTTTTGTTGGGGGGAGGGGTGGTTGTGTGTGTATAGGAAAGTGCTCATTGTTGACATATTCACCCCCACTTTGTGCCTGGTATTTGAGGCAATTTTGACAGAAGTGGACTGAGTTCCTGCTAACCAAGTCCCCGGTGCCAGATCTCTTTCCCCAAAACTGGGCACTTGTACCCCAGTTGGCAACACCTTTAGATCTTCTGTAAGTCCCTAGTAAGTGGTACCCCTGATACCTAGGGCATGGGTACTAAAGAGGGTCCCTAAGGCCTGCAGCATGTATTGTGCCACCCTAAGGTTTCCCTCACCACACTCATGGAAGCTTCCACTGCAAGCTGCGTGACATGGTGCAAACAAAAATGAAAACACAACATGGCACACATCCTGTGTGCCATGCTTTCAGACACTACAAGCAGTATGTGTAAGTTACCCCTACAGCAGGCCTTACAGCCCCAAGGCAGGGTGCATTATACTACATGTGAGGAAATATCTGCATGAACAGATACTTCCTTGTGATGTCTAAATCAATTCTTAGACATCACAAGTGAACAAAGAAGACATCTTAAGGTTTGTAATGGGCACTGGTCAAAACAAGTTTCCCAGATACATATTGGCTTCCCTGAACCCTATGGTGTTTGGTATCAAACACCTCATATCAATCAACCAACACTGACTCCAGTGATGTATTTTTTAATATATGCACCCATAGGGTTGAGAGGTATCCCCTGAAACTTACAGTCCAGCCTGCCACCACAGACAGGTTTCCGACCCCTTGCAGGTGAGAGCTCTCGCTCTCGGAGACCAGAAACAATTCCTGCTCTGGAGAAAGGTTTTCACACCTCCTCCAAGCAGGATGGCTAGTAATTGAGCACAGCAAAGGGCAGGGACAGCAAAGTCCCTGCCACCTTTCGGTATGTGACCCTGGTATCCCTCCAGACCTTCAGGATGCCACCCCCTGCCCTGAGGCGCATTTGGCACCAGGACAGGTGGGAAATTAGCTATGCTAGGAGGTGTGGAGTACATCCAGGACAGACACACCCCTAGGGTGAGCTGCCTGATATGCTGCTTTCCAGGACAATTCTGCCATCTAATTGATGGCAGAATTAGGAACTCTGGGATAGGGTTATGCCCACTCCTCATAGGAAGTGGTCACATAGGGGGTGTAGTGACCCCAAGGGTAAGTAGACCATTGGCTACTACCCTTCACTCCTCGAAAGGACCCAAAATCTAGTATGTAGGGTAGCCCCTTGTACCAGGATCTTACATTCTAGTTACCCAAGAAGAAGTGCTGTGTAAAGCAAGAACTGAGGAGCAGCAATTGACTTGGCCCCAACCCAACCGACCTGCCTGCTGCCCTCAACAATTGTGCCGAAGGCATCTCCCCCTGCAACCGCTCTGCCTCCGAATGCCTGGGAGAACTGCCAGCACTTCAAAGAACAACCAGCATTTCCCATGGAGAAACAGAGCTACCCCCCTTCATCCTGGAGATACCTCAGAAGAACCGTGAGAGGGGTCTGTGAAAACCCGACACCTAAAACCCTCCCTTGCACTTAAGCCCTCAAGCCCGAGTAGAAGTGGACCAACAGTGGCAATGAGGTCCTGAGACCCTCAAGCTGAACCTCACCTGGGATTTGGCTAGACTGGTCCCCCAGTTGCTACCTGTAGCCTCTCTGTGCAGTAAGCATCCATCAACTGCAAGGTGTCTTCACCACTTGACCGACCGGACAAAGACCCACGGCACACACGCCACCAGGATAGTTGCTATGGACTGACGGTGTCCTCGCATGCCCAAGACCCCGAAGACTTGAGCCCTCTTTTAAGTTCAGCTGGACTGATCACAAAGGCCCCTCTTGTTGCCTATTTCTCTAGGACCTCTTCCCTTTAAAGTAAATGGGACACCCGATTCTGTAAGCACCTCTGCATCCAGATGCTACAATGCTTCCTGAAGTGACCTGTTGGTGTTGCCATGGACCTTGCCCTATACTAAACATAACTCCAGAAGAACAGCCCTGTAAGTAATTGCCAAGTATCCTTCGGCAGTATTGTTTCTTTCCCATGGGATAGCATTAGGTCACCCAAAGCTGAAAAGCACCTGTGCGCCCACCTGTTGGTGCTGCCTTGGAACTCGCCCCATACTTACCTTAACTCCAGAAGAACAGTCCTGTAAGTCGTTCCCAAGTACCCTTATGCAGTATCTCTTTCTTTCCCATAGGATAACATTAGGGCACCCAATGCTGAAAAGCACCTCTGCACCCGGATGCCCCAGGGCAGACTGAGGTGATCTGTTTTGTCTTCCTCGGACCCAGACCCATACTTACCTTAGCTCCAGAAGAACAGTCTTGTAACCACTACCACAAATAGAGCTCTTGGGATTTTTAGAGAAGGTCCTGTCCACTTCTAAGGGGATACCTGGACATTTTACACAGCGTACCTCTTTTAGGTATACTATATTAAGAGCCAGCTTCCTACATTATCCTTGCAGCAAAGTAAAACTAATGAGTGTGCAAGGGCAATTATTTGAGAGCAATGTGGTTTATGCCAGACGAAGGCAACCAAAGCCACGCACTTCCTAAATAATAACACAATATCTAAGCCATTTTAGTGTCATCATGCCAGCAAAGTAAAGACATCAAACAACAACTCACAGTGACCCTCAACTGAAAGTGACATGATGCATCTGCAGTCTAACCAAAGCACTGCTTGATCCCCGTCACCAGAACCTAAATCCTTAAAATGTTTAGGCCCTAAGGAACAGACCATCTAAGAAATAGCAACATGTGAAAAACATGAAAGCCAGTGGCAAAATGGGGATGATCAGGCTCATTCTACTTCTTTTAAAGATTTGATCACATTAAGTATTTATACAGCTAAAGCTTTATGTTGCCAGACCTAAAAAAGGTGTGCCAATGTTTTCAGTGCCGGCTGAGTATCTTTCGTTAAAATATTGTAGCTTTCTATATGCATACATGAACAATTATTTTTTAAAAAAGTTAAATACTATAATATTACACATTTAGCACAGGCGATAATAATTTTGTGTTGAATTTTCTCTTCATTAATGCGTGGCTTATGAAAAAGCGCAGGCGCTACAGATGGGAGTTCTCTTATACACACAATTTTAAAATTATTTTATTTATTTCCACAGCTTTCAGTGGTAAGAATTGTTGAAAGCCTAAACTCATGTTATTGCTGGATCTCAATTTAGAGCTATTCATTAAATTTCCAGCTTTTTTGTAAACAATTGGCTTTATAAAAACATGTTAATCATAACACTTTTTATAATACCTTCAGCAAGCATTAAAAATTAGTAAGTATTAAATGTTTAAATAGCAGATGCAGTTTTAGTCATTTTATCAGACACTTAGAGCCTCATTTACGAGGAAATGTCAGAGCACGGAGCTGCTCAAAATTTAGCAGCGCCGTGCTCCGACATTCCAAAAATGCAGGGATGCGCTGTGTTTACGACAATACGGCGCACCCCTGTGGGCTCCCTAGTGCTGGCGCTAAAATTACCTGCCTAGTACCAACGCAGGCACCCTTGCATCATAGTGCAATGGTACCTGCGTTGCAGGGAATGATTGTTTATGTGCAGTAAGGTGTCCTTTCCTGCACATAAACAATCAATAATGGTGATTTATTACTTCTTTGTGTGCTGCAGATTGCAGTGCACATAGAAGTAGAAAATCATCACTATTTAATGACTGTTTATGTGCAGGAAGGAGACCTTCCTGCACATAAACAATCCTTAATGGCATTATGCTCTTTCTGTGTGTGCTGCAGAATGCAGCACTCATGGAAAAAGCAAAAATGAGGAGAAATAAAAGGATTTCTCCTTGTTGTCCCACTCTAACACGACACCTGGAGTGCGTTAGTTTTTGCCGCTTCCTCAGGTTTACAAGTGTCAAAAGCAATGTGTGTTGCGTGGAAAGGCCCACATGCATGCTCCTCTGCCACAGAAAACTGCATTGGGTGGGGCCATATTTTCGAGGTGGCGTTAAGCCACGCAAAGTGGCTAAATGCCGCTTTGTAAATATGGAAAATGGCACAGCGCCACCAGAGCCTCACTGAAAGTGTTCGCTCCGGTGGTGATAGGGGCTTGTAAATGAGCCCCTTAATTATCTACATTATTTTTCAGCATTTAATTTTGTGTTTACTGATGTTAGCATGGGAAAGCGCTGGTAGTTTATTTGTTAATATCAATGGTAATGAATATGAAGTTCAAATTGTGTGTCACATGGATCTGTGACATGAAAATAGCTCTTTATTGATAAATACATATATGCAATTACATATTGTGGGTAGTCTGATATAGGAATATTCCTGCAAAATTTTACTACATACCAGAAGCCTAAATCATTGGTGAATTTAGATTTGTTGTACAAAATGCTCCATATTACAATAATCAACCCCATGGTCAGTTTAACAAACAAAAGGCCTGATTTAGATTTCAGCAGATCGGTTGCTCCATCACAATGGTGACGGATATCCCATCTGCCGAAACATAAATTCCATTGGAAATAATGGGATTTATATGTCAGGGGATGGAATATCAATCACTGTTGTGACAAAGTAACCCGTCTGCCGAAATCTAAATGAGGCCCAAAGTGAGGCAAGCTGGCCTGGGGCTTCCTTCCATAAGTAGAGTTTTCTGTTTTAATTTTAGCTATAAAGCAGGGGAAAGGCTGAAAGCCTGCGAGTGAACAATGAGGGAAAATTGTGAGGATAGCTTCAGGAGTTCCAACAACCGCTTCTGTGTTGCCTTTATAAACAGGGCTTCCACCGGCTGGGACAGTACTACTTGCAACCAAGAAGACATGAAGACCAGAAGAAGCACACTGCCATTAGATATTAGTCTGCCTCACACTAAAATCCATGGCCTGATACCCTAAGATAAGTTTCTGAACATTTGAGAAAATTAGAGGATATTCAACTTTTGCAAAGTTAGGACTCCGAAACCTTTTGACTTAGTGACAGTCTTTAAGTATTCAGAACTCATCTTCCCCCAAACATTATTTTTATCATTTTGGTATTTTATTCTTTTTGGTTTCCTGTATGCTACACTTGTTTAGTACATTTAGCTGTTTATTTTTCAAAGATGTATTGTTGTCTGTGTGCTGCTAAAATACTTTACCTATATTTCATCTGAGGGAAGCCTTAAGCCACAGCTGTCAATTTCAACCTAGGATTTCTGAGAGAAACATACCTTTACTTTTAGGTTCCGCAATGTTCAACATTGTGAGCGATTCTTTACAGTCTACTTCAAGATTGAAACTAAGGCTGCCGTCTCACTGGTTATGCAGGCTTCATACATACATGATTTACTGCAGGCTCTCATGCATAAAATGAATAAAAGCCCCAGTACAGAAAAATAATTTAGCGTTTAGTTACTCTTCCCATCGCACTTCTTGTTCCAAACCTAATTATTATTATTAAATATATAAATGAATACCTGACGTCATACTATGCTACTCTGTCTCCATCCGGGTTTCCCTTCCTCTTTGTTTACCATGAAATCCTTTAAAAATACCTGGTGTACTCCCAACCACTCCTATGCTTCTGCCACATATCATTCCTATAGGTTTCATTCATGTGTGTCATCCAGTCCCGACCCTTTTCTCTGCTTTTCCAGCCTTTACACTTTCCTAGTAAATAATGGGTGCTAGGACTTTCCAATTATGAAGCCAGGCCATCATGTTCTATAATTTTATTTAAATAAAAACCTCTTTACTAGCTTAAGCAAAGAGCATAACATGGCACCCTTTCTTAACTGTGCAGAATCCAACATGTTCTCCCCCTCATCTGCCTGAGTACTTGACACAGCACCAACAACACATAGACAAACCTAGTTTGCTCTTCTGAAGAAGGGAGAGGGATGACAGCATGATTGCCCTGGTGTTTTTTGGGCACTTCTTTTATTAGCCTTGCTTGACACTTATGTCACTGCGTCAGCCTGCATTCACTCTGGCCTTTTCTTCACTCTAGTAAAGTGTGGCGCTCTCACTGTCTATGAAAAATGCACTGGGGTGGCACTGTGCTTAGCAGCAGTTGTCACATTGTGCGACTGTTGTCACAGCAATTTGATATGGGGATCACATTAGTATTTTGTATATATTGGTTCCTGTAGTAGTGGTACACAACAAAACATTTACGGTAATGGCTTTTAACGATGCTTTCATAGTCTTATGAATTCTCATATATGGAATATATTGCCATATGCATTTAATCCTAACTCACACCTTACTTTGAGTGTTCATTCACAGCATTTTTGGATGGCGACCACATATTGCTTTTGAGAAATCATGATATAGATATTTTCAGGTTAAAGTTTGCTCCTGACATTGGTTGTTCTAATGTGCAAAACTTTTCTGTACATCTATGGGAATAGCACTTGTAACATAGGAGTGAAGAACAGTGCTAGAAACATCTAGGTGATGCATGCAGATGGGACACCTACATTTGTGAAACTTACACACAACTTGCATACATACTGCATGGGTAAGAAAGGCCTAGTTGTGTTGAAGCAGTGGCATCACAAAACTTATGGAGGCCCCCCCTCCAAAATCACTCAGGGCTCTTAGGTCAGGATACTGTGCTGAGGGGTCCCCTGGAGCTCGGGGCCTCCCTTCACCAGAGGGGCTGCAGTTGCCCTTGTAATGCCACCGTGTTGAAGCAATTCTAAGAGGATTGGGCAGGAGAATCTAATGCAAATGAGGTGGGTACTGACACAGAGCATGCATGTGGGTATTCCCAAATATTTATAAGGCAATCTCCGCAATCAATTTTCTGCATTTACAAACTTGCATCTGAATGATCCAGGTTTTAGCGGTGCAGAACCTGTGAGAAAGTGTACCACTATAAGGATAAAAGACATATCATGGAAAAAATAGTTCACATGAAGCTCAAAAAAGGAAAATGTATTCACCGAGTTCACAGTTTTTCCCACCCTACATGTGAAATTTGTTCAATCCAGATATGGAGTTAGGGGGAAAGGCACATGCCAGTAACATAGGTGTCTCACATACAATTAATTGCTTATCTAATGCATATACCTGCCTGTAAATTTTATTAAATACAAAATTAAGGGGCGGGCTGCACCGCCAGTGCGCCACTTTTTGTGATGCACCAGCAACGCAGGCTGCTGACCCATAGCCACAAGGCCAGGCAAAGCCATCTTGTAGATACAATGCATTCCTGCCCTTTTGTTTTGATGCAGGGCAGCACAGCAAGAAGGCCTGCAGTGCTTCCCTGTGTCAAAATGTTGTAAATTAGGCCCTAAGTTTTCACTTCTCAAAGCATTAAGTTACATTTTAATTTATATCCAGTAATTTCTGGCTTTGTAGTGAATCTTTCCTAAAGGTCTACTGGAAAAAGCAGAGGAAGAGGTTCCACAACAAGAGTTCATTAATTAAGACAGAGATCGAAAAAGCTAAACTGTGCTTATAACACGGAAACCTAAATATTCTTCAGGTACCTATTAGTTAAGCCATCAAGTCTGTTTCTAAAGCTTCCTTGCCAAATTAATATCTGAAGGTGCAAGCTCTCATTCTGGATTTCCTAAGGGATATAAGAACAACATCGGGTGCAAACTGGCAAATATTCAGTAAAGAACGTCTTTCAATCAATTTCATATGAATATACGTATGCACCATCTGGAACACCCTTAGTATCCATTATGCACCTTTTGTTTAAAAAAAAAAGGAACACTGTTTAATTTGAGCCCACGGAGAGGCCTTCAGTTACACCCAGAGATGAGATGTATATACAGTCAATTAACAGTGAAACATACCAAACCCAGCTAATGCATCTTTTCTCGCCCTGGTTTTTCCCTGAAGGAATAATGAAGTCGCTGAAGGCCTGAACACGATTAACCAATTCTTGCCACATCCTAAAGACCTCGTTCAACACCCCATTACAAATTGAACAAAATATGTGCAGCAATCTAACATCTGCCCATTGACAAAGATATGATTGTTAGAACTCTATTGGCGCCTGTTGCTCTTTTTAAATCTTAAGTGTTTTTACCCCTGTGAGCATCTTTCATCCCTTTAGGAAGTTGAATAATTATCCTCTTTTTGTAATGGCTTTTCGGGGTTTTACTTGCTATCCTTGAACTGCCAAGTAGGGTTTTGCATCAAGTCAAGTTTATTTCAAGTTTTGGATCTCCTAAGAGATCAACAGACACAACACAATACAATGAATTTAAAATAATACAATTTCAAAAACGTTTTAAAAAATGCAATATCTTAAAACAATACATTCCATTCACTGGTGAAAAAAGCAATTGTCGGACTTTGTCAAAAGAACACACATTAGATTAGATTTTAAAATGAGTGGTTTTAAAAACTGACAACGAGGACAGTGCAGTAGTGGACACATGAAACTTACATGGTTTAAATACTGGATATAATTAATACATAGAGCACAACTTCTAACTATAGGTAGTATGTTTTGCCAGGCATCCGTTATATCTTTCAGTGGTAAAATATTCATTCTTAAAAGAAAAAACAAATATCTGATTCGATGGTCTAAATTCCAGGTTAAAATGGTTAAGGTCTACTCTGAGTTGGCAAAGCAGCAATAAAATTGAGCTTATCTTTTTAGGGTCGACCACAGAGCACTCCTTCCCTGGTGTAATCTCTCTGTGGTCTATTAACCACACCCATGTCAAACCCATCAGTTTGGTAGGTTCTGGGTAGGTGGGCTTGCTTTTTAAAATTAGCTTGATTTAATTGGTGAAAGGCATGCATACGTCATGCCTTTTCCTGTGTTTAGACCTCCGCGAGCGCACTGGCCAACTACTGAAAACATACAAGGCTTCGTGCTTTCCATATGGTTTCTACACTATCTTTTCTCGTTTATTCCGTAGGCAGCGTGATCTCGCTGTGCAGTAGTAAAGCGATTTGCATGACATCGACCCTGTTACGTGGATATTTGCACTTTTGCCGGTTACATGGAAAATTACACTTTTGCCTGCTACATGGGTAATTGCACTTTTGCCGACATGTTCAACTGCGAGCGAACATCTGTTTCCTTATGTGTGTTTGCTTTGCGCTCATGGCGGCCGCCGGCTCGCTTACGTGAAACTGTTTTACTTTTCAGTTTATGTGGCAAGAAAAGTCTGGTTAGGAGTTTACAACACTAATAGCTTTAACTCAAGTAAATGCGAGACCCATTGAAATTGCAAATGCTTGTTTTGAACACAAGTCAATGTTGTGTCAATGACTAAAGTTACCCTCACATTTTTTCACCAGACTTTTTATTTGTGCTGCAGACGAGATCTTTAATGCATTCTGTTGAATTTGGAACATCCTCAATGCACAAGACAAATATCCACCAAAAATACTATTAACCTGATTACTAGAGAAAATTTCCTTAGAGCATTCTTTTCACTATTCAGCAGATGGTATCCCCAATGAATCACCGGTGCTAGTGCCTGTGCAAAGGTACCAACCAGGCCGCATTCCAAACTAAGGACTTGAATGGCTGCATGGCCATTCAAAGTAAACAATCTACATAAAATGTGACCCTCTGCTTTATCCATAAGGCACATTTCTCTAATTTGATTATTTCTGTAGCATAGAAAAGGTTAGAATGGACCTATATGCGATACATTGAGACCATACGTTCAAAGTGTCTGCAGCCTAAAAAATAATAGAGCGATCTAAGGCCATACAAATCAGAAATCACCTTACTCGAATGATGATCTTTTTCACTCAAGGAACTGGGAAAAAAATCTCTAAATGTGGGTAATACATCCTAAGACTCATTATCTAATTTTCATCTGAATTGAATTGCCTTCCTAGACCTTTTACCTTTAAAAATGACAACTATACTTTATGGTATTAATTGAGGCTGTTCAAAATGTAGCAAATGATTTTGAAGACTCTTAGGATATCATCCACATATAAAAGGATAGTAAATGATCCCCTATATTAGGTGCATCCCCCTTGCACTCAGAAATATCCTGTGGCAAGTCATACATATATAGGGAAGATGTTAATGGCGCTAACAGGCAGCCCTGTTTGAGACTTGTACAAACAGGAAGTTTAAAAGAAAGACCCTTATCACCACCCAGGAGTACCTCACACCAAGTGGAAGATTACAAAGCTATAATTACCCTTAACAGGGTCCGGGCCCTCATTACGACTTTGGCGGTTTTCGGGCAAGACCGCCATGTGAAATGTCGCCACCATGCCACCAGTGGTGGCGGTACTGCGACCGCCGTAGAATGAGTCACAAAGAACAAACCAGCCAAATACAGCCACAAAACCAACACCGCCAGGCCGTCCGATGGTGAAATGCTGACTGATCTATCGCCGGTCCCGCCACCCCAACCCCATTCCGACCGCCCTATTATTAGTCAATTTACAGTACAATGGTACATGCGCGGTGGTAAACCAATGACGGTCTGCACCGCCACGGTACAGAAACGCACCGCCAATAGTAGCCAACACCCCATTGGACACTTTGAATACCCCACACCTGAAACACATACACACACCACACACACCTGCTCATGGCACCATATAACATCCCGCCCACACAACAACAATCCAGTGCGATTACCACAACCAGCCAGAGAGACACAAGCCATGAAGCACATCCCATACACAACAAATACCTGCACATTACACACTATGCACACACCACCACCAAAACCCACCAGCACCCACATCCAAACAGCCCCACACCACCAATCACCCTGCACTGCACCCTACCCACACAGCACGTCCCCCAACATGTCACACCAGAAGCACCCACGGTTCACAGAGAATGAGTTGCAGGTCATGGTGGACGAGATTGTTAGAGTTGAGCCTCAACTGATTGGAGTCTGGTTCCAGCAAACATCATTGGCCAGGAAAACTGAGTTATGGCAGAGGATCATCGACAGGGTCAA
The DNA here is from genome assembly GCF_031143425.1 of Pleurodeles waltl. Taxonomy (NCBI): domain Eukaryota; kingdom Metazoa; phylum Chordata; class Amphibia; order Caudata; family Salamandridae; genus Pleurodeles; species Pleurodeles waltl. Next base: position 806,743,582 of record NC_090447.1, read on the forward strand.
TACAGTCGGCACCCATCCACGCACAACAGAGGATATCAGGAAGAGGTGGAACGACCTCAGGGGGAAAGTCCGTTCCATGGCGTCCAGGCATAGGATCGCCCTGAACAAGACTTGCTGTGGGCCCCCACCTCCAACCCTTGACTTAACATCCTGGGAGGAGAAGGTCTTGGACATCATGCATCCGGAGGGACTCAATGGAATTGACAGAGGGCTCGACACTGGTAAGGCAACAATACCCCCGGCACCAACCACTCCTAACCAGCATGCCTACCCACCACCCATCCACCCCATCCAACACTACTGCAACCCCCTAATCACCCCACACCTCTCCCCTGCAAGCCACACCACTTCTCTCCCATATACCCACACACTCCCCCCAATGCACAGATAAGGATCACAATGTGAAGAACCATAACTCCAACAATGGATTACACCCCACACAGCTAAAATTCACTGTACCACTGCAAAGTGGGACACCTGCATGGACAATCATATCACAGCCCACGCCTACTGTTTGCTACGACTGCCTCCCAACACATGCCAATGACAGCAATGCCAACCACCATCCACAACCCACCATGGCATAGTTCCTATAACCAAATCAATGTCTGCACTGCTGCAGTTATCATTGCCATTACTGGGAAGCAAATGAAACAACTGCATGCACCACATCATGAAAATGACAACTACACATCCACATAAAAACTCTCCCTCTTTCCATCCACAGGTAACCCTGCCACTGCAACCCAGCAGACGATGTCAGGGTCAGACAGCCGCCCCGTGAAGAAGGCCTCAGAGAAAGTCTGGATGGGGACGAGTTGTCTGGGCCATCCGGGGCAACTGGTCAGTCCACTCCCAGCAGCCCCACCCTGGACACACCGGACGCTCCATCCCATGTGGCTACAACACCTCAGCCAGCCCCTCCTCCCCAAACTTGTGCCCCAGAGACCTCTCAATCAGAAGTGTGCCCCACAGTACAGGGGCCAGAGTCAAGGGCACAAACCCCAAGCAATGAAGGGCCTGGTGCTACTGGGAGTGGGCACACTGTACCAGGGGCACAGGGGGCTAGTGGCAGTGGGAGGGGATCAGTGGTCCAATGGATGGGGCAGACACAACAGCTGGCTGCCCAGGAGTCTCTCACCCAAATCCTGGGTGCATATCACCAAACCCAGGACACCATGGCCCAGATCCTCGCCACTGTGAAGAAGACCCAGAAGCTGCAGAGTGAATAAAATCGGGAGGCTATGCAGCAGTGGCAGACCCACAATACCACCATGGCCTCCATGGCAGGGGTGCTGAAGGAACTCACTACCATCCTCCCTGAGTCCATCTCCCACCAGCAGCCCCCTTCCATTAGTCACATCACTTCTGAGCCCTCCATGTCAGCAACAGCTAGTGTAACGGAGGCCCTGCCACAGGACCCACAGACCACCAGCACCCCTACCCCTGTAGCTGACGAGCCCCCACGCAAATGAGAACGTCCAACCAGACATCCTGCTGGAACTGATGCCAAGACCACCACCAGGAAGTGACCCTCTCCTGAACATTCTCCCTTGTGTGTCACTGAGGCACCCTATTGACTGTCCTCTGATTGTCTCCGTACTCCCATGGCCACCGTACTGGATCTCGACTACCCACAGCTGGCCCAAGTACTCTGATGAGCCCACCTGCCATGACCCAACTCATCACCCCTGCACTTGCACATCCCAAATAAACACCATTGACTACAATTGCTGCCTACGTCTTTATTGTCATGAGCAGGAAAGATACCGCCAATACGTATGCAACAGTTAACCCAATGTCCTGCCAATGTATGTGTGAGTGACAGATGGGGAGCAATACGTAGCAAGGATTACAGTGGAGAAGGCAGTGGCTGAAGAGATGGGTCAAGGGAGGCAACAGGTGAGGCAGGGACCAGAGTGCACCACAGCAATGTCCTGAAAGTAGAACAAGACAGGGACATCAATCACTATAGGGGTCACATATACAAAATTAACTGACATGCACTGTAAGTACAGGAAGCCAAGGTTGAGATGGCAAGTCAAGTCCAAAAGGATATGGTCATAACAAACCCACATTCATAAGACATACTTCCCAAATGGTCCCTCCCTCATAGCAAACAGAGCCACAAGATAGGCAGTTCATACTGCCACAAACAGTAATGTTGCACCGCCTCCCAATGTCGATTCACAGTACAGGATACAATACAAAGCAAACCACCTAGTGTATCACACATATTACACTGGATCAGGCAGTTCAGGGAACAGTGGTTCTGCACATAGATGTCACAAGTGCAGCAACACAACAGAAGGATGGGAATAGCACTGACCTGTGCACAGTAACACCCCACCTCATGGCCACATGTAACTCCCCCCCCAAACCTCCCAGAGTCAGAGCTCCTTATCTCCAGTTATTACAGACAGCAGGTGGTAACATGGCACAAGGCAGACAGTGGAACTGGACATATCCCATTCATATGACACATACCTGTATCTCAATGGAAGTATTGTCGTATCAGCTCTGCTCTAGAGTCAGCTGTATCCTAATCATCTTCCTCATCATCACTCCCCTTGTCCCCTTCATCAGCCACTAGTACAGCTGCCACCTCCTCTGCATCCAGCAATGGGATGTGACATCTAAGGGCCAGATTGTGTAACATCCAGCAAGCAACAATGATCTGGCACACTTTCTGTGGTGTGTAGAGTAGGGCACCTCCGGAGATGTGCACACACAGGAATCTGGCCTTCAGCAGGCCAATGGGCCATTCAATCACCTGTTTTATACTACCGTGGGTCTCACTGTACCTGTTTTCAGCACTGTAGTCAGATGCCTCACGGGTGTCAGTAGCCAGGGAAGGTTGGGATAGCCAGAGTCACCTGTGTGCACAGAGGTAAGAGCCATGTCAGGACCAGGAGGGTGTAGTGTAGGTTGTGAAGGGTGTTGAGAGCAGAGTGGCACACATATGTGAGGATACATATGGATGAGGCAGGCCCGGTCCCTCTGTGGTGGTGCCATCATGTGTGGGACGGTGCTGTTCTGCAGAATGTTGGAGACATGCACAGAATAGAAGAACCTGGCTGTCACCTGTGTGATATATTGGTCAGCGAGATACACTACTTGCACATTGGTGGAATAGATGTTTTTATGGTTCCTATACACTTGTTCACTCCTCCTGGGTAGCACAAGGGCAATGTGGGTGCCATCTACGGCCCCTATCACATGAGGGACACGTGCTAGATCGTAGAAGGCAGCTTTCACAGTGGGCAACTGCACAATGTGGGAACCTAATGTAGCTGGGCATATGTTGTATCAGGGCACATAGGACGTCCTTCAGGACGTTGTTGAACATGGGGTGTGACATCCGTGCTGCCAAATCTACTGTCAACTGGAAGGACCCTTAGGCAAGGACGTGGAGGACTGACAACACCTGTATTGTGGGATAGCGTTGGGATGACGAATGGCAGTCAGTAGTTCCGGCTCCAAATGGGTCACCACCTCCATGATGGTCTGACGGTTCAGACGATAGGTCTGTATGATGTGTCGCTTTCCAGGGTGGCATGGTCGACTAGGGGCCTGTAACCGGAGCATTCCTCATTCTCAACATTCCACTGTGCCTGTGAATGGGAGGGAGTAGAAATCATGATGTGCAGCATTGACTATGTGGACGCTTTTCAGCTGTGCACAGGTCAACAAATGTCACCCATGGCACACCTTAAATGCACCCTGAATACATATTGCATATGTAAAATGGTGGCCGCCTGTCTTGCATGCACTGGAAAGATGGAAGCGTGCTCCTCCTGCCGGCGTAACACATCATGGCGGTAGGCAGTCTAAACTGCAATGCAACTCCTCATTGATTAACATGGTTGCCTATGGGAGACAGGAGCCAATGGTGATCGCCGACGGCGTTCACGTGATGTCCGTAGCAGCCGTTACTGCCATCTCATGTCCTCATGCTCACTTGACTCCTGACAGTCGTGCACAGAAGACCTCCACTGCATGTGCAGCTGTGTTTTGACTCTGGAAGCCAAGATGCCATGTCCTGCAGGAGATAGGGGCCCAGCCTTCACCCAGGAGGAATTGGAGAAGCTTGTGGAGGGTGTCCTACTCCTGTATGGACAGTTGTATGGGGCACCAGAGCAACAGGTGTGGCCAGTGTGACTGTCCTGTCTTTGAGTGGTGCATATGGGGATGGGGGCCATGGGACAAGTCAGTGTGACTTGAAAATGGACATGGGTGAGCAGTCTAAGCCTACGTGGATTGATGACATGTGAATGTGGTAGTGAGATATGTGCTGTCCAGTGCTGTCCCTGTGATGCCACTCTACATTAATTTGTCCTTCTGTCTGTGTCACCCATGCAGGTCAGTGCCCATCAGAAGAAGGGGATATGGCGTGCCATCACCAGACAAGTGCAGACCCTGGGAGTCCATGCCTGGCAAAGCACCCAACCGCAAAAAGAGGTGGGAGGACCTGAGACTCTGGGCCCAGAAGACCGCGGAGGCCAAGCGGGGTACGTCCCCCCAATGTGGGAGGGGTGCCCATCGGACCCTGACCCCCTCGATGGCCTGCATATTGGCGGTGGCCTACCCTGAGGTGGATGGGTGCTTGAGGACAGCACAGCAGCCACAAAGGGGTGAGTACACACTCTTGCTTCCAATGTGTGTTGCCATAGTGGCTCTGGGTTATGAACTAATGGGAAGCTGTGGATTCATGTCAAAGCCAGCCGGGCAGGATTTGCATCAAGGTTGTGTGGCCATGCAGTCTGTGAATGGAGGTGCAATTAACTCCAATGTGCTATCTGTGTTGTCACCTACTACCAATATATGCTAGGAAGCACATGCCAACAAGATGATAGCATCTGTGGTGTCAGGCCTTTGTAATCAGTTGATGCCAACCTCTGTGCCAGGGGTGACTGTTAAGTCCTCAATCTGCTGCCAGGTACTGTATGTGTAGTGATGTAGGGTGGGCCAAGATGTCACTGTGCTATTTGACAATGGCTTAGAGGCCTAGTTGGCATGCCAACTAGCCATGCAGGATTCTGTTGGTTCTGTAGTCCAGGAATAGTGTGTCTCTACGGGCATGTGAAGAGGGCAGGTCCTGGGCAGGTGTGGCGGGTATGCCTCTTATCATGTAAACAATTGCATCTGTATCAGTGTCAGTGGTATATATGTGCATTGCTGTGGTTTCCCCAATGGTGCTCCATTGTAGTAGCATGTGTAGGCAAGGGCATGGCGTGCCATGGCATGGCATCAGATGATGTTAGAGTTACTCTGTGTGACTGTTGTGCTGGCATTGTCAGACTGCACCCTGTCTCTCTCTCTCCCACCCACCATACTTCTCTCTCCTCCTCTGTCTTTGTGTGCATCAACATCATCTGGCAAAGGAGAAGAGGCACCAGCGAGTGAGCATGCTGTAGCCCACGGGACCCAGGAGGCTGATAACAGCAGAGCTGAGGGGACCAGTGGGACATAGGGTGAGGGGAGTGCCTTGGGGGAGACAGGATCAACGACACCATCTTCAGATTCCTCCTCCGATGGATGCTCCCTGGCAGTGGCGGACCCATCTGGGACCATCCCACCATCGTCCTTGACCGCCAGCCCCCTTACCAGCACTGCTCTTCCTGTTGCTCCCCACCCAGTTGCCCCGCCCCCTCACCCAGGATGGTGGGCATCTTCTTCACCACATGCACCACTGCTCCTGCCCCAGTCAGCCCTGCTTCCTGTATAAGGAGGCTATTGACTTCCTGAGGTCCATCTCTGTGGGGCAAACAACCATCATGAATGCCATCCAGGGACAGTCATCCCAGATGCAGCAGACCAATGCGTTCCTGGAAGGCATTCATGGTGCCCTGCCTGGCCTGCAGAGATTGTTTCAGGATCTGGCCTCCTCCCTGATGGCAGCCAGTGTCCCTTCTTCTTCCGTCCCCCCTCCAGCTAACTGTTCCCAAACCCACATCCCTCTACCCTCACCCATTCAAGGCACACTTACTGACCCACATGCATCCACATCAGCAGGCACAGTACACAAGCACAGACACAAGCACCTAAAACGGCACAACAGCCATGCACACACCCAACATTCAGATGCAGACATGCCAACATCCACTCCCTTCACTGACTTCCCCACCACTTCCCCCTCGCAGTCACAACACCACTCACACCTGCAGTCAGCACCTCATCAGTCCCAGATCCTTCCGTATGTGCCCTCACTGCCACGGTCACCACAATATCAGAGCCCCATACGTATTCCCCATACACCATATGCACACACACCACGACAGTCAACACACCCACATGCAGCATATCCACCCTACCTGCAGACACCACTCCAACGTTCGGCCACGTATCCCCCCTGCCATCTTCCTGCATCTCCTCCACCCCTCCTCCCAGTACACTTAAACACCCACACTCACCCACCCAACACTCACCCAGCATACACATGGCACACACCCACGCACCTGCACCCAAGGCAGCCCCACGTACACACCTCTCACCCATACTCTCTCCCTTCACTCCCAAACGTCCTTCCATGACCTACCTTGTTTCCCAGGAAACATTTCCTGACAGAGTTTTCCCTGTTCCCTTCCATTGGCCCAGTCCCTATTTCCCCCATGCACCCTGCTACCCTTCCCAGACCCCTGCCTTCTACCTCCCATGCCTCCACTAGACTTTGCCATGCCCCTTCCCCTCCTAGGACGTCCACCCCAACAAATTCCACAGTTACCCCTCCCACAGCCAAGGCCAAGCCCCCTTCCTCCACTTCAAGGGCCAAGCTCAAACCACCCCCCTCCTTGCTAAACCACCACCGTCTAGCGGCAAGCCTAAGGACCCCAAACCCAGCCCAAAGGACCTCCCCTCCAAACCTAGCCCAAAGGACTCCCCTCCAAGCCCAAACCCCCCCACCCCTGAGGTGCCTGCATGCCCCATTGATGCCCCTGCCCTGTGGAGACCAGCACTTTGCAGTCAGGAATCAAGTTGGGGCCTCATTCTGTGCCCTGTGTTGTTGGGGCGGAATGAACAATTTTGGACTCGCCCTTGGGCCTCATTGTACATAGTTTTATGTGTTCTAAGTTATTTATTATATCTGCACCGCTGCGCCGTTGGTGTCGATGGAGACAACCTTGTCCTGGCTTTCCTTCCCCATGTATGTGTCGTAATTATGCGAATTGGAATGTGTGTATGTGTGTGTGTTGGAATGGGTATTAGTTTTTGTGTGTGTGTAGGCGTGGCTTGCTGTGCTGTGTGTGTGTGTTGTGTGTACTAATGTCCTTCCCTCCAGTATGTGCTAGGCTGGTTTACTTACAGTTGGTGTCTTCTTGGGCGTTGCTGGTCCTGGAAGTCAATGGTCAGCAGGAGCATTGGGAAGACTTGCAGTTCACGTGCCATGGCGCCTACGGACGTGCCTGTGTTCCTGAAGGTGAGTGTTCCCTTTTAAGTTGTTCGTTTCTGCCATGCTTTTTGTGGCAGTGAGATCGCCTTGGAAATGTTGGCGGTGTGCAGCCTCGTAATACGGATGTGGGAAACTGCCTGACTGCTGGCCTGGAGATGCTGCGCCAGTCCGTCCACACTGGCGGTTCGAATGGAAACCTGGCTGTGTTCTGCAGTTGCCTTCCCCCGACTCGTAATATGGCGGTCTTAACTGCCGGGCCCGCAACAGTCTGACCACCTTCACCACAGCAGTCCACTGACCACCATACTCATAATGAGGGACCTAGTTTGGTAAATTTTCTTTCGAAAGCATCAGTCTGTATATCTGTTCAAATGCTGTGGAAATATCAGTGAAAGGGGCATAAACAAATTGACCACGGATACTGACATATTTTTCAAATATTAACTGTAATATAGCAATATTGTCCAGTGCACAATAATTATTTGTAAAACTGGTTTGTCCCATGGGTATTATATTTTTCTCATCAACCCAGTCCTTCAAATGCTCCAGAATACTTTTTGCAAATATCTTTCCGACCGAATCGAGTAGTGTGATCTGCCTATAATTGCTCAGAAGATTATAAGGGCCCTTCATGTGCAAAGGAACAATAATACTTCCCGACCACGATTCTGGAATCACTTCTTTTAAATAACAATAACGAAACAAAGAATGGGCCAGAGAGGTGCTTCCTTCTTTATAACTGAATTTGGAATCTCGTCGGTCCTCAAAGTCGCTGAAGATCTCAGACCAAGAATAGGGTTTTTGATCTGCTCAGTTGTGGGAGGACCATAGGCACAATTATTGCCTCCATCAAGGGAGTCAAAAGACACTTTAGAAAAATCGCCATCCATCGGATTGGGGCATATAAGGGTTGGCATAAATATCCAGCAATATTGCAGCAAACGACAGAGTGAAACAAGGGAGCCTGAAGGGTGAAAACAATGTAACAGTGGTGACAAATGACTTTTGTTCCCAAAGATTTCAGATGACGTTCTGACAGGGAACTGGTTTCCATCAAGTAGTGGTCATGCGAGTGGTGTGATAGCTATTCTGCTAAAACCAAGCATAACTCGGTCATTTGAAATTAATTTCACATCCTTCGAATTTTGCGTAATAGATTAAGGTAAAATAGAAGGGAGCACTACATTTGGCCGGGGAAGCCTTGTTGCTATGTAATTCATATATCCCCCGGTTGCTGAGACTAATACTGCCTTTAATTGTATAGCTGAAACCTGGGAAGTAGAAACATGCTGCACAGTTTTGATCGTAGGGATCTAAATGCAAAAACCTCCAACTACGCACCTAGCATATATGCAGACACGGAAAAAGAGCAGGCATTCAATATCCCAGGAATCACACTTCCAAGTAACTCGAGAGTGGACTCTTGGAGAACCTTATTGTTAAAATTCCTGAGAGAGTGAGACTGTATAATAGTAAATGGAAAATTAGGTAAAGTATTCCCACAATGTATACCAACTAATGGGATATGTGAGGCATCTATTTTAGATTTATATAATTTGTTTCTACCATATAGTTGGCCAGTTGTCTGATAAGGGGAGCTGGAGCATCTCTACGAGTAAACATAGGATTTTAAGGTGTGTTAGGACCTCTCAATAAATAATTCGAATAATTAGAATAGTAATATGGATTGGTTATCCCTGAGTGAAAATAAGGTTAATACTTTTTGGAATGAGAGGATTTAGCTACAATATTAGACCAAGCAATTGTAGAGACATCTGTGCCCAGCACCAACATATTAGAAACATTTGCATTGTCACGAATAAGATGGTAAGAAAAAACTTGATAGAGGCGAAGGTAGGAAAATCAAGGTCTAAGAATAAAAATGTCCTAAACATAGATGCTAATATGACAAAGAAAATCAATAGCTTAAATAGACAGCTATTTAAATATTAACTACATATGAAAGGGGAACGATAATCACCTGAAGAAGAAAAAAAATAGGCAAGAGGCACAGGGTAAGAAACAAACATAAGATTATACATGTATTGCATTGCGGGAGGCTGAGAAATTAACGAATAGCAGATCTTGAAAACTTGTGGCTGAAGCAACAAGAAATAGGCGGGCATCCCTACCATTTACTCTTAGCGGAGACATATGGATGAACATATATTTCCAGGATGTACGTGGCAAATAAGTGCACTTAAAAATTATTTGACTAAATTATTCAGAAACACAGTCCCTGTATAGGATCACCGACACCCGTCAGCACCACTGATAAGAAGTTACATAATAAAAGCCAGATCTTCAGCAGGTATGGGGCCAGATAAAACACCAGTAACAGTTATGAAAAAATAGATGCCCTGCGATGTGCTCACTTTTTATCACCAAATTTTGGCATCTGTTATTTAAGTGGGACTATTTCCGAATTTTGCCGGGGCAGGATAATAATTCGTCGGTATAAAGAAGAGAAAAATCACTTTTATCAAATTATAAAAATAGCACCATTAGACGTAGTAGGTAAAACCTTCTCTATAAGTATTTTGGAACATTTGCAAAAACTGGTAACAGAAAGAAAGAGTCTCCCTATGCACCCAGAAGGGTTTAGAAAAAATACTTGACAATATTTCAATTTTGCAAGTAATTTTGGAAAAGTATACCAGAAAACAATATATGTATGCTGCGTTTACAGGCTTTGCCACTGCATTTGATCGAGTGGACTGAACCACATTATGGAAAAAGCTGATTGAACTGGGAATTCCTTGGTTACTCTTGCAATTGATAATCTTTTTATATTCCTCAACCTGGAACCAAGTACTCGTGAGGTTTACAACGTGTTACTCCAAAAATAAGCACAAATAATGGCCTAAAATCGGAGTTCCTGTTGGCTCCATTATTGTGTTCACTTTATATTTATATACATCTTATCCAGTGTAGAAGATGGCCCATTGAGAGGGTGGGTTAATTATCCTGCTTACTTTATGCAGATTGTAATTGTAATTGTATTTATATAGCACTTACTATTCCTGACGAGGAGTCAAAGCGCTTTTCACTGAGTAGCACGCTACTCCTGAATCCAAAAGGATTATTGGTTGATTAGTACAGGGAAATATGAGAATAGTATTAGTATCCGAAAATATGAGCTTAATTTTGGGGGTGAACATGTGAGTCTGTTATTTGGATTAAATAGAATAGTGGATGGACAGAAGAGGGAAGAATATAGAAAGTATTAATTGGGAGCTCATAGTAGTAAGATGAGTTTGGAATGAGTGAAGGCTGAGATGGAGGAAGGAAGAGTCTGTAGAAAGGGTTTGGGTAGATCATAGTACTAAATGAGGTTTGGGAAGAGTCAAAGAAGACATACACGAGGGAGAATTTAGTAGGGTTGTTTGGGAGACCGTAGTAGTAATCTGAGGTTTTGGGTGAGCCCGGAGGGATAGTGGAGGGAAGAGCCTAGGAAGGGTTATTTTGGAGATCATAGTAGTAGAATGAGGTTTGGGATGAGTCTGAGAATGGAGCTAGAGGACAGATTGAGAGAGGTATAGGGTGAGACAAAGTAGTGCATTGGAGAGAGTGTTTTTTCTTTTGTGCGGCAGGACTAAACTATTAAATATATAGATACATGATTACATAGAAAGTGAATATATGTATAAGGAAGATAATATATTGAGATTTAAAGTTGTATTGCATAAACACAGACTTTCAAGTGTTACAGTATTTGAAGGCAATTTATTTGTGTGCTTTTTATTTTTATAAATATTTGTTGTCTTTTCCTCAATATTTCAATAGTAATATTCACCTATTGTGATAGTTAAAACAGAGACTCATAAGTATCCAATCAAGCAACTTACATAGAAACTATCCAATGACTGATGAACATCTTGAACATAGGATAATACATATATATATATATATATATATATATATTTTTATATATATATATATATATATATATATTTATATATATATATATATATATATACACTCAGCAATGCGGCCACACACCACGACGCGCTCTGCAGTTGGTGCATTATGCGAGAGCTGGCTGTGCTCTCAGTCAATATAAAATCCAAAATTAGATGGCAGCGCACACTGTTAAGGTTGATTTGCTTAACTTAATTTATTTGTTAAGTGCAAAGGACAAAGGAAACAACGCGTTTCGACTAACCAGTCTTCTTCAAAGTTACAAAGTCCTTTCTTTTTGTCATTATTTATACCTTTGTGCTCAAAAATCTTTTACAATGCATTATGGTTGTTATAGTCCACCACTATTTTAACCAATAAGTTAATATTTATATAACAAATTTAAACAACACATTCTTCCAAAGTGCATTCAAATATATACCCTGTTTCACATAAACAAACATTTACATTAGCAACAAAGAAAAAGGACCATTCAAAATAAACAATACATTTCTGTACTCTAATTACATGTCCTCAATTCACTCGAAAAATGTTTAAAACATTTTTTGCACCATTATTTTAGATTTCCATTGTTAATTATTTTGTGTTCCCGAGAAATATCTGCAATCATATGATAAATTGATGTCCTATTCAAAGAAAACTGTACTCATTATTGCCACAACAACAATCTCATGCTTATTACTCCACTTATTCTTCACAAGTGTATAAAGAGTTCCTCATCATTGTTCATCCCAAACGGTATCTTAGTTCTCACTTTAATAATATACCTTGATTCTAGCTGTCTAAGTTTCCTGACTCTATCACCACCTCTTTCATGTTCCGGGATATGGTCCAACCCATAATATCTTAAAGTTTTCCAATCATTATTGCCATGTATATATATATATATATATATATATATATATATATATATATAGTTATAGTCAGGACCAAGTTTCTACATAAAAAAGTTTTTTTACATGCCTATATTTGTGGCTCTGCTTGATAAATCTTCAGGAAACATTCCCCAAAAATTGCAAGTCCAGTCAGCTGCTGCCTGGAAAGTTTCAGGGTGATTCGTCCAGAGGGAACCGAGAAAAAGGGGAAGTCCCAAAACAGGTTTTCCCCATTAATTTTTTCATGGGGACTTTGAACAGCTATAGTGCAAAAACTACTGAACGGAAGTACACCAAATTTGGCAGAAAGGTAGGTCCTGGTCCAGAAAGTGATCTTCTTTTGTTTTGGTGTAATTGTGTTCAGTAGTTTCAGAGGAATTAAAGAAAATCCAAGTTTGTTTATCTAGGGACTAGAAGGATATGCGGCCCCACCCAATCTCGTGCTGAAATCTGATTGGCTTACAATACTTCAACAACAGAAGTTGTTGAAGTGTTGTCAGCCATTTTGGGACTCAGCTGAAGCCAAGTCCCAAAAATAAAGTAAAAAAGAAAAGGGTCCAGAATACGAACTCCCTGACCCTTTGGCTCTGGTGGTGTGGTCCTAAAGGGATCCCCCAGTCTAAAAAGCATTTATTTTTATTTTACAGCTGGAGTCGCGGTGGATCCACATATCCGCGATAAAAAAAAAACAAAGTGCGGTCTCTAGCGCATCGTTATTAGAATGCTCCCGGGAGGGCCAAGTCCCGGGGGCTTATGTGTAGAAAAGCCAAAATACAATTTATTTGCACCGTGCACCACCACCTCTGGGGCATTCAGGTAATAATAAGCGGTGGGACCACCACCCCAGGGGTAAAATGCAATTTATTTTGTGGAGGGCAGCGCAACCCCACCCTCCCACCCCATTGCCCCGGGGAACACCACCCCTTCCGGTGCAAAATGCAATTTATTTGCAGGGGGACTGTGCTGCTCCGGAGACCCCCATCCCACAGGCAAATATTTAAAATAAGAAAGGGGGTCCCTTTGTGACCCCCGTGCCCCACCACCCTCCAGGGCCTGCTCCTGCTGTGTCCCAGGGTGCCCACCCCCGGGACATAGCTGTTTGCTGTGGCTTGGCTGCAGCTCTGCAGCTGCAGCCAAGCCACAGCAAACATGTTTGGTTTTGAAAGCAGGTCCTGCTGTCGAAATCCAAAGCTTTCATCTTTGTCTCCTGCAGAGATGAAATGCTTCAGCAAGCATGGAGCTGCTGTCAAAGCAGCTCTGTGCTTGCTGAAGCAATGGCACTCGTGCCTTAAGGTAACTATAAGGTAACTATAACTCGTGCCCTCACCATGCACTGCTAATTACCCCACAAATTACGGCACTCATGACACCTTTGATAACATCCTTAATAACATCAATGTAATATTTGAGGTAAAATGTTTGAGGAAAAAACTGTGCCTGGGAGTGGTGCGAGTTATATTTACCTTAGGGCACAAGTTATAGTTACTTGAGATAACTTTAACTGTAACTGATGAATTTCTATGGTTTGGCGCATTTAAAATGTGAGCCTAAAGCAGGCCTAAAGAGTATGTATATATATACATGGCTGATTATACATATTTGTGTGGGGGTAATAAATTCCACATAGATTGGGCGCTTTAACAGAGAAAGATGTACTACCTATTTTCTATTTCTTGTATGGTGGGGTTTTGAGGCGAGGTGCCAATCTTGAGCGGAGATTTATTTGTTGAATGTATTTGGTGGTTTTATGCCTAATGAAAAGTGGTACTGTTCTATGTATTGTTTGCGGGTGATACAAAGCAGTTTGAAGGTGGATCTTCTGACAATGGGAAACAAATGTAGGGCCCTCAAGGTAGGTGATATGGGGTTTGAGGCTTTACATGTAGGAGTAGTCTGGAGTTCTGAATCTATTGTAGCCTTTTTTATAGTAGACAGAGATGATCCATGTTAGAGGCCATTGTTGTATTCCAGTTTAGACTGTACAAGAGAGATTGTAGCCTGGACCTTATGTGGAAATCCCAGGTGAGGGAAGATGCCTCACAGAGCTTGATCTTACTAATTTTTCCACTTGGTAACTCATTGTTAACTTGAAGTTCATGGTAATTCCAAGGTTTCTTATTTGCATAAATAGTTTAGGAGGTGGTCCCAGATCGTCAGGCCAGGCGCAGAGGTGGTCATAATTTTTCCAATCACCACATGTAACTATTTAATGTTTGGAAGTATTCAGTTTGAGATGGCTCCATGTCATCAGTGGCTCTGAGGCAACTGACGATTTTGAGTTTCCAATGTCTTTGGGGCTTTCCAGTTCAGGGAGTATTTGTGTGTCACCTGCATAGTTATTGCATGTAAGCTAAAATTCATTGATCATTGCCGGTAATGACTACATGTAGATGTTGAAAAACATGGGTGAGATGGTTGAACCTTCAGGGACCCATGCTTTTGTGAAGTAAAATTTAGATGAGAAAGGGGGAGTATGGATGACATTTGTTCTGTTTTAGGATGTGATCCAGCCGAGAGCAGTCCCTTCTATGCCGGCTTTGTAGAGTCTTTGTATTAGGGTGCCATGGTCAACTGTGTCAAAGGCAGCTGAGGGGTCCAAAAGAAGTAGTGCAGCAACTCCTTTGCGGTCTACTGTGTTTTTAAGGTCATCCCAGATGGCGATGAGGGCAGATTGTGTGCCTCGTCCTGGGCAGAATCCAGTTTGATAGTCTGAAAGTATGGAGTTATTTTCAATGAATTGTGAAATCTGGGTGAATGCTGCTCCTTCTAGCAGTTTTCTCAGGAAAGCTCCATTTGTAATGGGTCTGTAGTTATAGGGGTCATGAGTGTCCAGGTTTGTTTTCTTTAATAATGGGCATATGTATGCCTTTTTTAGGTCTTCTGGAACAAGTCATGTAGTTAAAGAGTTATTGATGACTCTTCTTACTTCTTACTGGTGTGGCAGCGCAGTAGATAAAAGAATGTTCTTGAAAATGTGTGGTGGACAAAGGACCAGAGGACAGCCAGAAGGCCTGCTTGTTTTGAACAGATCCATAAATTCACTTTGTGATATTTGTTCAAACTAATGCAGGGGCTGGGTTGACTTACTTCTAGGAAATGGGTCGGTGCTGGTGGTTTCCTTTGTTTTAACCAGGGGTCCAATGTGTCTGCTTTGGATGCATAATGATTTGCCAGTTCATCTGTGATTCTTGAGTATTGGGATGACTTTCTTCTGTGCATTTAGGTTTACAAAATTTGGTGATAATTTTATAAAATTCTTAATTTGCAGATTTAGGGCCATATTTATAATTTTTGACGCAAAACTGCGCTAATGCAGTTTTGCGGCAAAAAAATTTGCGCCGGCTAACGCCATTCTGAAGCACCATGCGGGCGCCGTATTTATTCAATGATGTTAGCCGGCGTTAGCCGCCGGCGCTGTCTGGTGTGCGTTAAAAAAAACCACGTACACCAGGCAGCGCCGGCGTAGGGGGAAAATGGAGTATGGGCGTCCACAAATGGTGCAAGTCAGGAGGAGGCAAAAAAATAGCCTTAACCCGATTTGCGCCATTTTTTTACGACGCCCAACCCCCATTGAAATTACTCCTGTCTTAGCAAAGACAGGAGTCATGCCCCCTTGCCCAATGGCCATGCCCAGGGGACTTCTGTCCCCTGGGCATGGTCATTGGGCATAGTGGCATGTAGGGGGGCACAAATCAAGCCCCCCTATGCCACAAAAAAAAAAAAATAATAATACTTACCTGAACTTACCTTAATGTCCCTGGGGTGGGCCCCTCCATCCTTGGGTGTCCTCCTGGGGTGGGAAAGGGTGGCAGGGGGTGTCCCTGGGGGCAGGGGAGGGCACCTCTGGGCTCATTCTGAGCCCACAGATCGCTTAATGCCTGCCCTGACCCAGGCGTTAAAATCCGGCGCTAATGCGGGTTTTTTAGACCCGTCCACTCCCGGGCGTCATTTTTGCCCGGGAGTATAAATACGACGCATATGCATCGGAGTCATTTTTTAAGACGGGAACGCCTACCTTGCATATCATTAACGCAAGGAAGGTGTTCACGCAAAAAAATGACGCTAACTCCATGAACTTTGTCGCTAGACGCGTCTAATGCCAAAGTATAAATATGGAGTTAGTTTTGCGTCGAATTTGCGTCGAAAAAAATGACGCAAATTCGGCGCAAACGGAGTATAAATATGCCCCTTAGCATTTTGAATTCTTTCTGAATGGTACCTTTTTTAGGCTTGTTTTGATTATTGATTTGTATATTCTGTTATGTTTTGCATAGGTGAAGATTGCTGTTTGCTTTGAGCCACGTTTGATACAGCCTTCTGATTTGTTGTTTTATCTTTTTCAGTTCTGTGTTACTCCAAGTGTTTGTTTTCTTTTCTCCTGTTTTGTTGTTCTTAGTGGTATTAGGATAGCAAAAGCTTCCTAGAGACACTCATAAAGTTTTTGAATGGCATCTATGTCTGTGTTGGTTGTTAGTTGTGTTTCTACGTATTCAAAATTTAGTTTGTTCCATGGTCAATAGATGGATGCATGTAAAATGGTCTTGGGTGTTTTGATTTGTGGTGTTTTATGTTGGAAAGCTACCAAATGGTGGTCTGACCATGTGGCTGGTGTTATCCTTTGAGAGGTAACTAGTTCTGGATTTGCAAAAATTACATCTAGGATGTGTCCAGCGATGTGTGCAGGATTGTGTGAGATCTGATGTAGGTTCAGTGTGACTAGGCCATTGATGATAGTTTTCAGAAGGGGCATATTGGATTTGTCAAACATATTGTTCAGGTCCCCAAGAATGCATAGGTTGGAGTATAGTGTCATCAGGGTTGAAACTTTGTCTAGAAACGTGTCTGGCAGTGTTGCATTTCTAGGTGGTGGTCTGTAAGGAGGAGGAAGTTACAGGAGGAAGTTTATTTAGGGTTGTATCTGGAGATGAGGACCTCACGACCTTGTATGTTTCTAATTAGTGATGAAAGTATTATGAAAGTGTGTGTGATTTTGATGTGCTGGTGTCTGTGTTTTGTTTTTGTAGAGCAGTGACAGGAGATATTGATATAGTGATTTTGTGAGAAGGATTTGTATGTAACGAACTGCTGGTGAGTGGTATTTGTACAGGGAATGATGATGTGAATTGGAGAAGTGTATGTGGTGTGTACGAGGGGATAGGCAAGAGTTATGAGTGTTTGTGTTAGATTTGGTCACTGGAAGAGGTAATATGTGTGATGGAGTGGATTTTAAGGATTATTTGATGTGTGTTTTTGGTAAAAAGAGGAGGAGGGTGTTAGTGAATGATATGATAGAAGGCCTGAGTATAGATTTCATTGTGATAAAAAGTGGTCTGTTAGGAGGAAGTAGAGGATAAACCTGGTGTTTTGTACAAACAGGGAGTCTGTGTCTGGATGCAGTAAAGTTATGTATAATGTAGTTTTGTGTTGTGTTGGTGATGTATGGAGTTGTTAGTTGTGTAGGACAGATTTGTGTTTTGTGTGAGAATGAAGGTGCCATAGTGTTGTAGTTGGGGGCAGAAGGGTGAATACGTGTTGTTTGTAGATTTTGTAGTGGTTGTTGCAACTTTGAAATCTGAATGAGGTTTATTTGTGGTACATGAGTAGAATACCTTTTCTGATATTGTGCTAGGATGTTTGTGGATGCGGATGGCTTAAGGTGGCTGCTGGTCACTGCAAAAATTGGGCAACATCTCTGGACCTAGGCCCGACCAGTCACAAACAGACAACTGCCCTTGTTCTCTCTCCCCTTAGCCTTGACGCCTGGGCTGAGACGCCCCAAACCCTAGGCTTAAATAGCCCTATTGGCCAATGGAGCCCTAACTCTAGCCAATCAGAACCCTAACCCTAAACCCTAAACCCTAGAGCCAATGGGAGACCTGGACCTATTGAGTAATCCCAGCCTTAGCCTTATTTGCCAATCAAAACCCAGACCTTAAGCCCATTAGGAATCCTATCCCTAGGATCCAATCAGAACCCTAGCCCTAACAGCCAATCAGAACTCAAACCCTAAACCCTTAGTCCAATAGAAACCCTAGCCCTAACTGCCAATCGAAACTCAAACCATAAGTCCTTATTCCTATAGAAATCCTAACTCTAGCCACCAATCACATCACAAATGTAACAACCAATAAAAACGTATGTAAGGGGCAAGTGACATTAACCACAAGCTGCTGGGGCAGAGGGTAGGGAGATGCTCCTCAATTCAGAATCTTCTTGGTTACACTCAGGCTCAATCCACAGTTTGTACCTTCTGCAGGTAAGGCCCAGTTCTGAAACCACTAAAATACTGATTTTCGCACACTTAAACTAATCACTTTTTCAAGCCAACAACAAGGGTTACATACACTTTCCAAACACAGTTTAAACCATAAAGCAGATTAAGCAATCTCCTAAACACGCTCTGGTTAGCCACTGATGTGTATTGTGCCTATTTACCTTGTACAGGGGTGTATGGGGCCTTAGTACACTAAAGAGAAAAAACTAGGAGAGAAATTTAAACAGTCACGGATAGAACAAAGCAGCAGTTTTTAAAGTACAAAAATCATGCAAACCAACAGGTAAACATAAACAGCACTTTTAAAATGTCACGAAAACACAACACTGTGTTCTTCCCACCTTTCTTTGTCTCTTGTTCACTTGGCTGTGTAGGGTACAAAGAACCTGGGGTCACAAAATGGAGGTGGCTCTGTTGGGGTTTACTTCACAAACTTAAAGGGCTAGGGCAGGAGTGGGAAGAGGGCTCAGGGTTGCATGAGAGCTAGAAGGCCAATCAGCAAGCACAGGCTGATACAGTAACATGACACATACAAACTTACAAAGACGTTTGACTAATTTGAAAGCTTTTTTGGATAGTCATTATATGAAAATTATAACAACAAAAAGTAAAATTGTGTTATTTAAGCATAGAAATAATGTGATGTCCCCCATTTTAGGTGGTTGGAGGGGAAGGATGCTCTGGAAGTAGTAAAGGACTGTATGTATCTGTGGAAGATTTTGAGCTCCTCGCTTGACAATAAAGCACACATTGGCACTGTTACGCAGAGAGCAATGAATCACACAAATGGACTCCATAGTTTTTGTACTTCACATGGGCGACAATATTGTAATCACCTCTTACCACTGTACCAGATAAAAATCCCCAGACAGTTCTATATGCAGAAGAATCAATTGATACAGGGAAATGGGCATTTATGGATTTAGTGGAAGGGAGAATACTTAGGAAACTCTTCTCTGTGAGCACATTAGCACCAATATATGCTATCAGAGTAGGACCAGAGTTGCCCAGTGTTTATGCATTGGCCATTGCTTTACGTTTAAGGTGGGGTCTTGGCCTGTTACTTTCTGAAAAGAACTCTTTGCGTAAATTATTAGCCACCGAGATTATGAAGGAAAATTATTTCCTTTTTATACTTGGCAAAAGTATATTATTTGCCTTACAATGTTTTGAATTGGAAAAAGAAGTAGTTATAAAGATGTCAACATTGGAAGTATAATGGTTGTTGAAGAAATGTTGCCCAGCTCTTAGTATGCAAAGAGATATAAAGGGGCTCATTACAAGTTTGGTGCTCTCAATGCTGGATCGCCAAACTTGTGGGGAGGACGCCATGGTGGTGGGGTTCCCCCCTCACCCTACTACAAGGTTTCCGCTGGCCTGACCTGACTGAGCAGTGAAAACCTTGAAATAGAGCTGACCAGCGGGAATATTGCTACAAGATAGCACTCAGCTCCCTTAAAGGAGCTGAGATTTATCTCGTAAGAGAGAGGGGGCCAACCAGCACCCTTGGAATGCACGCTGTCTGTCTGCAAAGCAGACAGTAAGAATTCCGATAGTTTTGGGCAGGAGGGCCCCGGTGCTGCCCATGCCATTGTTTGCAGGGACCCCCCTGTGGCCCCCTGCATTTGTTCTCCACCAGCATTTTCATGGTGGAGAAACTGCCATGGAAAGGCTGGCAGAGAACAAGGTTGTATTCAGCAGGGTGGCACTGAGTTCAGCGCCTCCTGGCTGATTACAACCAAGACCACCGTCACCCCATTAGGATCATGGATCCTGGAGGATACGTCGGTCCGATAGCGGTCTGACCGCCAAACTCATAATGTGGCAGTTAGACCGCCGCAGCCGTGGCGCTCTGACCCCCTCCGCGAGGCTGGAGGTCTTGTGACTGCTAGCCTTGTAATGAGGACCAAAGTCCTGTATTAGTAACAACAAATTTCTAGATATTAGCTCTAATTTTGAAGAACAAGTAGCACAACCTTATGTAGAATCAAACTTATATCATGGGGTACAAATAATTATTTTCTTAATTAGATTAATTATGCTCCCTTACGGATTATAACAAATGCATGGAATAAAGAAAAAAGAGAAGAGTGTATTTGTAAGTTATGGAATGGGGGTGTAGAAGATTTAGATCTTGTACTTTTTTCTGTCCGGCAGTACGGAAACAATACTTACGCTCTCTTTCTTATGATTTTGAAATAATATCTCTGAATTTTGTACACCCTATCCTTATTTGTCCACAAAATAAAATGACCTGCCTCCGGCTTTTTTTTTGATTTTCTAGATGTATAGTCCATCAATCAGGATTTATAAAACGTGGCTAATCAACCACTAGAGCATCCAGGGACTTGCAGGTCCCAGAGGCTTATTCGAACAGCGAGGTCTTGAGGGCCATTTGGAATTCCGGAAGTAAGGTGAGGGTCTGGAGGTGCTGTGGGAGGCTGTTTTAAGTTTTGGTGAGATGTGAAAGAAGGAGCATCCTCCACTTCTGATTTGGTAGATGTGGGGAGTATGGCAAGTTAAAGGGAGGCAGAGCGTAGTCTTCTCAATGTTGATGGAAGTTCAGGAAGTGGTTATGTACGCGGGTCATTGGTTGTGTAGATCCTTGTGTGCATGGGTCAGCAGCTTTAATTGGCATCTGTTCTGTACAGGAAGTTAGTGGACTTGCCTGAGGTGGGGTGTGATGTGTGTTTGTCGGTGAAGAACAAGGATGAGTCTGGCTGTGGCATTCTGAATGGTCAGAAGTCTCTGTCGGAGCTGAGCAGCGATTCCTAGGTAGAGGGTATTGCTATAGTCCAGTCAACAGGTGATGAGGGCCTATGTCACAGTGCATCTCATGTGTAGGGGTAGCCACTGGAAGATTATGCGTAGCATGCACAAAGTAAGGAAGCGAGCGGAGGAGACGGCGTTGATCTGTGATTTCATGGTGAGCTTGTTGTCAATGATGGTTCCAAGGTTTCTGGCATAGTTGTAAGGAGTGGGTGCAAGTCCTAGGTCTGATGGCAACCAGGAGTCGTTTGATGTGTTTCTGCTTTTGCCAAAGATCAGTATTTCCAACTTGATTGTGTTCAGCTGCAGGCAATTGTTCTTCATCCAGTCAGTGACACTTGTCATGCATCTGTGGAATGTATAAAAAGTTCTTTAAGGCAATTTAATTAAGTAATACAAAGGATTTTTTTGAGAAAAACGTTTTATAAGTTTGATTTGTATCAACTATTGATGAACACTTTTATGTTCTTCAGAAAATTTAATTTTAATATTAGGATAGGTTTTTAGCAACCTTAATACTGAGGTGATAGTATTTAAAAGTGTTAATTGATGTGCTCTGGGATATAGTGTTTAGTTTGTTTTTTTCCTGATATGCCTTTTCTGAATTTGATAACATTTACACGTGAGACAAGCTAGGCGGAAATCTGTGTAATATTAGGTAAATAAAAATGGTTTCATTACTTAACGGTCTACAGAGCAAGCACAGCCTTCCTCTGTGTGCTTTAGGGAAATGATTTCAAAATAAAAGGCAGTACAATTTTCTAAATACATTAGATAAAATTCAAAGGTTTTAAAATCAATTTAATTGGGTGGGCCTCCATTTAGCCATGACTACGAAGCATTTCATCAAAATGTATATAACTCCCTTCACTTGCACATCGCACATTCTTTCATTTTATTGTCCTGTCCTTTTTTTCCTGCGGTTTGGCAGGTATGAACAATCATACAATATCATAACCAGCTGTCCACAATCAGCTTTAAATATTACTCAAATGAAAATGGTGATTAGCCAGAAGGTCAGCATTGAATCCTGCCTACCAGATAAGCAATTTCATTTTACATTCACTCTTTTAAAGATGTCAGTAGACCGCATTTTGAGATACTAAGGAGAAACAATGTTGGTTGCACACTTCTGATGTTCTAACTGTTTTCAAGGGTTCAGCAGACAATTTTTATGATCATAGCTTATCTTATTCCTCCAAAATGCCAGGAGGACAACATTGTTGAGGTGTTTGAATATCAAGTGGTACCGGTAGATAAAATACTTGCAGATGTCTTAATGCATGTGTTATTTTCAAAGCAGAATCTGACTGCTGTAACTGCACATCAAATACTAACTGTGAAATATGGAAGGCTTGAAAATCGAAAGCAACTCCTGTCATCAAGAAAGTGGTAATGAACTGCACCGCCGCCGTTTGCTACTCCTAGGGCTGACAGCCACGATTCAGAGAATGAAGGCTGTCAATGGAAAACTGCTTTCGCCTAATAAATCTGTTATCACACACTTTCAATTCTCAGTAGATGAGCAATGGCTGGAACCATAATTGTGGCAAAAATAAAAATGTACATTTCACACAGACTTGCAAGGTGGGGGGGAGGTCAGTTGCAGGCCTTTGTTTCTTTGCCAGTTTATATGAGTTGAAACGTATATTCTGTGAGCTGGAAAGACATTTACAACTCTCATATATAATTTGTACATTATAACAAGGCGCGGGTGAAGTTTAAGTTACGCTTGTGTCATTTGCATATTTCCCAAAAATGTTGTTATATGAAATTCTCAAAACTATGCCACTACACCACTTCATGTAAGTACCATTTGCAATAAACATTGACCAGGAATGCACAGGAACAACACAACACAAGTGACTGTTGCTCTCAGTGCCTTTGTGTTTGCTCTTTTTTTATTTTGAAATGTGTCCTCTCCTCAAAATTTGATGCACTAAAATGTAGTGCCAAATGACAGATTTGCATTTGCAATAAATACATATTTTTGCCAAAATGTCACGTTATTATTCAAAAGTAAATTGGGTACATTTTGCACACCTCTTCTAATCTGCAGTTTTTGCATTGATGAATTTAGAATTACAGGATTTCTGACAGCAAAAACCCTTGACTCATCAGGCCCTAAATTCGCCATAGTATTTTGAATAAAGTATCTTGAATTGGTGCCAGATTAGTAAAATCCCTGGTATTACTTCTAATGAAGCTCAGATCTATTGAGTTTAAGCCCCATATTTATACTTTTTTAGCGCCACAATTGTATTTTGTAAGTTTGCGCCGCTTTTGCGTCAAGAAATTACGCAAATGTGGCCCTAAAAAAGTATAAATATAGGCCTAAGTTTACAATCTGACAGAATGTAAAAATTAGATGCCATAAAAGCAACAGAGCACGTTCAAAGACGTGAAGTGGTTTCTGTGGTCTATATGTGCACCAAATGCAGACCTTTCGATTTTTTTATGGTCAGTTAGTTTTCTAGGGATGACTCTCCTTGTCAGACATGTTTTGGATCACCTAACAGGAATATCTGGTGATGCGGGATAAAGTGAAAGTGCCCTTTATGCAAAACTGTTTTACATATGGAATTTTGTGAGATGTAAAACATTGGTACAATATTTCATGAGACAGAAGAGCTGCATATTCAGAAATTTGTGGAATGGAAAAGATTATCCATCTGTTTTTCCAATAAATGGAAAAGATAAACTGACATAATCTTGGGAATGTACTGAACGGATGAGAGATGTGATGTGTATTTGTAAATATCTGAAGGTAGGTGCAAGGTTGATAATAGTAATTTCAGGTGCTATCTTAACATTAAGTTCCACCCATACCATTGGTGAATGACACAAATATTGTTTCAAAAATACTGAGTTGCGAAAATATCATGTCAAAAATACCATCAAGCCAAAACAGATTATAGTTTTTTCTTTAAGTAATAATATTGTTTTCAAAAACATTGTATTTATTATTATTTACTTTAATATAGTTGTACTAAATATACATTTTCATCAATTTAATATATTGTTTATATCAATTTGAGGTATTAGTATTAGTTTTTCTTTCAGTTGTTTGATCGCAGGTAGTTGGGTTTGCAGAGAAATATGGGAAGTAATTTAAAAGATGAATTATTAATATTATTTTTTAAATAATTTGGCTGTTATTTACATGATTATTTGGCAATTATTTATGTAAATGATTAAATTAATTATTATTTGAATTATTTATGTGTATTTGTGATTTTTAATGTCATACTGTTTCATTACAAATTCATAATTTCTAAATTCATAAATAGTTGTATTTAAATAAAATTAATTATGATTATTAAAAAGAAACGGGTATGTACATAATTCAGTAGTTTGTTGTCTTTTATATAATTGTTAACTCATAAGAATGTTTAATATTTAACTTATTAAAATTAACGTTATATTTGTTTTAATTTAATTTGTACTATTTATTTACTATCTTAATGTTAATATTGCTTTACTTACATTTTATTTTAAAGAGAGTTTTTGGTTGGTAGTTTTTGTGTTTGTAGGGAGGAAAGTATATTTATTTTACTTTTTTTGTCTTATGTTTTTGTTTTTTTGCATTATTACAATTTATATTTTAAATTACATTTCATTTTATTAATTGAAATTACATCTATTGTGTATTGCGAATATGTTCTAAAATATTTATGTTGTTAGTTTTTTTTTTTATGATATGGAATTGGAAAGGTTAATCTAACCCTTCTTAATTCTGTACATATCCTGCTTTTGCTTATATTGGAGTCAAAACAATAAATATAACTCCTTCAAATTCTAACACTTTCCCTACTGTTACTTAGAACCGAGTGGCAATAGTAAATCTAACTGTTCTGAAGTCTATGGGACTCATTATGAGTCTGGGGTCCAGACTGCCAGACCGGAGAAGAGGAGACCCAGGCCCTATTACAAGGTTTCCACTGGGCAGAACGGTCAGCCCAGTGGAAACCATGCAGCGGCATTGGCCTCGGCTCCTAATGGAACCGAGGCCAATGTTGTTGCACAGAGGGTGCCCACGGAATCCTCGGAATGCGCACTGTGTGCCAGAGCAGACAGTGTGTATTCCGAGGGCGCTGGGCGGGGGGCCCTGCACTGCCCATAACGTGGTCATGGGCAGGGCAGGGGACCCCCTTTGGCCCCCAGCACAGGGTTTCTGCCAGCCTTTTCATGGCTGGGTGTCCACCATGAAAAAGCAGGCAGGAACTGGACTCGAACTCAGCGGTGCCATGGCTGAGCATGACTCTGTCCGCCATCAGCCCATTAGGAAGGGAGTGTGGTCCTACCGCCATGGGGGTAATGTGGCCGTTAGACCGCCTGGAGTACGTCGGTTCCACCACCACCGTAATGCTGACGGTCACACAACAGCCTATAGTCTTTAAAAATAAAAGTCTATAAAGTCCATCACTTTCCCCACTGTTGCTTAGATTGTAGTGGGAATAGTAAATCTAACCCCTCCAAAGTCCAACGCTTCCCCTGCTGTTGCTTAAGTTGGAGTGAAAATAGTAGATCTGATCCCTCTAAATCCAGCCCCTCTCCCTGCTTTTGCTCACATTGGAGTGGGAATAGTAAATTTAACCCTTCCAAAGTCCACCACTTTCTCTAACTTTGCTTAAGTTGTGTTTAGAATCTCAATTTTTACCCCTATGATGTACAACACTACCGCCAGTGTTGTTTATTTTCAGTTGTTATATTTGTATTCTTTATTATTTGTTTCTACAATTTACATTTATAAAAAGGTGTAGTTTTTTATTCAAATTTAACTTTTGTTTTTGACATTAATTTTATTTTTTAATAAAGTGTGATACATGTTTTTTGCCATTATGTGTTTGTTAAATAAATACTCACTGAAAAAGGGTTAAAGTGACTTTATAGTTAAGTGAAAATTTCAGTGACAACATAGAGTTTTAAACTAAAACAAACACTGAAATGTACCAGTTATAGTTATCTCTAGCAACTGTAAGTCGAGCCCTAAGATTACTATAACTTGCACCCCTGCCATGCACAGTCTTGTCATCAATGATGTCATTTCAAAGGTTGCAGTGATGTTATCAATGGTGTTGCATGAGTGATGTCATATGTGGGGTTATTAGCTGTGCATGTCAAGGGCGTAAGTTATAGTTACCTTAGGAAGAGAGTTATAGTTACCTTAGGGAAGGCCCCCCTCCTCGGGCCATTACAGCACCGGGACCCCTTCTTCCAGGCCCAAAATATACATTCAGAAATAAGGGATGCATGCGGCCCCCTCCCTGAGCCACTATGGGCTACATGGAACTCATCCACTGGCACCTTCCTTTTTTATTAAGGGGGAGGGGATGCATGGCCCCTGATCTCCTGGGGCCCCGGGACTCCACAGTAAGGTCTTAGGTGTTCCTGGATGGGTGCCCCAGTGCCTACTTGGGGCATCACCAATCAGTATGTTCGGGGCCAAGGGGGGAGCCCTGAGCCCCCTGCAGCCATGCCAACTCCCCTCATTCACATATCCTGGGTGCCGTGGGAGCCGACATGACTCCAGCCTGGTGGAAGCAGCTTTGTTTTACACGCATCCACTGGACAGGAGCAATCTGAGTTTCCCTGCCCAAGAGAATGGGCAGGGAAACAAAAGTCTGATCCCACTTGGAGCATTTTCAAATCTACCACCCATGCAACTATAGAACTAAACTTCTAGAAATAAATCAAGAAGGTCATGGTTTTCTAGACTTTGCAAATTTACGGTTAGTTGTGCAAAGATTACTCCAGGTGGGCTGCTGATACTTCTAAAGCCCCTCACAACACTTTTAACATTTGTTGGTGATGCCCCTAATAACCTAGGGTCTCCACAAGGCAAGATGAATATTCCAATTAGCAAGCCCCGCAGTGAATTATGGGGGCTCAACCTAGGAGCAAGGAATATTGAATGAGCAGCTCTCCCGCTGTGCCAGGGAAAGCCGGTGGCTGTTTTCCTAGAACGTGGCCTTGCGCTGTGTGCCTCTTCTCCTGTATTTTGACAGTATTTTGGCAGTGCTCTGTTCCACCTATGCACAACATGTGCTGCCACATTGGGGCTGCCCAGGGCACCCACCCCTGGATGCCCCACTGACTCCTGTGGGTTAGATTCTCTATCTGCTGCCATGGGACCCAGTAGCTCTTCTCTCCCCTGCCACACCTACAAAAAACAAAAAATTCAGGCGTACTCAATCAACGGCACCTAATTGCAACAATCATGTGTAAGCATTATTCTTCCAGGTCATTCTCTCTACCCTTATCTACTAATATCTAGAAGCCTTATTTTGCTGGGTGATTAACTCTACCTATATCTACCACTATTTTGAGAAGGGCAACATGTAACTGATTTGGCATGTATACCACTGAAGTTTTATGAACCTACATACTACTGGCAATTTTGATTTAGCAGTGAGTCTAGCGTGTAACAGACTCAGTTACAGATCTGCAATACGTAACTAGTCCTGTATTGTTATGTAAGTGTTATGTAACATCATAAACTATGAGTCCGAACATCAAGTGGTTTGTAAGCACCAGAAACCTGAGTTACCAATATATGTAAATATTACACGTGACCGTCATGTAAATATTACATTAAATGATTATTTAGGCGTAATTAGCAGAAGAGGTATAATGAAAACGCAACTGAAATCCTGCACTATAATGTTTAATTATCGTTCTGAAAAAGAGGAAACAATTATTCACTTATGTAAGTAGGAATGCAAGAAGTCATACAAACTATTTCTTGTTTTCATGAGAAATACATTATGTCTATAGAAATCAGACCTTTGTTAGCAAGGCAGAGATAACTATGGGGGATGACTGCAATAAGAATGTTCAACTTTCATGCTTCGACAGTTGTTTGAACAAAAAACTAGGGATGGGTGAAACTTGTTGAGTTTCACTCTGTGGAATTCCGCAGAGTTAGAGAAAACTTCCGTGAAATTCTACCAATCGGTGGAAAATATGCAGCTTGTGCTGCAATTTAGTGCATGTAGCGTGCGCAGCACCGAAAATCAGCATGAACAGCACCATGCATTGCGTTGCGGAAGAGCACACAGTGATTTGAGTTGATTTTGCTGCCACTCAAGTAGAAAATCAACTCGATTGGCATCAAATATAATCACATAACAGCTCTCTGACCGCTCATGAAAGCCGGCGATCACCTGCATTAGAAAAGCTGCGCTAGGGACACTAAATCTCGCCAGCTCACATATAATGGAGCCTTGTGGGAGAAAAAGTCTGCCATGCAGCGATTAGCGGAATTTGTCTAGAACTCATTGTTGAAGAATAAAGCAGAGTGGCCAAAATTCCACTAATTTTGCAGGTGGAATGGAATATTTCTCCGACCCCTAAAAACTCTGATAATGCTCACAGATTGCTGAAGTAGCTGCCTACAAGGCAGAGCTTACAATGGACCTTGACTGCAATTTGAATGTTCAGCCTTCACGGAGTGTTGAATAAATAATAAACAGAGGTTATGCTAAGAGATTGTGAAGCTAATTACAGACAACAGAGCAAATACTGTGTCCTTTTTTAATTGAGAATGCTATGGTTTAGCTTGGCTTTCACAAATAGTCTGCTCTACGACTAAGCTTAGGGATGTTTGAAGTTTTTACTTACTCCTTTAACAATGGGCAATGGTAAAGCTCTGAAGCGATTACCAATATGACGTCAGTTCCATGACATAAGGAAAATATTTCACAGTTCCATGTGTAATATTGATTTTCACATACTGCATTTTATGTAACAAAAATACCTAGACATGTAACACCACAGCCATAAGCTTTATGTCCAGGCATACAATTTCTGTTCTACTTATGGTACTACATAAATGTAGTAGATTTCATTCTGATTCAGTCTCTCTATGATGCATATGGCATCCCTTTCTGTATTTTTTCAGACAACAAATAGTTTGTCTATGAAAAGACGCCAGAGGCCTGTAGGTTGGGCACTAGGTCATCACTCCAGACTACCTGCTCCTCCTACCAGGACATGGATAACTTTGAATAGCTGTAGATGAAGCAGGTGCCCCAACACTGTTGCCTGGAGTTGCCTTTCTTAAGTTTCTCACCCATTAAAAATATGTTCTCATTTAGACACGATTTCATCATTGTCAGTATCATTTTTTGTGTGGTAAAATTATTATGTATTATGTGCTCAAAGAAAATATATATTTCATGGGTAACCCTTTTATTCAATGTTTTCTGCTGGTTATGACAGATGGTTATGGTTTTCACAGAAAAGAGGTCTAACTGTGAATTGTTTCCTGTAATTATAGATGGTTTCATAGCTTCATCCTCTACTTTTTGCTACTTAGTGTCAAGGGGACTTAGCATGTGTGGAAAATGAGCATTCCCATGCAATCACCGATCTTCTATCATTGTTAGAAAGGGGTTTGCATCAAAAAATCACCCCTCCTTGAAGCAAGCCTAACTGTTCAGCACATATACAAAGTGGTAAAGTGCTAAACTTACTATTTTGTACTGAAATTGTTCCCTTCCAGTACAAAACCCGAAGTGTACTTTACCAGTATAAGATCTATGCTTCACATTTTGTGCATACTCTTGCTCTCTGGTGCATGCATTGGCACAAGGCAGCCTAAGGCAAGGCAGCACTAGGAAAAGAGCAACAGTGCCATATCTAAATAGAAATGCTACCGTTGGGCTCTCTCCTTTTCACACACCACAGTACTGCAATTGCCCTGTGATGTGTGAAAACTTTATAAATTGTCCTTATCTTTTCTTCAGATGAAGCACTCTTATTATAAACCGGGGCCTGGGTGGAGTCACACTCATTGCACCCATTCACATTGAGTTTTATGTCAAACACAATGCGGAGTACATCCTCACATTCAAAATCACACATGAATGGCACCATGCGGTTCACATGGGCAAGGCCATCTTGTTTTTTTACCCTGTTCATGGGGCTGGGACTGTCTTTAGAATTTTTTTAATCCATTTCTTATCTTTTCAGTCCTCTGCCCTCCTAAATAATCTACCCATCATTTTTATTTTTTGGATTAGTGTGTCCTTTTGTGTCTGTGTATTTTTCAGTTTTTTTCATGTTTTTCATGAGTTTTTGTATCTTTGTTTACTTTTCCCTTTACTTTGTTATTTCTTCCTTCCTTCTACTGTTTCTTTTCTTCACCCTACCCAGCGCCAAGGCAGAGCAGGGCGGTGAGCAGAGGAGCAGCAGCGCCAGGGCCCCCTGAACAGCCAGCAGCAGCCGCCTACCCTGCGGACGGCTAAGGTGTGCAGTCTCAGGCTATTTTTTGTGAGGTGCAGGTGACAGCATTGTTTTTTTACATGCAGCGCCACCTTCCCTCCATGCTGGCAGTAGGCCTGACAGTGGGTTTCCCCAGCGGGGGGAGGGTGCATATGTGTGTGCGGCGCACCAGTCAGGTCCAGCACACCACCCAGCAGCTGATGCACCTCTGTGTGGATATCCTTGACTGGGAACGGGACCTGCTTGACCTGTTAGGCGTCGAGATTCTGGGGCTTTGTCTGTATTGTTTTCTGCATTTGTGTTCTACAATGCTAACTCTTTTCCAAATAGCATGTTGCTCACACTCAGAGGTAAGTTACATTTAGTTTAACTTAAGAATATTATTATGTGAACCAGTTTGAGCTAGACAGGTGCTGGGCTCTACCTCATCGTACTCATCGGTGCACGTTTTGGCTTATTATTTAAGAAGCCATTGCAATGTAGATTCCTCTGTCCTGCTGTCACCATATTGGATTAGTGATATCAGTGAGTTAGCTTTCTCTGTGACATTCTTTATGTAGCTCGTACAGTCCCGTGCAATTTCATACTGTGTAGTAGTAGTATTCATCTATGCATTGCTAAAAAGGGAGAATGAGTTGGTCCATCAAGGGGGTTGAAAAATTAGAATAGAATCAAAGATCATTCATTGCAACACATTAGTTCCAAATGTAGTTTTGGTTAAGGAAATTTAAAATAGGTATTTTATGAGTACAGCCAACTCACCATAGTCGATACTAGTACCATAGGTGATCTGATTTCTATAAGTACAATGTTACTGTGTTTGCCTGTTATAATAATTTTGTGGAGATTAACTGTACCACTAATCTATTTGTCTTATCTTTTTTATTTCTTAAATCAGCACCCAATGGCAAGAAGAGGGACATCACAGAGGTGTGTCTGGCAAGAGTTGTGGAGGAGGCACCAACCACCAGCGCCAACGCTGAGGGCTCTGCTCATCCTTATTATTATTATTTCCCTTATTTTTGCCTCTGCCCACTATTATACTACTTTTAATTTTGCCTTGTTTATTTTGTATACTGTCTCCTTTTATTCCAACTCCCCTGTCTACATTTTGTTTAATTCCTGTTATCCCTGCATTATTATTTTTCCTTACTTCATGGGTGTTTTTTTGGTAGCTGACTTTTTCTGGTCTGTACTAGTCTATACATTTCTTCTGATTTGTTGGTAATCCTTCCCTTTCCCCCATATATTTTATGGTACTGTGAGTACGGTAAGACTAAAACCATATTTTGGTACTCTTCTGTCTACTGTGAAGATTGCAGGCCCAAGTAAGCCAGTATCATAATAATATTCACCATGTATGTTTGTTGAGGAGGCTTTCTTTTTCTTGCTGAACTCTAACAGTTAACAGGAGGGTAGCCATGGTCATGGACCAGCTCCCCTCCACTCCCAATGTTGTGCTGTGTAATTAATTTATACAGTATACCAGCAGTTCCCATGACAGTGCAGCATGGCTGTAAAGTATGAGGTCCCATTGCATTTCCCAAACAAAACAATATGTCTTTCATTGACCAATTTTTTTCCACCCCTTCATTTTGTTTCAATGATTCAAAGTCATCATCACCATAGGTTATACCTCTGCCCCTCTATTACGAATGGCTTTTGGTTGGCTTGACTACCTGGGTTTTCTAACATTGTGAACCAACAAAATGTCCAGGGTGATACTTTTGATAGAAGATACTGCAGTGCAGCTAACCAAATTGTAGTGATGTAGTGCAATTGTTTTTTCTTTATTAAAAAATGAAGGGGAGGCGTCTCTGGCATCTAAAAATGTATAATTTTTAGCCACACTGGCCACCAGTTTTGCTGGCTCAAGTGCTGCTGCAGGAGGAGTGTCAGTTGGAGGGGGAAAAGCAGCGACAGGGACGGCCATGGTAAGTCACATTGCTTGCTTAATTGACCATTACTATTATGCTCATTAGCTACAAGGGCATAGTTGTGACTCGTGAACCCCCCACTTTACCAGCTACAGCATTGTTTGAGTTATGGCCTCTTCTATCTGCAACCCAGCAAAAGCTCACATAATGTAGGCTAAAAATTATGTCTTGATGGAAATGAGAAAGAACGGAAAGTTAAACGAAAGGATGGGTGAAATGAATGAAAGGAAATGATGCATGGGTGGGTGAAAGGATACATGGGTAAGTATTTGGTAAATGGATGGATGGGTAGAAGGATGTTTGAAAGAAAGTGTGGATACTGAATGGATGAATAGTGGACTGGAAATTTTGGTGCAATACTTGATGAGGAAAGTAAATCTTAAATCATGGTGATCAATATATTAGGGAGTATGAAAGAATGATTGCAAGGATGAATAAACAAGGGAGCTCTTTTGGAGAGGGGCATGCTGCTCATTTACGTCACTTACTTTGTTTCATGGTTATCAAAGCTAAGGCTCAAAGTAGGGGGTATTTTAATTTTTGTTCTAATCCATTGATTCACTGTATTTGTTAAGCAACACAGCTATGTATACCACCCATCATCATTCATCAACCCCTCCCTGCCCATGGCATTTTGCCACCCATTATCGAAATGCAGTATGGTTTAATTTATGACTGCAGTGTTAGCTATGCAATCTGTGTCTGCTTCAGTTAATGAAGCATTTACAAAGTTTTCAATGCTTTGCAAACCGAACACACATGGTGTGTTCCCTTTGCCTACTCAGTCACCTCTTAGTACTTCACGCCTTTATTCTTTCCTAAATACTTTTGTCCCAGCCTACCAACAAAACTGAAAAATCCATTCTTGGCAGTGCCACATTTCTAATTTCTATGGTCATGTGAAGTGATTCAAATATTTTCACGGTTTCCCATAACAGATTTATTTTACTCCTGTTCAGATTTTTTGCTTTAGAGTTTCGTCTTTTACAGTGACTGAATAAGCTAAAGCTTGGGCACATGACCAATGAATGATCACTGACACCCCTGTATTCCATAGCAAAGGCTCTTCCTACCTGCCTAAGCCCTTTACCTTACCATGCAGCAGAGTTAGTGAGGATTCCTTTCCTTACTGCCCAGCGAAAGAATTAGTTGGAAATAATTTGTGGTGGTGGGCAAGGCCAGTGAGTAAAGTGGAGCTAAGTACCTGATTTGATTTCAAGTTTGGCATAAGGGATACTCTGTGACGAACTTGCCAAATACAGTCTATATAAGCTGTTCGTTTCCCTGTGATGCAGTGCATAATTTTCCCCACTGACTACTTACGGCAGACACAATAATAATATCCACATTTCATATGTGACGTGTGTGATATAGTATCTTATTCATTATTTATCTACCTCTTTGGAGTCAGGGTAGAAAGTGAAAGGCATTTGGAGAAGAGCAGAACCATTGGAATTAAAGATAGATATTTGTCAACTACGGTTGACCCAGCTGCAGACAGTAGTACCCGAAGCACTGGCTAGCATGCCTCCATTAATTTAGCAGCACAACATCTTGTACTCCATAGTGCATAATGCCATATTCATAAATGAGAAGTAATTTATTTAAATCTTTTCACTCAAAGTGTCTGTTTAGTTGCTAGAGAAGTCTTTAAAAGGAAAAAAAAACACTCAAATCACTTTTTTTAATCGGGTGTTATTCTGCCTTAATTTTTTTCTGCCAGACAGTCAGTGCTTTTTATGTGAGGCATGTGTGAGTAAAAAATAACATTGGCCCTGTGACTCTTCTAATCGTGATCACAAATTTCAGAGGCCAGCAATGTACTGCTACTGTCCTACCCACAACTTAATTTTAAACAAGTGTTTGCACAGAGCATTGTTTTCAATTTGTCTTTTTTTTCTTTTTGTTTTTCTCAATATAGTTATTCCTGCTACTCCATCAGCACCACCCACCAGGCAGGAGACAGCGTCCCGTCTCCAGCAGCAGAGGCTGGAAACCACCCGGGCCGAAT
Source organism: Pleurodeles waltl (assembly GCF_031143425.1). Taxonomy (NCBI): domain Eukaryota; kingdom Metazoa; phylum Chordata; class Amphibia; order Caudata; family Salamandridae; genus Pleurodeles; species Pleurodeles waltl. The sequence continues at coordinate 806,777,987 of NC_090447.1, forward strand.
ACCGTCATCTGGTGGTCGTGGAGGATGAAGAGGCATAAATAAATGCTGCCTCTGACCTGGGCCCCAGTTCAGCAAACCGGCTCCAGCCTCCAGCCTTCAGGCCAGTCCATCGCCAGCACCACCGCCAGCTGACAGGAACTGCTGCCGTCCCCTCCCGAGCTGACACACAGTGAACATTGCTACAGCCCATTCTGCAGTGGCTGTACCACCTGGAGTAGCAGGTGGAGAGCCACCTGGAGAGCACTGAATGGAGCCTGGACCTGCTCTGGACCAAAATCAACAGTGCCCTCTTCTGAACCCTTATTTTATTTTTTTGGTGGGAGGAACGTGTTGTGGGTGTAGAGATGGGAAGGGTGGGAAGGGAGTTGGGACCAGATTTTGGACTTTAGACTTTAGTTCTGGACTTTTGATGTGGACGTTTGGTTTTTCAGGCTGGGGCCATTTGTTTGAGGATAGGGGTGGGCCTGCTGTGGGTGGAAAGGGTGGGCGTTCTATTTGTAAAAAATAAAAGGGGATAACATATTTTACTTCATTTATGCCTCAAATGTTTATTTTGGTGATTTAGTTTGCATTGCTATCTTTTAGTGTAGCCTGCTTTTTAAACCTGCTAAAAAAGTGTATGTCACTTGCTTATAACCTTGCTCTTCAGCCCTCTATAACTATATTGGGGATGATTGCCATTGCCTATTTTGCCTACAAAAACCTAGATACACACAATAACATCTTCTTCAGTAGAAGTTAATTACTAACTAAAAAAGTTCTCTTCAATCCATAGTTGTTCTCTTACCTGAATAGGCAAAGTGAGGGCTTATACCTCAGTCTTCTTATTTCAGGGTTTTTCCCAAGGTGGCATCTTAAGGTGGTGGTGGTAGTACAGGAAGACACAAGATGCCACTCCCACCTATGCAAACTCCAACTGCAGTATTGATCAAAAGGTTAGACATCAATGTCAACTAGATTGAAAGAAAACAGAGAGTTAGTGGGTCATAAATTATACCTTTCAGAAGACTCAGACCAGTCTACCACAATGACAGTATTTGACTCACAACAAAGAAGACCTGATATGATAATAAAAAACAGAAATTCCAACTGAACACTGGGGAGCTGGTATTTAGAAAATAAACTTAAGAAATGAAACACTTGAGTCAGGAGAAGTGGGCTTAAAGTCAGGAGTAGTTGGACAAGGTTAACCGTTTACACAACACATGGCTTTAATGATGATGTTGATGGGGTCGGTGTGTAATATGGCTCATGTAATAGAAGGTCATGCAGTGAGTTGGTGTTGCTTTCACCACATCCGCCCGAGCAAGTGTGTGTTCCATTTATTGTGTAGAATTAAGTCACACCTCAATAAATTACACAGCCCGGGGGCCCGATGAATAGATGGGAAAGGGGATTTGGGGAAAGGTGTGACCATGACAAGGACTACACAAAATAAACCACAACAATAATAATCTCTGAACAGCATACCATTGTCAGTCTGCTCTGAGAGGAAACGATAAAGGGATAAGTATGACACAGTTCAGTTAAATTCATTGCAAACATTCCTTCTGCCCCAGAGAGTTGCAAGACAGTTTGGGGCATATTTAACATCCGCTAGAGCCACTGGAGCGTCACTTTACGTGATGCTCCAGTGGCGCTAACCTCTGCTCCATATTTACAAGAAGGTGTACCGCCATTTTCTGTGGTGTTACGCCTCCTTGTAAATATGGGCCCCTCCGATGCAGTTTTCTGCATCCGAGGGGCATGCAATGGGTGTTACTGTGGGTGTGCTATAGCAACACCCCTTGCATTTTGACGCTGCCTCATATTTACGAGATTTCGTAAACCTGAGGCAGCGCCAAAATCTAATTCCACCCCATGGGTGGTTTTAGCAAGGCGCAACAAGGAGGAATACTTTTATTCCTCTTCGTTTTTTGCTTTTTCTATGTGTGTTGCATTCTGCAGCACGCATAGAAAGAGCAAAATGCCAGAAATGATTGTTTCTGTGCGGAAAGGTGTCCCTTCCTGCACATAAACATTTCAGAATGACGCTTTGGCACTTCTGTGTGTGCTGCATTTTGCAGCACACACAGAAGTGCCAAAGCACCATTAGTGATCATATATGTGCAGGAAGGGCCACATTCCCACACATAAACAATCACACCCCTCAACACAGACATCCTTGCACGATGGTGCCAATTTTGGTGCAGTGTTGCGCTCCATCATTTTCCCATAAATTTGTGCCTATATGTCTAAATGTTATGTCTTCTAGGTTTGAAAAATACAAATTATTGAGGCTTAAAGGTAACTCACCCAGTTATAAAGGGAGCAGCGTCTGTGTCAGGCATTTGTCTAGGCCCCATTTGTCTGCATCCATGGTCATGGCTTTCCCAATGACATCTCCTCCACTTCAAATGACATAGTCATTGATATGTCTGTATTCCTCAAACAGACGTTGCAACATATAAAAGTTTGAGTTACAACGTGTTGGCACCTCCTGTATCAGGGTTTTAACTGTTACTCTGTTACCATGCTGAATAATCTGCAACTACTTCCAGTCTTTAAAAGAATGGCTGAAATTAGTGCATATTCGTCTGAAGGTGGTCAGTATATTTCTGACTATGTCTTCTTTTTTTAGAAAGTCTTGCACAACCAGGTTGATGCAGTGTGCCAAACACAGGACCCTGAAATAGCCACCATCTGCCATGGCCTTTACTATGTTACTGCCATTGTCCATGCCAACAAATCCAATTCAAAGACCTCTGGGTCACAGCCATTCAGACACCTGGCTATTAAATGTGTCCAAGATGTTTGCAGCTGTATGTGATTTCTCCATTGGGAACATGGCTACATTGCATGCCTCCAAACGCTCTTAAAAATTTCTTAATGGCCAAGATCTTTAAATAACTGTAACTTTACCCCTCCAAAAGAGATCCACTGTGCAGTGATCCACATGTAATCAGTAGCCTAACAACTGGTCCACGTGTCTGTCGTTAGGTGGATGGTGTGGATGACACTGTACTGCAAAGCTTGTCCAATGAATTGCAGCACATTGTGATACAGTGCTGGAACAACAACTCTGGCAAAATAGGGCAGACTATGAACCTTCAGTTTCAGGAAGATGGCTGCCACAAACTCTAAGAATCTCACTCCTTTCACAAAAGAATAAAGGGAGGAGGTCCAGTGCTAACATTTTTGCTAGCTTCCCATTCCACAAACATGACATTAGGTAGTTGCAGTTGTAGGGCCCCTCCTGCCTAAGCACACCTGTAATAGCAGCCTGGGCTTTATTCTTTTCTGGGGCCACTGACATAGCTGCTTTTGGGATGTAGGTGGTGGTAGACTCAATGTGCATTGTGGTGTACACACCGTATGCTGTAGTGTCTCCATCTGACTTTGAATCTTCTTTTGCCATTGTGAGGCCGCTGAGGCAGGTGATTCTGGCACACTGCTGGGAGCAGGACTGCTTTGCATGAGGATGTCACCCTCTTCTTCCTCACCTTTCACTGTGATTTGACCAGTTGTAGTTGATGTTTCCCGGCTTGCCTCACCTTCACCTCCAGGATCACGTTCAGCAGTATTTTTAAGGTGCTCCTCTTACCAGGTTGCGCAATGTTTTTTCATATGGGTCATCTGGCCTCCAGTACCATAATGTGGAACAGGCTTACCTCTATGAACACTTGCATGGCAAATGGAGTATATTGTAATGTTCTCCTCCTGTTTTCTCACCGTAAAAAAGTCCTAAACTGGGGAGAGGTACTTTCTTACTGGGCCACTGCCAATGGCTGGAGGTATGTTGGTGTGTAGATTGCCTCTCTGCAGTGCATACTTCTACTGAGTTACGGGTTGGTGCACGTCTCTGCTGGGGCCTTACAAATATGGGAGTTGGCGGTGCTGCCTGTGCCGCAGCCCTCGGAGCAGGTTGAATAGTAATGTTGGACTCTTCTGTGCCAGCTTCCACAATGACTGGCTCATCATCTTCATCCTCTTTACCATCATCCTCTTCCATGATAACAAGGCTTTCTTGAACTTTTCTTTTCCCCTGCCTCTCCTGGAGTGTCTCGGACTCTGCCAGTGTCCACTCCATGTCCCTTTAATTGTCATCACAAGTACTGCTTGGAGAAGATGGTGGAGTAGTACTCTTCCTTTTTCTTGCTGGGGACCTGGGAGCCATTGATTCTAAAGGAGGAGATTCTTGCTCGCCAGGAATCTCAACCTCCCTGTCCTGCTCCAACTTCATGAAGATCTGCTATTGCTGAATGCAGCTGCTGTCCACTTTGCTCCATTTCCTGAAACGATTGGTACTACTTTGCAAAAGGGACAAATCCAATACAACATCACTGCTTGTCAGCGTCGCCATGATTGCAGGGGCTGCCTCACTGATAGAGATAGAGATGGTCTTGGGCTTAGTTTGGGGGTGTGGCTGCAGATACAAGGCTGCTGCTCCCAGGTTTCTCCCTAGAGGCAGGTGTGGCAGGCACACGTCTCCCGAAAAAGGTTGCGGTCGGTACTCCACTAGTAGAAACCTCCTTCTTCTCAATGATCACTTTCTTGGGAGCAACTTTCTTTGGGGCCATCTCAAAGCTCAGTTGGCAGTGGCATTATGCTGCACAAACCAAAGAGATTGGAGGACTACATACAGGCCTTCTCTTTGGCAGTACTGTGGGTGATGTGACGTCTCTTCTCTTGTGCACCTAAAAACAACCAAGGAAGAAAGACATGTATTTAGCAAAACGTGGCATTGTTGCAGGTTGAATTAGTATAGACAAATGCAATATTAGTGTGGTTGGTTACTTATGTAATAAATGCCAATTTAATCCAACATTGTAAAGTCAAACCATATCACCACACCACAAAATTTCATTTCAAATCAGGCAGCACAACATGCAGCTATAGCTCTTTGATTTATTGCATCTGTTTTAGAGGAGACACTTGTGGTAGTCAGAGAGAGGTGCATGGGTAAATGGAGTAATCTTTAAAAACCTATGACAGTAAGGTGGTCCAGGGAAAACGGAATAATCATAAAAAAATGAATTATGCGGCTGGTTTGTCTGCAGTGCACCGCAGCCAGGGTGCCCAGGAGGAAATGGAATTATAATACACCTAAAGAAACCGAATGCTGTAGCGCGGCTGGGTGCCTTTGGTGGGTGGGTGGATGGATGGACGGATGAATGAATGGATCAACAACAAGGAGCGAGGAGGCATGGTAAACAAAGAATACATGCAAGCCTACAGCAAAAGGACACTGGTTGGATGGACAAAATGGCCGCCAGCCACATGGTCAAACAACAAGGAGCAAGGAGGCATGAAGAACAAAGAAGAACCCATGCAAGCCTATAGCAAAGACACACTGGCTGGACGTACAGAATGACTGCAAGTGCCATCCACATGGTAAAACAACATCAAAGAGAAACGAGGCATGGCAAACAAAGAACACATGCAAACCTATGGCAAAGACACACTGGCTGGATGCATGAAATGGCTGCCAGAAAATGGTAAAACAACAACAAGGAGCAAGGGGGCACAGCAAACAAAGAACTCATGCAAGCCCATGGCAAAAGGACACTGGCTGGATGCAGAAAATGGCCACCAGCCACGTGGTCACAACAACTACGAACAAGGAGTCATAGAGAACAAAACACATGCAAGCCTATGGACATAGACTACACAAAAGGGCCCCTGCCCACACAGCATGGAGAACAAAGACAAATGGTGGATGATGACAAACACACACACACACACGCACACACACACCCTGGCCATAAGTGGTAACACTGAAGAAAACACTACCATTCATTTGGCAATGCAAGACACACAGATTAAAGGAGCTATACAAAGTTCACATCAACAGTGCACATCCTCCAATGCCATCAAATATTATCGCACAACATATGCACTTTTTGCAACAAAAAAAATGAAATTCAAACAATAGCCAACATTTTTAATTCAATCCAATGCATCCCCCTCCTAAATGAAGTTTTAAAAACATATACCACTGTAACATTTATTTAATGCACTGATGACTACTAATACTGGGCCTACTGGATAGATGGCCCTTTGGAAATCTAGGTCACATAGTAAAATAATATTGCAAATGTTACAAATATGTACAAAAGGTACTGAGCTGTGCAACAATGTTCCTTTACAATATATGAAAAATCAATGACATGCAAGATAAATAATAGGTAGGCCAATACTTAAACTCCAGGCCACTCACCACTATACATTTTTAAAACCAAATTAAAGTACAAAGAAATACTGGTGCATCCCAAACAAACAGACACAACCCTTATTTAATAGTTTGGAACTTACTTGTGTGCTTTCACAAAAAAACTAGTACTTAAACCCAAAGGCATATCCATGAGACAGAGAGTGATCCTTCCACTTTGAAATCCGAATGAAAAGTGACCAGGAGATGGACAAAGCACTGGGCGAAGCCTGCTGGACAGGAATAGGAACTTGGAGCCTCTGGGGCACTTCTTTCCTATCTAAAAACAAATCAAAAAGGCTTCTCACACTAAAAAACAATTTGAAGGGGCCATTGGAGAAGACTATCCACTCAAAAAACTCTTTTTGACTAGATTTAGGTACATCTTGAGTGGGAAATCCACTAAAGGTGCATTGGTGCTCGTATGCAGGCCTGTTTTGGCCGCTGTAGCAGCCGGAAGCAGTGTGAGCAAACGCAACGTTTTGCACGTGCTAGTCAGCAGCCCGAGAGTATTGTGGCGCTCACGAGAGAGCATCACAACCAAATCTCCTGGGGGCAAATGAACTCTGCTCCATGCCGAATTTCAGAATTTAGGAACTCCCTGCGCAGAGCAAAGTGCCTGAATTCCGCAAACTCTGTTGGAGGAGTGGAGAACTACGCCCGGGCCCAATTATATAATGTCTACCAGAATGGGTGACTCCTAGACATCATGGCCCTCATTATCGTTTGTAACATTTTCTCTACATTAATTTAAACATTCATTCACTGTCTGTGTATAGCGTGTGAGTGATATACGATGCAACATTTTATAGGTAGCACTGTCAAATAAATGTGGGACGGCAGCCAAGGAGAGATTGGGGGTACTATTGGAGGGTGCTAATGAGAGAAATCTGTGAAGAAGGATTGTTGCATTGGGCGCCAACAACGCTAAAACCAGCCCTAGCTGTCATTATAATTATGAAATTCATGTTTTATAGGGAATGGTGAATTTTTTTCTGTTTCATGGTTACCTGTGAAATATGAGTTTTTACACGACTTCATTTTGTGCAGTTTGATTCTTTGTTTGTAGAATGCAGCATACATGAAATGGTCATACACTCTCGATGTGTCCTTGTATAGGATTGAGTGCTTAAAAGGGAAAATAATTCTGATTAAAACAATAAAGTCGAATTTGACCTTTGAACGGTGCTGATAAATGTGTGCACCCAAAAATAAAAAATAGCACCGCTTCATGTAAATAGTTCTCTCCTAAACTGTGCCTGCAGTTTACTATAAACATACGATTTGTGTGCCTTTGAACTCTTTGATATGTATTTCTATTCTTCTGCAAAAAAAACCTCAGTTATGCTCATTTCACACAGTGCTGAATTCTCAACAACCTTAAGGCTGTTGGCGGGACCGTACTTGCCGTGTGCGGTTCTTTGCTGCCATCTTGCGTTCACTCGGCTGATTTCTGTTGGCGGTCTTCCTTCAATTTCAGTACTCCAGAAATACTAAATGTAATTTGTATGTTTTTTTGCAGCTAAAACAAAGCGAGGCCAACGCGGATACTAAGGAAAAGCTTCCTTTACGTCTACGGATCTTCGAAAAATTTCCTAACAGGCCGCAAATGGTGAAAATATCTAAACTGCCGTCTGACTTTACAGTTCCCAAAATAAGGTACATGTTCATGTGAGAAGAAAGTTCTCATTAGTAGAAGGCCTGCTTAATCTTTTCCCTTAGCAAGTCCATCCAGCAAGTAAAGTGTACAAGCAAATGGCATTGGCATGCTAGTTTTGAATCGACCGCTGGAACGTTTTGAATGTTCCAGAGGTCGATTTTTTTTTGAACGTCTAGTAACATTGCTGCTCAGATAGGAAGTTATATTAGGGTTATGGGCACTTTTCCTGATTATTTTAATTAACAGTTAATAGCTTGTTTCAAATTACTTGTAATCGATTTTTAGTGCGACTTGTCACTTAAAACATATTGTTCTGGTTGCAAGTGAGATAAGAGTCGAAGTTGCATGTAACGCTTTAATTATATAGATATATGTTCAAAAAAGTTGTGTGTTACTGTACGCAAACAGTACCACATTTCCTCTCGAACAAAGAGAATATACTTCTGTTTATTGCACTCACGTTTCCTGCGTAAACATTCTTAAAATGCATGAATGAATTTCGGCGTCATTGTTCTTTAGATAGTATTGCTATGATTTAGAAATATTTTAAATTACTACCATTCTAGTGGTGCCCAAAGTATGTCTAGGAGGGCCTAAGGCATATAAGATTTTCAGGATAACTAACATCTAAATATATATGATTCCCATATACATTAATTCGAAGTGGATTTATCCCATTTGGATATCCTGAAAATCTGTCAACGCTCAAGCATTCACGGAACAGTGTTGGATACCACTTGCTCTTTAAATGTTGCATTCACGAGTCATACCTGAGAAGCACGTACAAACTGACACATTTGTGGACTAGTGAAAAACCCATACACCTTGCAAGTAGTTTCCGATCCTTGAAACATGTGTTTCCATGGTAATAATGTGAAGGGGCCATGCCCATGTATAATTGAAGTCTAATGAAAGGATTTTGCTACAGAGGAAAACAAGCATTCGCAATGGAATGGGTCTCTCGTTTGCTTAGAGCTATTAGCTTTTTAAACTCCTAACCGGACTTTTGTTGCCACATAAGTTGAAAATAAAAAGTAAAACACTTGACATAAGCGAGCCAACAGCCGCCATGAGCGCGAAGCCGATACACAAAGGGAAACAGAAGTTGGCTTGCAGTGAAACATATCGGGAAAAGTGCAATTATCCATGTAACCGGCAAAAGTGCAATTTTCCTTGTAACCGGCAAAAGTGCAATTATCCATGTAGCAGGGTTGATGTCATGCAAAGCGCTTGACTACTGCCCAGCGAGATCGCGCTACCACCGAAATAAAGAGAAAAAGTTGTCCAGAAACCATGCGGAAAACATGAAGCCCCATATGTTTTCAGTAGTTGGCCAGTGTGCGTGAGGAGGGCTAAACATGATGTGTGCATGCCTTTCACTAATGATATCAAGCTAATTTTAAAAGGCAAGCCCACCAACCAACCAAACTGATGGAGGTGACATGGGAGTGGATAAAAGTCCACAGAGAGACTACACCACGGACAGAGTGCTTTGCGCGCTCGACCCTAAAAATCCTCTTAAAAAAATCCAGTGTTCAAAGGCTCATTTCCATGTCATTTATGTACACACAATTTTTCACCTGGTAGAGTTTCCGCTTGAGCAAATGTTACACATAAAAGTAGTTATCATAGTGTTTGCCTGAAGTCCATTTTAATATGGTGGATTAAAAGGACGGATTTACTAACATTTGACGCAGCGCAACACAGTAAGACAACTTGCTTCTCTGCTCTGCATCAAATGGGAAGGGCAGGAATGCCCCATATCTACTATAGCCTTATAGCCCAACGTAGCAGGCCGTACAGGCCATTAAAGGCCCGCTCCAGCATTCGAGGCCCGAGCTGAAGGCAAAGACCTTTAACAAAAGAGCGGGATTTTAATGCCAGTAAAGCCCAGCTACGGAGGGCTACAAGGCTATTGAAACATTCCACCAGTAAGAGGCAGAATGTTCTAATAAATGAAACAAAGGCCTCAAGGAGCCCAAGAGGATTACAATCTCCTTGGGCTCTTTGAGGCCTTTGTTCAAAGCAACAGCTGTAGCCAACATTGGAATGTTGAAGCTCCAGGCTTCTGCCGGCTGTTTTCAATGGAGCTCCCAAAATTCCAATGTTCTAGTGAGATATGGTGCATTCCTGCTCTTTTTCTCTCTGCACTGGTGCACTAGTGGTTGCCAAGAGCCGAAGAAGGCACCCCTGCAACACGGCAGGATTGTATTTGTGCAGGTAGGAACATCTTCCTGCACAAAGGCAATTCTCTGAGGCTTTGTCCTCTTTCTATGTGTGCTGCAGAATAGTAAATATAACCTCTTCACCATCCACCAACCTTCCACCAAATGCTTGAGATTGGAGTGGAAATAGTAAATGTTACTCATTTTTGTGTCCTATACCTTCCCTGAAAAGGCTCAGATTGGAGTGGGAATAGTAAATTCTACCCCTTTCGAATCCAACACCATCTCCCAAATGGCTTAGATTGGAGTGAGAATAGCAAATGTCACCCTTTAGAGACCAACACTTTCCCCTAATTGGCTTACATTGCAGTGGGAATATTAAATGTTAAACCTTTAGGGGGTCATTCCGACCCCGGCGGTCAAGGACCGCCGGGGCCGGGGTCGGCGGGAGCACCGCCAACAGGCTGGCGGTGCCCCGCATGGCATTCTGACCGCGGCGGTTTGGCCACGGTCAGAACAGGAAAACCGGCGGTCTCCCGCCGGTTTTCCGCTGCCCTCAGGAATCCTCCATGGCGGCGCAGCTTGCTGCGCCGCCATGGGGATTCCGACACCCCATACCGCCATCCTGTTCCTGGCGGTTCGCCCGCCAGGAACAGGATGGCGGTATGGGGTGTCGTGGGGCCCCTGGGGGCCCCTGCAGTGCCCATGCCAATGGCATGGGCACTGCAGGGGCCCCCGTAAGAGGGCCCCACAAAGAATTTCAGTGTCTGCTTAGCAGACACTGAAATTCGCGATGGGTGCAACTGCACCCGTCGCACCTTCCCACTCCACCGGCTCCATTCGGAGCCGGCTTCCTCGTGGGAAGGGGTTTCCCGCTGGGCTGGCGGGCGGCCTTCTGGCGGTCGCCCGCCAGCCCAGCGGGAAACACAGAATCACCGCGGCGGTCTTCTGACCGCAGAGCGGTGTTCTGTCGGGGGAACTCTGGCTGGCGGCCTCCGCCGCCCGCCAGAGTTAGAATGACCCCCTAAGTGTCCAACATATTCTTCAAAATGGCTTAGGGCCTCAATGCGAGTTTGGCGCTCGGACCGCCAGACCACCATGTTGGCGGTCCTGAAAAGACCGCCATGGTGGTGGTCTTTCAGACTGCCCTTTTATGAATCATACAGCCAAGACGCCCACCCCCAATCAAAAAAGGCAGACCGCCAGCGGAGCAGCGGCCTGGAAATAGGCAGTCTTACCTCCAGCACCGACAGCACAGCGACCAACCACCAAGCTTATTACAAGCACACAGTCTCCATGGCAGACCCCCATGGCGGTCAGCCAGTGGGGGTCTGAACTACAGTGGTTCACGGTCAGCAAAGGAATACACAACTGCACATTGGATGATTTTGAAAACAACACAGGTGACACACATTGCCACACTGGACGCACCTGCAAAGGACACTATAAAACACACTCCTTCAGAGTCAACAATCCTTTGCGTGTACAACCCAAAACATAGTAGCTAGAAAGCTTTTTGTCCACAGAGCCCATATATAAGGCACCCCTTGTTTTTTACCATCTAATTGGATACCTTGCACACACTATCGTCCATTCACACCCTTTTGCACTTCCTCTGTTTAGTAAATCACTGTCATCCGTTTTTTTTTTTGTTGTTCCACCATGTGACGTTCCAAAAAACCCAATTTTTCAGAAGATGAGTTAAAAGTCATGATGGATGAAATCGTAAGAACAGAGCAACAATTGTTTGGAGCACAAGCCCAGTATTCTCCTCTCAGTAGGAAAATTGAAATGTGGGACAGGATCTGTTGGATCTTGCCCTTTTTGACGGTTCATCCATTGACTTTTTGCCTCCTTTCTCCTATTTTTCCTGACCTCTTGTTGTTGGCTCTAGGACTCTGAGCACTTTATCACTGCTGATCACTGCTCTCCCTTCTAAAGTTGGTGTGATTGGCTTATACCTAATTGGAACATTTAATTTACCAATAAGTCCCTTGTACAGTGGTATCCCTATACCCAGGGCCTGTAAATTAAATGCTACTAGTGGCGCTGCTTGCGCCACCCACTGAAGTAACCTTTCAAACCTGCCTCAGGCCTGTGTGCAGAATTTCTGCCACAGGGACCTGGCACCTAATTTTACTTGCCAGGCCCAGGACTCCCCTTTTACTACATGTATGTCACCTCTAAGATTGGCCCCAGCTAGCTCTATGGGAAGGGTGCTATGTATGTAGAAGGCAGGACATGTGCCTGGTTGTGTGGCCTGTCCTGGATGTGACAAACAGCCTATTTGGTTTCTCGCTGCTGTGAGTGCTGCCTTCTCATAGGATTGCACTGGAAAGTCCCTGCCTTATGTGTAGGAGATAGTGTCTGATTTTTGATGGGTAGCATAGGCATGTTTGGTATGGTTGCAAAGATAGTGAGAAATGGTGCTTACTGGTGTAGGTGGATTTTTTATTATCATTACAAAATGCCACTTCTAGAAAGTGAGCATTTCTCTGTGTTTATGACTGGTGTTTTGCAGCTTGACTCCAATCCGCGTCTAGGCAGAGTGACAGTTGGGCTTTGTGCATACTTCTCATACAGCCTGTATTACAAGTTGAAGTGGACTCACATGGGGGGTATAACATTTATATAGTGTAGCAGAGAGAGTGATCTGACTGCAGCTCACAGGAGGTCCTGTCACTCTAACTCCAACCACCAGCACAGTGGACACATGCCAAAATACATCAGTTTCACAATTACCAATTGAAGTGGACTCACCTGGGGGGATGATATTTGTATAGTGTGTGTTGTAGACAGAGTAACACAGAGTAACATGACTGCAACTCCCAGGAGGCACTGTTTTAACAATTAAACACTAGCCCAGTGTTCTCTTGTCCAAAGACCCCTGTTTGTCAGCTCCCAAATGAAGTTTACTCACCTGGGGGATAACAATGGTCAAGTGTGTGAAATAGATGGAATACTCTCACTGCAAATCACAGGAGGCACGGTTTCTTTGACTCCAAACACCAGAACACTCTTCACATGTCTAAAGACCCATGTTTGGCAACTCTTAATGTAGGTTTACTCAGGTGGGATGATACAATTTGTCAAATGTGGGAAGTAGAAGGAGTGACATGACTACTAAGGCCAGGAAGGCCCTGTGTCTGTAAAACCAACCACCAGTCCAGTGTTCTCTTGTCCAAGTACCATTACTTGGTAACTCTCAATTGAAGTGTACATACCTGGGTTGATACCATTTGTATAGTGTGTATACTACAGAGAGTGGCCTGATGGCAGCTCTCAGCAGGCTCTGTATCTGTAACTTCAAACACCAGCCCATTGGCACTTGCCCATATACCCGTTTGTCAACTCCCAAATGAAGTATACTTTCCTGCGGGGTATACCATTTGTATAGTGTGTTTAGTACAGGGAGTGACATGACTGCTAAGGCCAGGAGGCTAGGTTACAGTTACTCCACTTACCACCCCACTGTCGTCTTCTCCAATGACCCCTGTTTGGTAATTCACTCATTAAGTGTACTCACCTGGGGGGATAATATTTATATAGTGTGTGTAGTACAGGGAGTTACATAACTACAACTCCCAGGAGGCGTTGTTACTGTCATTCCAACCACCAGTCCAGAGTCCTCTTCTCCAAATACCCTTGTTTGGGAACTCATAAAGGAAGTATACTTACCTGGTGGGATAGCATTTATCAAGTATGTGAAATAGTGGGAGTGACATGACTGCTAAGGTCAGGAGGCTCTGTTTCCGTAACTACAAACACAAGCCCAGTGGTTCCTTTCTCAGATACCCATGTTTGTTAACTCACAATTGAAGTTTACTCACCTGGGAGGATACTATTTGTATAGTGGTAGGAAGTAGAGAGAGTGACCTGAATTCAAAGTCCAATAGGCCCTGTTTCTCTAACTCTAACCACAAGCAAAGTGTTCACTTACCCAAATTAATCTATTAGTGAACTTTCAAATGAAGTTTACTCACCTGGGAGGGTAACATTTGTCAAGTGTGTGCAGTATAGAGAGTGACATGACTGCAACTCCCATTAGGCACTGTTTCTCCAACTCCAAACACCACACCAGTGGTCACTTGTCCAAAGACCCTTGCTTGTTGACTCTCAATTGAAGTTTACTCACGTGGGAGTGACCAATTTACGGACCATGTCAAACTCAGAGATGTGTCTGTCAACTACCTTCATCTTGACCTGATAACCCAAGATGAAACTATTGGGAATAGAAATTACACTTTAACCAGTGTGCAAAACAAGTATTTCTAAGGCCACAAGATGCATTACCAGATTAGTATTGGCAGCAGACACATTCACACTACACTATGCACATGATGACTCCAGTCCCATATACAACAAAGTCCTGGCTCTGTCTGCATTACAACCAACTAGGCCTCCCAATGTTCAAAGCCATATCATGCCTAGACACTCTTTTGCCTGCACTGGTGGCAAGATGTAATTCTCAGCCCTACCCCCCAAGTGCTAATGATCTGCACATTTCAACAGCTTCTTTAATCAAAAAGATATGCATGCTACACAAATGTCATGCCAGTTCTTGAGTTGCTTTCTGAACACAGTGAAAGAGGGAGCAGTGCAAAGGTGGGGGGGGGGCTAGGTTGTTCCAGGTCTTGACTGCGAGGTAGGAGAAGGAGCATCCTCTATTACGCTAGCAATGGATGCTTGGGACGTGTGCCTGAGCAAGGTTGGCTGAGCGGAGCTCTCTCATGGGTTGGTGGATATAGAGGTGACTGTTGAGGTAGGCAGGTCCTGTGTTGTGGAGGGCCTTGTAAGTGTGGGTGGGGAGTTTGAAGTGGCAGCGCTGTTGCACAGGGAGTCAATGGAGATTACTTAGGTCATTGGTGGTCCAGGTTCTTCTGGGAGGTAGAGGACCAGTCTTGCTGAGGCATTTTGGATAGTCTGGAGGCGGTTGAGGAGCTGCTTGTAGATTCTGGCATAGAGAGCATTGCCGTAGTCCAGGTGGCTTGTGATGAGGGCTTGGGTGACGGTCTTCCTGATGTGGAGGGATATCCAACGTAAGATCTTCCGAAGCATTTGGAGCATGTGGAAGCATGAGAAGGAGACAGCATTGACCTCTTGCCTCATGGTTAGTTGGGTGTCCAGGATGAGTCCTAGGTTGCCTGCTTGGTTATCAGCTGTGGGCGGGAGTCCACAAAAAAAAAAAAGCGAAATAGAGAAAAACAGAGGCAAAAAAGGCAAAGAGACAGGCGGGCTGAAGGGAGGAAAAATGGGCTAGAAGAGTGCAGAATGGCACAGAACGGGGCAAATGGAAGAGGAAAAGAAGGCTAAGAAGGCAGGAGGCTAATTAGAGGAGACTAAAAAGACAGGAAGACATGAAGAAGCCAAAAGGTACAGCGGCTCAGAATGGAGCAGATGGAAGAAGAAGATCCTAAAACAGCAGGAGTGCAGAAGGAAGGAAAGATGCTAAGAGGGCACAGAGTAGAATGAAGGAGGAAGAAGAGGCTAAAGGGGTGCTTGAGGGCAGTACGAGTAGGAAAAAGCAGCATGAGAAGCAGATACAGGAACAGGAGAGCAGGGGCTAGTAAAGGTGCAGAACCTACCGTCCAGGCAGCAGGACATATGACAGCTCAGAGAGCAGTGCAAGGACTTGCTCAATGGGGTCGCACAGTGACTGCTATTAAGTAAGTCCTGGGGGGGGCAGGGCGAGGGGGGCTGTGTGGCAAAGGGTGGGAAATGATGGGAGGGGAGGCAGGGGCCTGGACTGAGCGGGCACGAACCCGGCACAGTACAAAGCAAAATGGACAAAAACAGAGGCAATAAAGGTAAAGAAGCAGTTGGGCAGAAGGGAGGAGAAAGAGGTTAAAAGGGTGCAGAATGGCACAGAACGTGGTGAATGGAGGAGGTAGAGGAGGGTAAAAAGACAAGAGGCTAAATAGAGGAGGCTAAAAGGGCAGGATGGCAGAAAGAGGCTAAAAGGTACAGAACGGCATAGAATGGAGCTGATGGAGGAAGAAGAGGCTAGAAAGGCAGGGAGCAGAAGGAAGAAAAGAGGCTTAAAGGGCACAGGAAGGATCGAAGGAGGGAGAAAAGGATAAAGGGGAGCAGAGAGCAGTACCAGCAGGGAAAAGCGGAACGAGAAGCCGGCACAGGAACAGGAGAGCAGGGGCAAGTACGGGCGCAGAGCCTAGCGGCCAGGCAGCTGGACAAGTGGCAGCTGGGAGAGCAGTGCAAGGACCTGTTCCGCATTTCACATCAACAGGTCGAGCTGCCACTGGGCGCACGTAGGCCACGGAAGAGACTGCCACTACACCTCCTCGATGAACCTTTAAATGAAGAACACACTCCCAGACGTCTGGATGTGGAAGAAGGTTCTGGGTCATCTAGGCAACCTGGTCAGACACCAACAGTGAGTCTCACTGTGGCCACATCAACACCTTCCAGCCCGGTTGCCTCATTATCACAGGCAGCCATCTCCCCCCCAACTTGTGTGCCAACCACAGAGTCTAACATCTTAGTCCCTCCAGTCCTGGATCCTGAGTTGCAACGCATCACTTCACACAGTGAGGTTCCAGGACCCAGTTGGAGAGGGCACCATGTGACCAAGGCATAGGCCCGTGGGGGGAGGATGTGTGGGAGGGATGCTGTGGGCCAGCAGGGTGAGCCCACTGGGGCTGCTCCTTGCCAGGACACCATCAGCCAAGTGTTGGAGGTCTATCAGGAGTCCCAAGGCGTGATGGGCCGGGTCTTGCCTGAACTCCTGGAAATCAAGCAGCTACAGAGGGACATGCATAGGGACATTCAAGAACAGATGGAGGCCCACAATCCCAACATGGCCTCCCTAACAGGGGGACTGAGGGACATTCACACAGTCATGAGCAATGCTTTTTAAAACAAATCTTCCCCTTCCTTTGGCTCATCAACATCAACATTTAGTGCCAGCCACTGGAAGAGAGGCCCCACCAGGGGAAGAGTATGCCATAGATCCACCTGCCTCTGTTGTAGCAGATCAACCCCCACGCAAGTGGGCACATCCAGCTAAGAATCCAGAAGGTGCGGATGGCAAGACACCCACCGCTGCCAGCAAGTGACCTCTTCCTAAAGGACCTCCTTTGTGTGCCACACATTCACTCTGTTGACTGATCCTCAACCATCTACCATTTCCAATAGAAGTACTCTGGACTTAGGACTCCTAATCATGTGGCATCTACTCCAATGATTTTATTCCCCATGACTGACCCCTTCACTTTTCATTTTTGTTCCTTTCTGGCCAAATTTTTATTTTCTGTATTAGCATTTTAATAAATTCACTCATCACAAACTCATTGTATGCTTGCTTAATTTCTATATTTTGCTATTTAGAGATGTACGACCATGTGAACCATATGATGTAGACTCAAGCTACTTGTGCAGGCAGGGGTATGTTACAGGGACAGAGGCCCTCATTACAACCCTGGCCGTCGGTGATAAAGCGGCGGTATTACCGCCAACAAGCCGGCGGCAAAAAAAATTGAATTATGACCACGGCGGAAACCGCCCACACAGACAGCCACTTTAACACACCGACTGCCACAGCGATAGCAACAAGCACCGCAGCGGTAACTGCCAACAGCCAGGTGGAAGAAAATGTACCGCCCACTGTATCACAAGAGGCCTATCCGCCACCTTTTCCGGGACTGTACCAACGACATCAAAAGCAGGGCGGAAACAGATCTCAGAAGTCAAAGGACTCACCTCTGTAGACTCAGGGAAGAACCACGCCGCCACGGAGCCCGAACTGCAGGGTTCCCCATGCTGGTCTACCTCCTCCTACACCAGGAATACAACGCCGGCGATGACGATCACGGTGAGTACTGCCACCTAGCACACAGGGGAGGAAAAAGAGAGTGACACACACACGCAACACGCAACACCCCAACCCCCATCCACAACAGCATACACACAAACAGATGCAACAACATTACACATCCACCCCGTACCCCTCAGGAATAATGCAAGTACAAAAGGAAGTGATTGAAGTGAGTGTGATAAGATAAAATACTAGAAATAGGTCCTCAAAAATCAAATTTGTATATATTTACATATATACAAATGGAAGAACACTGCCCAGTCCATAATGTCCGTGGGCCAACGGGCCATATCACACAGACCAAGGCCCGACCTTACTCCTGCATCAACACGGGGAGAACACTGCTGGGGCATCAGCTAAAAAATACACAGGCACCTCAGGGGGACGGAGAATGGGGGGGCACCTCAGCTGGAAGATGGTACAACACCACTTGTCCTGGAGGGGGCAACATGCCCTGTGCTCGGTCGTGGGGAGTGCAAAGCCACAGTCTCTCAAATGGGTGGTTTGCCCACTGCTTGATCCTGGGGAGAGCAAAGCCACAGTCTTTCAAGTGGGTGGTTTGCCCACTGGTTCTGGAGGGGCTTTGTGCCCACTGTGCTTCATCCTGGCAAGGAGGGGGTGAGTGGATGCCTTCTTCAACTGGTTCTGGAGGGGGCTTTGTGCCCAGTGTGCTTCATCCTGGCAAGGAGGAGGTGAGTGGATGCCTTCTTCCACTGGTTCTGGAGGGGGCTTTGTGCCCAGTGTGCTTCATCCTGGAAAGGAGGGTGTGAGTGGATGCTTTCTTCCACTGGTTCTGGAGGGGGCTTTGTGCCATGTGATGCAGCCCTTGGGGAGTGCAAGGTCACAGTCACTCACCTGGGTGTCAGACCCACACGATTTGCAGTGGTCAGGATGCATTACAGTCCATGGAGGCAGGACTACACACTGCCCGCCGGCAGCGATGGCTGCTCAGTGGTAGCAGTGCCGGTGCTGGTGTCAGTGCTGCCAGTGGTGGGGGAGGCTCCAGCCCTTCCCCTGCAGCCTCGGACAGCTGCCCACTGGGGCTGCTGCTGCTGGCAGTGGTGCTGGCAGTGGTGCTGGTGGCAGTGCAGGTGGCGGTGGAGGTGACGGTGCAGGTGGCGGTGCTGGTGTTTGTGTTGCCAGTGGTGGGGGGAGGTTCCAGCCCTTCCCAACCAGCCTCAGACGGCTGCCCACTGGGGCTGCTGCTGCTGGCAGTGGTGCTGGTGTCAGTGCTGCCAGTGGTGGGGGGAGGCTCCAGCCCTCTCCCTGCAGCCTTGGACGGCTGAAGAGCGATGGTTGGTGTTGGGGGCTCAGATTCAGTCCCATCACCAGGCCTCCTGTCCTTTGTGACTGCAGGGGCAGGCCCTTTGCCTTTTCCCTTGCTGTCTGGTGGTGCCTCCATGCCCTTGCCATCTGGTGGTGCCTCCTAGCCATCTGGTGGTGCCTCCTTGCCCTTGCCAGCTGGTGGTGCCTCCTTGACCTTGCCAGCTGGTGGTGCCTCCTTGCCCTTCCCTGTGTAAGCTGGTGGTGCCTCCTTGCCAGGTGGTGGCACATTCTTGCCCTTCCCCTTGGCAGCTGGTGGTACATCCTTGCCCTTCCCTTTGGCAGCTGGTGCAGGCACACTGCCAGTGCTGATGGGTGTTTCCTTGGAGACTTTCACACCTGCAGTAGCTGCCGAAACTACTGTGTCCATGGACTGGGTGGCTGAGGTGCTAGGCTGGGTTCTGCCCACCGTGGCCCGACGTGAAGGATGGGGGGAGGGGTAGGGAAGAGGTCAACAGCAGAGAGGAAAAGCTTCTTAGGGACACTGGGGCGGGAAGAGGGTGAAGGTTTGGGAGTGGAGGAAGAGGGAGTGGTTGTTGGAGGTGTCTGCTGTGTTTGGGTGCAGGTGCACGGGCTGGATGCTGTTGTGAGGTGGATGGCTGTTGGGTGTCTGAGTGCTTGCGTTTGTGTACTTTGGGAGGAGGGGGCACAGGCAAAGTGGGTGACTGCAAGTGAGGGGCATGTAGTGATAGGCGTGATGGTGATGGAGGCAGTGGGTGTGGATGTAGTGCATGTAGGTGTGAGTGGAGACGCTACTGGGAGGGAGGTGGACGAGGAGGAGGAGGGGGACACAGTGGAGGCAGTGGATATTGGTGTGTCTGCATCTGAATGGTGTTTGTGTGAGTGCCTGTGGGACGATGTGTGGTGCTTGTGTTTGCCTGAGCCACTCCTGTGTGTTATCTTGGGTGCATGCTGGTCTGAATGTGTGCTTGGGATAGGTTGGGGTTCAGGGGAATGGGACTGGGCAGAAGAAATTGGAGGTGGGAGGCTAGAGACAGGAACAATGGCTGCGGGTGGAACATCCTTGCCCGTCCCTTTGGCAGCTGGTGCAGGCACACTGCCAGTGCTGATGGGTGTTTCCTTGGAGCCTCTCACACCTGCAGTAGCTGCCAAAACTACTGTGGCCATGAACTGGGTGGCTGAGGTGCTAGCCTGGGTTCTGCCCCACCTGGCCCGATGTGAAGGACAGGGTGAAGGGTCGGGAAGAGGTCAACGGCGGAGAGGAAAAACTTCTTAGGAACACTGGGGCAGGAAGAGGGTGAAGGCTTAGGAGTGGAGCAAGAGGGAGTGGTTGTTGGAGGTATCTGCTGTGTTTGGGTGCAGGTGCACGGGCTGGATGCTGTTGTGCGGTGGATGGCTTTTGGGTGTATGAGTGCTTGCGTTTGTGTACTTTGAGAGGAGGGGGCACAGACAAAGTGGGAGAGGACACAGGGGACGTGTGCATGGATGTGGGGGTGGTGACTGCAAGTGAGGTGCATGTAGTGATAGGCGTGATGGTGATGGAGGCAGTGGGTGTGGATGTAGTGCATGCAGGTGTGAGTGGAGACGCTACTAGGAAGGAGGTGGACGAGGAGGAGGAGGGGGACACAGTGGAGGCAGTGGATGTTGGTGTGTCTGCATCTGAATGGTGTTTGTGTGAGTGCCTGTGGGACGATGTGTGGTGCTTGTGTTTGCCTGAGCCACATCTATGTGTTATCCTGGGTGCATGCTGGTCTGAATGTGTGCTTGGGATAGGTTGGGGTTCAGGGGAATGGGACTGGGCAGAGGAAGTTGGAGGGGGAAGGCTAGAGACAGGGACAATGGCTGCCAATATGGAGGAGGCCAGAGCCTGGAATGATCTCTGTTGGGCCGCCATGCCAGAGTGAATGCCCTCCAGAAATGCATTTGTTTGTTGCAATTGCCCTGCCAGCCCTTGGATGGCATTCACTATGGTTGACTACCCAACAGAGATGGATCTCAAGAGGTCAATAGCCTCCTCACTCAGGGCAGCAGGGCTAACTGGGGCAGGGCCTGAGGTGCCTGGGGTGAAGGAGATGCCCACCCCCCTGGCTGAGCGGGCACGGGAAACTCGCTGAGGGGCTCTGGGAGGGTGGTGCTGGTACAGGGGGTGGCGGCTGGTGCCTGTAGTTGGGGTAGCCCCAGAGCTGACCGCCACCACTAGGGAGCTTCCATCAGAGGAGGTATCACTTTCAGAACTGTCCCCTCCTATCTGTGCCATGGTGCTCCCCTCGCCCTCCGTCCCACTGGTGCACTCACCGACAGTGGATTGGCCCCATGGGCGCTGTGGGATGCAGCTCCCTCCGTCGCCGGTGCCTGTTCTCCTCCGCCAGATGATGCTAATGCACATAAGGACAGGATGACAAAACAAAAAGGGGGGGAAGAGACAGAGGATACACTTGGATAGGCCACCGCCGGTATTAGGAACTTCAGGGGGGTCAGGGTTCTACGGACACCCCTTCCTCGTTGGAAGGCCATCCCCAGCTGGGCCTCCGCCATCTTCCATGCCCAGCGTCTCAGGTCCTACCACCGTTTGCGACAGTGGGTGCTCCGCCTGCCGTAGACCACCAGGGTCTGCACATCCTTGGTGATGGCAAGCCATATACCCTTTTTCTGATGGGCGCTGACCTGCAGAGGAAATACACATAAAAAAGGGCATCAGTCATACCGTTCGGCCTGTTACACTAATGGCCCACCATATCCCTCCCATCCCCTTACGCACATACATTGCCCACCATACATGCAGCACGCTGCCTAGGACCCTTCAACCACCCCCCCTTACACAAGGCCCTCACATACAGCACTCCATGCATTCATGACCCATGCATCGGGCTCACAGTGTACTCACCTGTTGGTCTGGAGGCCTATACAGCATTCATTACTGGGGTAGGACCCCATCCACCGGTCTCTCCGCAGCGGTAAAGGCAGGGGCCCTTTCCCCAGTCACACAACAACAATCCTTGCCAGGGTGAACTACAAAAAAGTTACTATATTAATCTGTGCCTAACCCTCTGGAAGCTTGGCACCAAGCAGTCAGGCTTATAATAGAGGCAATTATTACAATTCTTATGCAGCACACAACCAGTAATAAAGTGAAAACACACCATAAGAAAAAGCCCCAAATCAGTTTAGAAAAATATAGCAAATTGTAATGAATAAAAAGATACGAGAATGAAAAAATCCGTAGCACCAGAGATATTATTAAAAGTGTTAGGTGAAATAGCCCCAAGAAACACATAGTTCCGCTAGTAGTTAACTGGTCACACTAGACCACAGGAAAGCTCTGGTCCCGGCTCCAACCTGTCTATGAGAACAAAGGACAGGCCTGGTATCAGGTTCCTTTTTGAGTGCTGCAGGCAGGGCCTTTTGAAATGTATTCAGGGCAGGATACAGCCCCTCTCCAACTATCCTGTTAGGAAGACTCTCCCCTCACACCTAGGCCTTCTTTGTTCCCATGCCTGGAAGCCCCACCCGACAAACGGCAGGAGAGCAATGCACAGTCATGTCTGACTCAGGACACTGACAGAAAGGCATAATTGGTTTTGATAGAAAAATGCCAACTTTCTAAAAGTGTTGTATTCAAAATTGTAGCTTAAAATCTGACTTTAATATTAAAGAGGACTTCTAATTATAATTCCTTTGAGCGCAAACATCATATCTCTATCTGCTCCTAATATGAATTTAGCACTTATTAAGTGTAATAAGGTAAGACAGTGTTAGTCTATGGGAGAGATAAGCCTTACCACAGTGAAAAACAACTTTAGGAGTTTTTCACTGCCAGGACATGTTTAACTTAACTTACATTTCCTAATTTTAAATACCATGCCCTACGAGATTTTAGGTCTTACCTTAGAGGTGATTAATAAGAACAAAAAAGAAAGGTGTAGGCCTGGCAAAAAGTTTTTTTTCTAGTTCAAAATGGTAGTCTAAAACTACACTACATGCTGTGGTGGCAGGCATGAGACAGGTTTTAAAAGGCTACTTCATCAATCTTCTTCACGTCACCTCAAAATATTAACTCAGAACTTCCCAATCAAAACAAAAAGACATAAACTCTTGCTGCCATTCGTTTGCAGTTGCATACGCCCATTCAGGACCTGTATCTTCGACTTGCTATTCTCTCTGTTTTCAACTTTCGATCACCATTCAACTCTCCCTCGCTTAATTCTTCCTTTCTCGTAGTATCTACTTCTTCCTCTGTTGTTGGTTCCACAACCACCTCTTTCCTTTTCTCCACTTACAAATTTGGCAACTTATCTCTTTTTTGTGTGCCCGCTGTCGATATTCTATTCAGGACTGCACTTGAATCCTTGTCTTTTTCTGTGGTGTTTTCTCTTGACGGACCTGCAACTGGTTCAGGAGTCAGATCACTTTGACTTTGATCCACCTCAACTCCTTCCCCTTCTGGATCTGGCAATTGCTCTGTTTATCTCTCAGAATCGTCTACTTCTGGGAGAACCCCCTCAGTACTAGGCTCTCCTGCTGGTTCAGTTGAGATAGGTTCTCCAGCACCCTCCTGGAGATCTCCACACTTGTCTCTCACAGGAGTGATGGAACCGTCTTCAACAAGCTCATGTTCAGCTTCAGTTCTTCCTTGCTCCTGTTTCAGTGCTGTAATCTGTCACACAGTTGTTGGTACTCTCAACAACGCTTCTGCATGATCCAATGGACATGCCACTTTCTTCGTATGACTTGCGTGAATCCAGTTCGGGATCCCAGCACACTTCACAGCTGTTGTAGTCGTCAGGACCACTTGGTACAGTCCCTTCCAACGAGGCTCCAAACACATCTTGTGCACATGCTTCCAGACAACAACCCAGTCACCAGCTCTCCGGTTGTGCCCTGGATCATGGATTGGTGGCAGTGTGGTGGCCTCCACCTGCTGAGAGAAAGAGCGGACTATATCATCCAGACCCTTGCAGTAATCCCACACCATATTATCTGTAATGTTCACAAGTGCATTTGCTGGAACTGCTGGCAACCTCATTGCTCTGCCCATGAGGATCTCATGGGGCGACAATCCTGTCTTCCTTTCAGGTGTGTTTCTCATTGACATCATCACCAAAGGCAATGCATCAGGCCATTTCAAATTCGCAGCTGCACACATTTTTGCAATTCTTGACTTCAAGGTACCATTCATCTGCTCCACTAGTTGTGATGCTTCATGGCAGTAACTACAATACACACAAATACATGCAGCAACATTACATATACACCCCGTCACCCCCTGGAAGAATGCAAGGACAAAATGAAATGATTGTAACAAGTGTAATCATTGAAATATCAGATAGGGCAAATGAAAAATATCAGCATATACAAATATGTACAACAACTACACAAGTCCGGATATTAATGAAATCATTGTCCGTGGATCAGTGTCCCAAAATGCATGGGCGAAGCCCACACAAGATACCTGACTCAAAACGGAGAGAACACTGCAGGGGCATCAGATGGAAAATAAACAGGCACCTCAGGGGGAGGTGGGGCACCTTAGCCGGATGAACGGACTATGCCACTGCTCCACAAGGGGGCTCCATGCCCACTGATTGGTCCTGGGGAGTGCAAAGCCACAGTCTCTCCAGTGGGTGGGTTCCCCACTGCTTTATCCTGGGGAGTGCAAAGCCACAGTCTCTGAAGTCTCTCCAGTGGGTGGTTTGCCCCCTGGGTTGCCCACTGCTTTATCCTGGGAAGTGCAAAGCCACAGTCTCTCAAGTCTCTCCAGTGGGTGGGTTTCCCATTGCTTTATCCTGGGGAGTGCAAAGCCACAGTCTCTCAAGTCTCTCCAGTGGGTGGTTTGCCCTCTGCTTTATCCTGGGGAGTGCAAAGCCACAGTCTCTCAAGTCTCTCTAGTGGGTGGGTTGCCCACTGCTTTATCCTGGGGAGTGCTAAGCCACAGTCTCACAAGTGGATAATAGTCTCCACTGGTTCTGGAGGGGGCTTTGTGCCCAGAGTGCTTCATCCTGCCAAGGACTGAGGTAGTGGATGTGAATCTCCACTGGTTCTGGAGGGGGACTTGTGCCCAAAGTGCTTCACATGCAGTGTGGCAGGTCCCATTCCCTCACCTGGGTGTGTGTGCCACGAGATTGCCTGGGAACAGGTAGCATGATACTCCATGGAGGCAGAGACACACTCCACCCTGCTGCGACTTCGCCTGCCACCTGCAGGTATAAACAGTGCTGGGAGTCATGCCTCATGTACGCTGGGCAGGGTCCAGGAGGTCTACTGCAGCCTAGGACGGCTGGCCACTGGGGATGATTGCATGTCAGCTGTGGTGGTACTGTCTGAGCACGTCGCGGGGCTGGTGGCGGTGGTTGCGGCGGTGTCTGTGGTGGAGGTGCTGGCGGTGGTGCATGTGTCTGCACCTGTTGAGGGACACAGCAGGACGTCTCCTGCAGCCTCGGAAGGCTGCCCACTGGAGATGATGCTGGGGACTATTGCTGAGGCAGCAGACGTGCAGGTTGGCGGTGCGGTGGCGATGCAGGTGGTGGTGTCCACCGCCGTACAGGCTGATGTTCTGGTTGACAGAAGGGGTGACTCTGGTCCCTCAGCCGGAGCCTCCGTGCCCTGTCCTGACCTGCTCTTCAGCTTGTGTCCCTTCCCCACCTTTGATGTCGCTGCTGGTGCCTTCCCACTGTCCCCTTTTGGCTTGGAGGAGCCCTTGCTTGGTGGTAGGTGTGGCTTCTCCCTCCGGCATGTGGGCACCTTCTTCACCTAGGCAGGTGGCGGAATGGCCTGCTCCTTGGCCTCTCTAGCTGGCACACTGGCAGCCCTGATGGGTGCTGCCCGTGATGTGACCGGACTTGCTGACACCACTGTGCTGGATGATTTGGTGGCTGAGGTGCTGGGCTGGGACCTGGACAGCCTTGCCCTAGGGGAAGGATTGGGGGGGGGTGTAGGGAAGAGGTCAAAGTTTGCGAGGAAGAGTTTCTTAGACACACTGGGACCGGAAGATGGAGGGAGTTTGGGAGTGGAGGAAGAGGTAGTAGTTGTAGGAGGTGTACGTCTTCAGAATTTGGGTGAAGGTGCATGGGCCGGAGGCTGTTGTGAGGTGGATGGCTGTTGGGTGGGTGTGTGCCTGCTTTTGTGTATTTTGGGAGGAAGGCTCACAGACACACTGGGGGAGGACACAGAGGATGTGTGAATGGTAGTGGGGGTGGTGATTGCACGTGGGCGTGCTGGTGATGGAGGTAGTGGATGAAGATGTAGTGCATGCAGGTGTGAGTGGAGATGAGACAGGGAGGGAGGAGGAGAACGTGGAGGAGGGGGACACAGTGGAGGCAGTGGATGTTGGTGTGTCTGCACGGGGATGGTGCTTGTATGAGTGCCTGTGGGATGTGTGGTGCTTATGTTTGCCATGTCCACTCTTGTGTGTTGATGAGTGTGCATGCTGGTCTGATGGTGTGCTTGGTATAGGCTGAGGTAGAGGGGATTGGGTCTGGGTAGAGGAAGCTGGAGGGGGGAGGCTGGACACATGGACAATGGCTGCCATCAGCGCTGCGGCCAGAGCCTTAAATGCTCTCTGTTGGGCCGCCACACCAGAATGAATGCCCTCCAGGTATGCATTTGTTTGCTGCAAATGCCTATCGACACCCTGGATGGCATTCAAAATGGTTGATTGCCCAACTGTGAGGGATCTCAGGAGGTCAATAGCCCCCTCACTGAGGGCAGCAGGGCTGACTGGGGCAGGGGCTGAGGTGCCTGGGGCGAAGGAGATGCCCACCCTCCTGGGTGAGCGGGCATGGGAAACTCGATAAGGGGCTGCTGGGAGGGCGGTGCTGGTAGGGGGGGTGGCGGCTGTACCTGTTGATGCAGTGGGCACAGAGGTGCCCGCCACCGCAAGGGAGCTCCCATCAGAGGAGGAGGCGCTGTCGCTGGTGTCTGCTCCTGTCCCCATCGTGGAGCTCCCCTCGTCCTCCGTCCCACTGGTGCCTTCGGACTCCATTACTTCACCCTCCAGGGCCATGTGGGATGCAGCTCCCTCCTGCTCCGGTGCCACTGCTCCTCCGCCAGATGATGCTAATGCACACAAGGACAGGGTGCCAAAACAAAAAGGGGGGGAAGACAGAAGAGACACATGGTCAATGCCTGCAACACCACTACCGTTGGCGGACACAACAGACAGGGAGCAGCCCTATGCACTAAGCAATGCACTGACAGGGCAGGGGAAAAGCACATGCCCATAGGGGACTCTGTTGAGAACCATTTTATGCACAGCTGGAAGCCATAGGAGCCTGACTAGGTGTAAAGGGCAAATACCACCTTTGGGGTTGGACTGGGAATGAGGCTGCAAATCAATGGATCTACCTTTGCGCGTCTGCCATGGCCTAGGGGAACCCACAGCCCACCTACCCCACCCAGACACCTTGTCAAGTGCGCAGAGTCAGCTGAATGAGAGTGTACTCACCCCCTTGTGGCTGCTGTGATGCCCTCAAGCGCCCATCCAACCCCGGATATGCCACCGCCAGGATCCAGTACATCAGGGGGGTCATGGTGCGACGGGCACCCCTTCCGCATTGGGAGGCCATCACAAGCTGGGCCTCCGCCGTCTTCTTGCTTAAACGGCGCAGGTCCTCCCATCTTTTCCGGCAGTGGGTGCTCCGTCTATGGTAGACCCCCAGGGTCCGCACTTCCTTTGCGATGGCACGCCAAATACCCTTCTTCTGGTGGGCGCTGACCTAGAGGAAAAGTGAAGTAAAAGTGGATGTTACTCCCCCGTACATTTCTTCTCACACATTGGTCACAAACCTCCCACCCTGGCCCAGAAATACATACACACACCATCCTCACATGCTGGCCTGTCCCCCACCCCTGTCTTTTCCATCCACGACACTACATACAATCATGTACCATCCATTATGCACACAGTTTACTCACCTGTTTGTCTGGAGGACCGTACAGTTGCGTGTACTGGGGGAGGACCCCATCCACTAATCTGTCCAACTCCTCCGAAGTGAAGGCAGGGGCCCTTTCCCCAGACACTGTAGCCATTGTCGCTTCCAGACACAGGTCACAGCAGCACTTGCTGTGTAGGTCCTCTCCTGTTGAAGGTCAGGTATCAAGTGAGTGAACAGATAGAAAATGGCAGTCACGTCTGCGTCGGTGTGTACCGTCACCGCCGGCGTACATCGTCATTGGCTCCTGGAACCCATAGGGCCCAATTATAACCAATGCTGAATAGCGCTGCGGTCTTTGATGGCCTACCGCGACGGTGTACAATGCCAGCGCAGTTACCTCATTTCCCCTTGTCCCACCTTACAGGTCAGGCAGCTGCCATTTCAGGGGACCACATGGAAGGCCAACTAACTGCGTCACACCTATTTAGGCCAGGAATCTGGACAGACAAAGGCACATAGAGAAAATTTAACATTTGTGCTAAACAGCCCTGCGAAATCTATGTGGTGGATGACCCTCTGCTCAACATTCTCCTCCATAGGGCACGTCCACTGGGGCAGGTGATGAGATGGCGGCATCCTCCGGTGTACAGACCCCTGGTGGACCTGTCGACAATGGTAGACAGACACATAATTATCACTTACAGACTTGATGGGGCAACAATCCAGGAACTGTGTGCCCAGTTGGAGCCAGACCTGATGTCAGCTATCCGCCATCCCACAGGAATACCCCCTCTAATGCAGGTCCAGTCAGTACTCCATTTCCAGGCCAGTGGGTCTTTTCAAACAACAGTAGCCATGGCATCAGGGATGTCACAGCCAATAATCTCTAACGTGTTGTCCAGAGTGTTATCTGCCCTGCTGAAACACATGCGCAGCTACATCGTTTTCCCTCGGGTAGAGGATCTGCCCACAGTGAAAGGTGACTTTTATGCCCTGGGACATATCCCCAACATCATTGGTGCCATTGATGGGACACATGTGGCATTTGTCCCCCCACCCCCCACAGGAATGAACAGGTGTACAGAAACCGCAAAAGCTACCATTTTATGAATGTGCAGATGGTGTATTTGGCAGACCAGTACATCTCCCATGTGAATGCCAAGTATCCATGACGCTTACATTTTGAGGAATAGCAGCATCCCTTATGTGATGGGGCAACTCCAGAGGCACCGTGTGTGGCTAATAGGTGAGCCTAAAGTCCCCACACAGTTTAATTTGCTGTCTGGGTATGGGAGATTCCCTAATGTTTGGAGGATGTCTAACAGTTGTCCCTCGATACTTGTAGGTGACTCTGGTTACCCCAACCTGTCATGGCTACTGACCCCAGTGAGGATCCCATGGCAAGGGCAGAGAGGACGCTACAATGAGGCACATGGGCGAAGTAGGAGGATAATAGAGCGCACCTTCGGCCTCCTGAAGGCCAGATTCCAGTACCTCCATCAGACAGGTGGATCCCTATACTACACACCGAAGAAGGTGTGCCAGGTCATCGTGGCTTGCTGTATGTTGCACAACCTGGCTTTGCGACGCCAGGTGCCTTTTCTGCAGGAGGATGGGCCTGATGGTGGTCTTGTGGCAGCTGTGGAGCCTGTGGACAGTGAAGAAGAGGAGGCAGAAGAAGATGTAGACAACCGAAACAACATCATCATGCAATACTTCTAGTGAGACACAGGTAAGAGGATGGAACTGCTTCCCACATCTCATACTATTGTAGGACCTAGCATAAATCTGCCTTTTTACCTCTATGTATGGACCCTGACTTGTCACTTTGACTTTCCATTTCACAGATCTGGGTCCCACTTTGTGCCCTCTGCTATGTTTACTGCTGGCCTACTACTGTGTAACATTGGTATGTGAACAAGTACATTGACATTGCTATGGCCCTCATTACGAGCCTGGCGGTCTGTGACCGCCAGGCTCGCGGTTGGCGGGAGCACCGCCGACAGCCTGGCGGTGCCCCTTAGGGCATTCTGACCGCGGCGCTTTGGCCGCGGTCAGTGCAGGAAAACCGGCGGTCTCCCGCCGGTTTTCCGCTGCCCGTCAGAATCCTCCAAGGCGGCGCAGCATGCTGCGCCGCCTTGGGGATTCTGACACCCCCTACCGCCATCCTGTTCCTGGCGGTTCGCCCGCCAGGAACAGGATGGCGGTAGGGGGTGTCGCGGGGCCCCTGGGGGCCCCTGCAGTGCCCATGCCAATGGCATGGGCACTGCAGGGGCCCCCGTAAGAGGGCCCCGCTTGTATTTCACTGTCTGCATAGCAGACAGTGAAATACGCGACGGGTGCAGTAGCACCCGTCGCACCTTCCCACTCCGCCGGCTCGATTCCGAGCCGGCGTCCTCGTGGGAAGGTTGTTTCCCGCTGGGCTGGCGGGCGGCCTTAAGGCGGCCGCCCGCCTGCCCAGCGGGAAACTCAGAATGCCGGCCGCGGTCTTCAGACCGCGGTGCGGTATTCCTGCGGCGCAACTTTGGCGGGCGGCCTCCGCCGCCCGTCAAAGTTGTAATGAGGGCCTATATTTCAGAGATGTTGCAATTACACATTTGTGAAAGCACAGACTGACTCCAGATTGTTTAGTGATTCAATGGTGTTTATTTCTGTGCTAATAAGTGTAGGCGGTTGTGCAATGGACTGGGGTGATGGGGGAGGAATGTCCATGGCAGAGTCCAGTCTTTTGGTCTCACAGGTGCATTGTCCAATGGGGCATAGGAAGGGGAGCAATGGCAGTTTAAGGTGGACAGGGTGA
Organism: Pleurodeles waltl; assembly: GCF_031143425.1. Lineage (NCBI taxonomy): Eukaryota > Metazoa > Chordata > Amphibia > Caudata > Salamandridae > Pleurodeles > Pleurodeles waltl. The sequence continues at coordinate 806,808,787 of NC_090447.1, forward strand.
CAAAGTGGGACAGAAGGGTGACATTCAGGAGGGTCTTATTTCCTGGTGGGGGTCCTGGCAATGTTCTCTGTTTTGTTCCTGGATCTCAGGGCCGTTTGCGGGGTGGTTCTCCTTCTGCAGGGGGTGGGGTGCTGGTGGCCTGTTGGTCCTGTGGCGGTGCCTCCTGTCCACTTGTGCCGGCGGAGGTGGAGGGCTGTTCATCATCCAGGCTAGAGTCAGGGCCCCGTTTGTGTGCCACTGTGTCCTTCATGGTGTAGACAAGGTCTGCCAGAACCCCTGCAATGATGACCAGGGTGTGGCTAATGGACTTCAAGTCCTTCCTGATCCCAAGGTAGTGTTCCTTCTGCTGCCGCTGAGTCTCCTGAAACTTAGCCAGTACCGTGCCCATGGTCTCCTGGGAATGGTGGTATGCTCCCATGATGTTGGAGAGTGCCTCTTAGAGTGTTGGTTCCCTGGGCCTGTCCTCCCCCTGTCACACAGCAGTCCTCCCAGCTTCCCTGTTATCCTGCGCCTCTGTCCCCTGAACCGTGTGCCCACTGCCACTGACCCCAGGTCCCTGATTTTCTTGGTTTGGTGGGTTTGCCTGGGTTCCCAGTAGTGGTGGACACACTGCTGATTGACGTGTCCTGGGGACAGAGGGATGGGCCCGCTGGGTGGGTGCTGTGGTGGTGTTTCTTGAGGGGGAGGTTCTGTGGTGGCTTGTGACAGTGGCAGGGGAATCGACTGTCCAGAGGTCCCTGATGGGCCGGGCTGGTCATCTTGATCCAGGCGTGCAGAGCTGCTGTCATCACTGTGGGCCTCTTCTGTGGGGGGACTGGATATGTCTGGCACCTCCTGTCCGGTGACATTGGGTATGGGTCCTGTTGGGGTGTAAATACATAGTTTTAGTATCGGTGTGTGCCATCTTGTGCATTGGGTGAGGTACCCTCTACTCCTGTGCTTGCATAATTGTGTTTGCCCTTTTGTGATAGTTGGTTTGGGGTCTGTGAGGGTATCTGTACTTGACATGCTTTGGTGATGGTGGTCCATGCATAGGTGTTGCATGCAGCGCCTTGGTATCGGGATGTGTGGGTTGTGATAGTGGGACATATGTGAGATGATGGAGTGATGAGAGAGAGGGTAAGGATGGGGGTATGTGATGGCATGCAGGTGGGGTGGGGGATATAGTAGTAAAGATATGACTTACCAGAGTCCAGTACTCCTGCTACTCCTGCGAGGCCCTCATGATGCAGTATTGCCAAGACTTGTTAGTTGTGGGGGACGAGGTGGGGGTCCACCGCCAGTCCTCTGTACAGCAATCTGGTGTCTGGATACCACTGAACGCACCTTCCCCCGTAGGTTGTTCCACCTCTTCCTGATGTCATCCCGTATTCTTGGATGCTGTCCCACTGCGTTGACCCTGTCGACGATTCTCTGCCATAGCTCCATCTTCCTAGCAATGGAGGTGTGCTGCACCTGTGATCTGAAAAGCTGTGGCTCTAACTGGATCATTTCCTCCACCATGACCCTAAGCTCCTCCTCTGAAAACCTGGGGTGTCTTTGAGGTGCCATGATGTTGTGTGGGTGATGTGTGGTGTGCTGTCTGTTGTGATGTGTGGGGAATGTGTTGGTGTGTGTAGTTTGAGGTGCGTGAATGTTGTATGAGTGATGGTGTTGTGTGCCTGTGGATGCTGGTGTTGTGTTTGCTAATCTCTCTCTCTGGGCTTCTTCCAAAATTGTTCATTGTAAGGGTTTGTGGGTAATGTGGGTTTGTGTTTTATAGTATTGTGGGTGTGTGGGTGTGGTGTGTGTATGTGTGTCAGGTGTGTGTATTTTGAATTGTCCAATGTGGTTGCATTTTGTAAATGTGTGTGTATTTTGAGCCCGGTGGTGTGTACCGCCAATGGATTACCGCGGTTGTAAGACCGCCACGTTGATTCGTGGGTCGTGATAGTGTGGCATGACGGTGTAGGTTTTGGTATCGCCAATTTATCACTGACTGACCTTTGGTGTGGCGGACTTATGTGGGTGTCTGTATTGTGGCGGATTCTGAGATGTGGGTCGTAATACCTGTAGCGGAATTCTGCTCCCGCAACGGTATGTCGGCGGTCTATAGCACAGCGGAAAGCGGGATTTACCGCCAGGGTTGTAATGAGGGCCATAGTCCTGTGGCTTTAGATGTGCCCTGCATTTCACCACAGCAATTTCTTCAGGTAGTTGAATTGCATATAACAACTCCTTTATTCTCTCACCATTTGTCACTGGCGATCAAGTAGAGGTCAGAAAACCTCTCTGCAACCACAATTGACCAAAATCATGAACTATTCCAAATCTGTATTGACTATCTGTGTAGATGGTGACTGTCAGTCAAGCAGAAACATGGCACGTCCTAGTAAGAGCGACCAATTCTGCTACCTGGGCAGAATACACTCCTCGAAGCCAGGAAGCTTCTAAGGTACCTGTAATTGTGCATACAGCATATCCTGCTCTCAGTGTCCCTGTACTGTCTCTCAGACAAGAACCATCAATGAAAACAATTTGGTCATTTTCTTTCAATCGGGTATCTCTAATGTCAAGTCTAAGTTTTGTGCACAAATCAGTTACTTGGAGACAATCATGTTCAACATCTTCCTCTTTCTCAATTTCAGTAGTATCACTTGGAACTAAAGTTGCCAGGTTCAGCACTGTACATCTTTTCAATTTCCCATTTGGTGCACCCAAAATACTCGTCTCATACCTAGTCAACTTGCATCAGTCAAGTATTGGGTTTTCGTCCTTCTCAGCAAAATCTCAATTGAGTGATGGACCATTACAGTCACGGGGTATCCCATCACCACGCCTTCACACTGTGAAAGACTCTTACCAACTGCGGCAACTGCTCATAAACAACCTGGTAAGGCTGCTGCAACTGGGTCCAAAGTAGCTGAAAAATATGCTACTGGGTGATGATCGCCTCCATGGACCTGAGTCAAGACAGACAATGAACATGCATCACGCTCATAACAAAACAATGTGAAAGGTTTCGTGTAGTCAGGCATACCTGACACTAGAGTTCTGCACAAACTGTCTCTCAATTCAGTGAATGCTTTCATCTCATCTTGATCTAGTACTATGGGATCTGTGACATTCTTATGGGTCAACTTCTGCAATGGTTTTGAAATTTCGGAAAAATTCAGAATCCATTGACGACAATAGTCCACCATTCCCAGGAACATCCTGACATCTCTCTGTGAGCTTGGGGGACTTATCTGCACTATCATTGTAATCCTTTCTCTGGATATTTTCCTCGACCCTTTCTCAATTTGGTGACCCAAATACTTCACTACCTTCTGGCAGTACTGCAACTTCAGTGGTGACACTTTATAACCATACTTTCCCAAATGATTCAGCCGGGCAATCACATGGAATCTGGAACATTATTACAGCTGTGTTGGGCACTACGGGACAACACTTGACCACAATGTCATTTATTTTTCTCAAATCCTGAACAATTCAAACCTTCCTGCACAGCTTCTTCAAACCCATTATTGGTGAATTAAATGGGCTGCTCAACACCTCTTTCAAAACTCCCTGTTTCAGAAAATCTGCAATTATCTAAGCCACTTTCATCAGGACATCTTGTGGCATGTTATACTGTGGAAGCTGCGGAAACACTGCATTCGGCTCAAGGTAACCTTAATCGGCTCCACTCCCTTAATTAAACCCACTTATTTTCCTGTCAAATCCCACACGTTTTCTTGCACTGTTCCCTGCAAATCAGAATGAAGCTCTCTCACTGTGAACATTGGGAAAAACTCAATCAAGGGGTACTCCTCATTGGTAGTTTCACACTCAGTTTCTGGAGCCTGGTCTTCTTCATCATCACTATTTGTCTCCATCTCAATTCCATCATATGAACAAGTAATCAGACACCTAGTCTTACACAGCAAGTCTCTTTCCAGTAGGGATACTGAACTTGAATCGCAGACTACAACCTCTTGCAGTCCTTGCAAATTGTCAATCTCAACTTGCACTGGATCTGTAATTGGACTTGTCAAAAGCTGATTCACTACACCCACAACCTGAACTGTTTGACCTGAGAGGGGCAAATTCAGAACTTCTTCACTTCTCACTGTAGAGCGTGTAGCTCTTGTGTCCACCAGAAATGAAACTCTGTGACCCATAACTTTTCCCCTTATATAGGGACCCCTCTGATCTACTTCTAAAGAAGTCGCAAGCACACATGGCTACTCATCCGAACTGTCACTCATCCATTCACCATTTATTTCATTCTCACTGTATAATGGGAATTGGTGCACAGTGTTACTACTTCTGTCTTGTCTCTGACCTGTGACCTGTTGAGGAAGCATCATCTGTTGCTGCTCCATCAGGGCTTGAGGTATCTGCATTTGCTGTCTAGATACCATGGGAACCTGCTGCTGCATCGGCTGCAACTGTGATACTTGTGCACAGGGCATTTGCATATGCTGCATTGGCTGAAACTTTTGCGCTTGATTCACATTATTCTAAAAATTTAGATTTGGTCCTCTTATATTCTGAAACATATTGATGTCATTACCTTGCTGAACAACACCCTCCCACACCATCATCGGACAATCCCGCTTCCAGTGTCCCACGGCTCTGCAAATGTGACATGGCAATAGCTTCTTCATTCCCTGAACATCATTCTGAACCACTACAGTATTCAAACCAGGACCACAATTCTTATTGCCTCCACAACCTCTACCTCTCATCTGAGGCTGAAACATGACATTTCCCTGCTGCTGTGGCACCTGCTGCACAAAATTTCCTTGCACTCCTGTTTGAGCTGCCTTGATCTGCATCACCATTGCCTTCTCTTTCAACTTTTTCGGCTTCAACTCAATCTCGTCACTACAGTATTTCGCATATCGTAATACCTCATCAATCGGCTTCGCTTGCCAGCAAATCAAATGACTCTTAATCATCTGACCTATCTCAGGTCTCAGTCCTTCCACAAATCTGAAAACAAAATGCAGGCATGTCTTTCGCATGATTGCTTCTTTGCCACTGTACTCCTTGAACGCTTTCAACAATCTCCCATAGTACGCATGTATCGACTCCTTTACTTCCTGCACTGTCCTGTCAATTCTCTGCCAAGCAATGTTTTTGGGTGAAATCCTCGTCTTCAGGAACTCAATCGCCTTATAGTAATATTTCTATACCTCAGGAGATGGTGCACCTGTACTCTTATATCTCTCTGGTTCACTTGTTGGCCGATCTACAGCTCTCTTGCACTCAACCCGTAAGTCAGCTGGAACCACTATCTCCAGTAATGTGTTCAAGTCTTCCCACAAACACTTCGCAAGCTTCACAAGCCTATCTGTCTGCTGATACCACTCTACTGGCTTCTCTCTCGATTTTGGATAATCATTTGTAAATGATAGAATATCACTCCTACCCCAAGGGAAATTAACAAAATTTCCCCCTGGAATTTCTCTCATTGGTAAAATCTTTACCGAATCCTTGTCCTGTTGTACAATTTTGGTCACTTCTAGAGAAACTCTTTTCCTTTTGTCTCTTTTCTTCACCCATGTGCCTTCCCACTTATCTAACATTCCCCAAAATTGAGCACTCTGCAGCAATTCTTTAAGGTGCGCATTAATTACGGCTGACCTCATGTGTTCGAAATCCTTTGCCTCAAAATCTATTCTGTAACGTCTCTTCAAATGCTTTGTTTTTTCCATTCCTATGCCATGCTTCTCTGCCAAGACTGCTAATCTCTGGTGTACCTTGCCCACCCTTTCTCGTGATTCTCGGGCATAAGTATCTCAACTGCACCTCTGTGTAGGACTCTAATCTATTCACCCCCATTATTCCCTCCACTATTTCACCTGCTCCCATGCTTAATCTGACACAATTGATCTGCTCTTCTCCCTTGGAAGTATTCTGCGGGGTATTCAGTTTGTCTAACCAATCAGTCAACTGCTGAGCTGTTAATCCCTGTAGCAAAATGTTACTCGCTTGAACCGGTGGCACCTGCTGTACCACTGCATTCGGTGTTTGTGGTGTCAATATCTTCAAGCTCTGTCCTGCACTAGGTCCATTCACAGTATCTGGAAGTGCAACGAGTGGACTAAGATCTAACAATAATCTCGACCCATCAAAGGTCTGACCCATAGAAGAGTCTACCTGCACTTGTTCATCTGGTCCCCTCCTCATTAGACTCTGAGACATCGTTCCTTGTTCAATCATGATTGGTTTCGTCTGCGCAAATAATGGTACTGCTGGACCAACAGTAATCGGCAGCGATATTGCATCTAGGGCTGCTCTGGCACCTGAACACTGTGGGAGAGTAACTCCCATACTCTGTTTCATCACTGGAGTCAAGTCTGACTGTGTCCCCGTCATTGGCGTAAATCTCGGCATCCCCTGCGGCTGTACCTTGGGCAACAAAATCGGAGTCTGCTCAGTCTGAACCAACAGTGGTCTCGGAACTACTTGCTCCGTAGGCACCCCTAAGTTTGAAGTTGTCTCTAAAATAGGCACATCAGGATAAATGTTCTGTATCGCTGGCGGATGCATCTGTGCATGAACTACTGAAGTAGTCAACACATTAGGACTACCCTGGACTACACCCTGTATCTGGCTAGCATTAACCTGTACCGGATTCACTGTCCCCACTGCCTGTGCCGGGCTGTTGCATCCACACTAGTACTCTGACCAGTTTCATGCACTGCATACGGTGGTGGTCGATCTCTCAGTATCTGTGTAACAAGATCCTTAGCATCTGATTCCTCCTCTACTCTGGAAGACTTTCTTGCTTCCTTACTCTCGGCGGACTTTTATTAGTCTTTCTAGTCGCTTTCTTTCCTTTCATCAAATCTTCCTGCTTAATTGCTGGAAACAACTTAACTCCCTGCAATGTCTCTGATCTCCACCTTTTGTGCTCCCAAACCCATTTAGCCTACGCTAAAGACTTCTCCATCATTCGTACACTCCTCTCGAATTTCATTTGCTATTGCTACCTAGCTACCAGCTCCCAAACTGCTAATTCCTCAAACTGTGCTGGTCCTGGATGGGGCTTCGACTCATATAGCGCCATCCGCAATTGCTATAAAATTCTCAAATTAAACATCCCATTTTCAGGAAACGCTATGCTCCTATTTTTCTCTGTCAACTTGCACCACTGCTTTAACCAAGGACATGGTGCGACACCTATCTCTTCCACTACAATGTAAGCCGGTGTATTCTCTGGTGGGGTAGGCTTGTCACAGTGTCCTTTGCTCACGATCTGCACATTGCTGAACAAAAAGCCCACCTCCCGGCGTCACCAACTCAGAAAGCTATTATAGCACATAGTTATGATGAAGCCAGTCGGGGGGAAGGGAATTAGGGTAGGGAACAGCAGGGAGAGAGATCTGAAAAGAAAAGATTAGAACAAATATGCACTTACTCATTCATAGAAACATAACTCATCAAAAGACTCTTGACTAAATGTGTCTCCTTGATATCAGATGGAGACCCCTTTTGAAATGAGGGCAAAGCCCCTTCTTTGAATCATGGAACAAGAATAAACTACGACCTCAGAACCAAGAGATGGCAAGAGCTTTGGACTATGATCATACTCAGAATATCAATCCTGTAACATCTATGCATTCATAACATAAACTTTTGATCATGACCTAGAAAATCTCAAAGAATTAAATATGCTTTTCACATATTATGCTTTCCAAAAAACAATGAAAACTATGATTTGCTTATCTCCCAAAATACTTTCACATTCACAACTATAAAGGCCGAAACGTTTTTACTCATTGAACTTGAAGCGCTTTACTTATAATACCAGGAAGCGCTTTTACTTGTCTTGCCTGAAGCACTACACTCGTTATGCTAAGGGGGCGCTTTACTCATGTGGCCTGAATCACTTTGATTGCTGTGCCAAGAGCCTTTTACTCCTGTGGATTGAAGTGCTTGAATTTCCATGCAAAGAGCGCTTTACACCTGTGGACTGAAGCGCTTGATTTGCAGTGCCAAGAGCGCTTTACACCTCTGGACTGAAGTGCTTGATTTGCCGTGCCAAGAGCGCTTTACATCTGTGGACTGAAGTGCCGTGCCAAGAGCGCTTTACACCTGTGGACTGAAGTGCTTGAATTGCTGTGCCAAGAGCGCTTTACACCTGTGGACTGAAGCGCTTGAATTGCCGTGGCAAGAGCGCTTTACACCTGTGGACTGAAGCGCTTGAATTGTCGTGCCAAGAACGCTTTACACCTGTGGACTGAAGCGCTTGAATTGCCGTGCCAAGAGCGCCTTACACCTGTGGACTGAAGCGATTGAATTGCCGTGCCAAGAGCGCTTTACACCTGTGGACTGAAGCGCTTGAATTGCCGTGCCTAGAGCGTTTTACATCTGTGGACTGAAGTGCTTGAATTGCCGTGCAAAGATCGCTTTACACCTGTGGACTGATGCGCTTGAATTGTAGTGCCAAGGCCGCTGGACTCTGGAAATTGAAAACGCTTTACTCGTTGTGCTAAGGAGCGCTTTACTTCTGGAGGCAACAACTTCCTCCAAAATTGGATTCATCAAGGCCTTACCGCTACGTGTACGACCTACTCATTTTTTAATTCACCATGGAAACAAAGATACTTCGATTGGATGTCACTCTGCCATGCAGGAACTCTGCTCTTCTTCAGAGAAACCCCCACGAGGTCTGACTGCATCGAAGTCTTCAAAATAGTGAGCAACGTGCCTGTGTGTGGCTGGGCTTTATACGCCTGCCACACCCCAAGATGACTACTGCCTCTAAAAACATGGGAATTGTAGTCCCTTCATGGAATAGCATTGAAAGTGCATCTTGTCCACCAATGTCCTGAACCTGCAGCTCTATAAGCTTTGCCACAGGGCAGACAACGCTGATGACCACCTTTGGAAGAAGAGGGGATGACAAGTGGTGCGCATAAAGCACCGCAGAGCCGCACAGCGGAGTTTCAGCCGGGACCTGGACCGCGCATGGCCTTATTCCTGAGAGGCTCTCCTACATTCACTCTAATGTATGTATCTCCGCTTGGGACACTCTTCAATGCCTTGAAAAACTTCATCTTTTCTACTTTTGTTTATTTAAAATCAAATCAGGAAATGACTTTTACTCCCAAGATTCCTTTCACCCACGTTCTCAACCAATTGCCTCTCACGGTTGGCTGCCAATCTGTGCGCAACCCTACTCACTAACCGACCTATCCCCACACAACTCCAATGACGTCACACTCATACGTACTGCAGCTGACAAAGTCTTGCGGCTCGTCCTCCAAAACGTTGATTCACACAAACTAATGCAAAGTATTGCGAGCACTAATCAAAAAACAAAAAACAAAAACAAACCTGCTGGTTTACTACAGGAAGGTAACACAATCACTTCAGAAACCTTACGGATTTTCACTGATGGCCCTTTCGCTCATGCAGCTATTCCTATTTCTCGGTCTCCCAAATTCGCAAGAAAAATTCGACCCACAAATTTTACTCTCAACTGATCAATGGGTCTGTTCTGGTGCACATAGGACTCACCAAATCTCGGTCGAAATTTCCTTTCTCCCACTTTATTCACACACTGACTTGTTGACCACGCCCAATCAGCCTACTAAACCAGACAGATTACAACTTAAAACCAAGTGTCTCATACATTTTTCAATATACTCCAGAGTCTTAGACCACGCAGGGTCCATACATCAACAACCACATGGACAATTATTCAGCACAAAGTGCCAAACTCATGTGAAGTTTGACGACTTCCCTACTCTCATACTGCGGAGTACGCATACTCCTACTAAAACTTCATTTGGAGTACACAAACTCCCTAAATCCTCCCATACATCACAATTCATCTGTGATTTGCATAAGCTGTGCAAGCGCAACCTATCTTTCTCACTCTATCACTAGAACGCTGAGAACATACCCAACACTACTAGCAGGATCCAGGATCTGGGAAAATCATTTCTGGACTTAAGGGAACATCATTTTCTCTACAAATGCCATTTTGAAAAACAAATCTGAATCTCAATAATACTGAACTCTTAAACTATTCCCATAACTAAGGACACCTATCACAACTATTAACACCTGTCACTCCATTCCGGACACCTATGGCAATCTCACAAAGAGACTAACCATCAGTGTGCTACCATGACTGTTAGCGCGTCGGACCTTAATAAGTAAACTTACAAGGGGACGCGTATAGGTCGATGAACCTTTTGACTTGTTCAGGATGTTCTTACCATAGTTCCAGAACAGAAACAATAATCAATACACAATAATCAATAATCATTAATCAATCACAAGTCACAATTCACAATTAGCTTTATTTCGGTAATGAGAAAAATACCATAAAAGCATGCCCCACAGTGAACATATCGTCATAAATAAACCCATAAATGTAAAACAATACAATTACACATTTTACCTGTAAAGTATTTAAATCAAGGAATGCAATGTGTTAAAAAGTTTTTAAAAATTCACTAAATTGGCATAAATATCATACTTTCATTATAAAATGATAAAAATTATAAAAAGGACATATCCTTTACTATCTGTAGACAAACACTTATTCACAAGGTGCCACTAAACGCTTTGATCTAACATGCCACATCACTTCTAAAAATGTAGCCAGCGCGCATGCCACTATACCATGGGTGTTAGTTTGGCAAATCCTCAAAGCTAAAAAACGATTTTGAAAGCCTATGGATCTACAAAGAGGTATAATCCATTGAATCCCCTGCTTATCATAAGCGGGACAATGGAATAAAACATGCGCAATACATTCTGGTAGGCCACAACCCATAGGGCAGGAATCCTGTCGAGACCATTTGCAAGTAAAAGTACGTAAAGGTAGCGATGCCAGCCTAAACCTAATATAAGGTGCACGTGCTCAGGGGGATACGATCAAGTCCATATAATTTTCAAATTCATAATGGCATTTGACTGATGTAAACTTATCTGTCAAACTAAAGAAGACACCTCAGCCAGATTGCATATTTTCACTTTAAGCCAATATGCCTCTTTACAATTTGCGCCACATTTTTGGGAAGACCGCAAGGGGTTGTCCAAAAATGGGCCAATCCTAACTTGATCAAACTGTCTTCAACATAATTGCACCATGGGATTTTCCTAGCAACATTTTTACTTAACAAGGCATTCAACCATATCCTATAGGGGCTAAAAATGTCCGAGGACCATATCCTAATCCAATACAATATTGGTCTTAATGCAGCTATATGCACAATGGAATCTAAATTCAGATCCATCCGGACAGGCAGAGTGGGAGAACTAGTGGGTATCTTAAGTAGAGCCTTTATGAATGAGTTTTCAGTGAGCTCTAAGGCCCTCACATTGCCATGCCTCCATAGCTCTGCTCCATACAAAGCACTCCCTCTTGCTTGTATTTTGTATATTTCCATTGCAGGAGAGATTGCAAATCTAGGAGACCTTTTAGCAAATCTCAATACAACCCCTGAGTTCTGTTTGAGCCTCATATTGGCCTTTGATAACTGGGTCTGCCATCTATGCGTATCCTCCAGTCTGACCCCCAAGTAATCAAAATCAGCAACTCTCTCCAATGCTTCCCCTTCCAATTGGATTGGAATCCTTACTATGCATTTTTTATCACCAAAGATCATATATTTGGTTTTCGCAAATTAACTTCAAGGCCAAAATCTTTGCAAAATAACATGAACTTCACAAGTAAACTTGTAAGACCAGAAGTGGTTTGAGATAATAGTAAAGTGTCGTCGGCAAAAAGTAAACACGGGGTCTTTACCCCATCTAACTTAGGATCATCGTTATCACAAGCAAGTAGGTAAGGAATACATGCATTAATAAATGCTAAAACAATGTTGGAGCCAATACACATCCCTGTCTCACCCCCCTTTTAATTGGGATTTCGCTTGTCACCTCCCTATTTGCTCCCCATCTTATTTGTGCAAAGATCTCTGTATATAAGCTTTTGATTATATTTAATAAGGAACTCAGAAATCCATCTCCATCCAATACCTCCCACAGCTTATAGCGCGGAACCATGTCAAATGCTGATTTGAGGTCCAAAAATGACACGAAAAGGTTCCCTCCATTCAGGTCCACAGGCGTCCATTTAATCATAAGAAACCTGAATATCTGATCTATTGGTCTAATTTTCTGCCTAAATCCTGCTTGGAGAACACTGAGGATTTGGGACTCGCCCAACCATTCCTTAATCCTTATCAGGACCTGGTAGCAAAATATTTTTGGGAGGTTGTCCAAGAGACTACAGGGTCTATAATTCGCCGGTACGGCCCTGCTCCCCTTTTTGTGGATGGGTACAATAATTACGACAGACCAGGAATGAGGGTAAATTCTACTGGCCAAGATGGCATTTGATACATTGTTGACATATGGACCCCATATGTCTATATCAGATCTATATAAATCGGCCGGTATGCCATCTAAGCCAGGAGCTTTTCCTGGTTCTTGGGCCATAATGGCCATTTTGGATTCGTTCAATGTGAACGAAATAAGCCTATTATTAGGGGAGAGATCTATTCTGGGGGTCACGCTATCAGCAGCTTCAACTTCATTTAACTTCGTGAAATGGACCACCCAATCTTCTGATGGAATATGACAATCTGGTCTAAAGTTTTGGTTTCACCCATTTGAAGCCACCAGGGACCAAAAACGTTTTGAATGCTTTTCCTTAATTGCTGCCAACAGATCCTGCCAGACTCTGTTTCCCAATTGTTTTTACAGGTCTTTATTGTTAGAGCATACTTACATCTAGCGCTAATTATCAAGGATCTATCATTAGATTTAATTGCCTTAATCAGATCACTCTTGGACTCCCTGCACGCTTTGCCACACCACCTAAGACAGTGGTCCGCCAGTGGTCGTTTAGGTTCTTTAACAGTTCTAAGAAAAAGGTCCCTCAGTGTGGAGAAGAGGTCCATGTGCAGACACATAACCTTGTTTGGGGAATATGGGCAAGGGTCTTCTACTAATTGATGGGTTGAAACTAAGTCATACATTGTCCTCCATAAGTTTCTTGAGTTTTTGAAATGTTCCCATTTCAGGACGTGCTTGTTGGGGCAATTATTAAAGGTAAAGGAATTCCATTGCTAAGTGGCACAGCTCTTCTTTTGGCAGTGAGACCATCATAAGTAACTAGGATTGGAGCATGATCACTATTATACTGATTCCCTACACAGATATCTTGGATAAGGTTCCAAATCCTTACGTCTACTATCACATAATCCAATGTACTACTATAGAACCTTCTAAAAAAAGTAGGTTTAGCAGGAATGTCCGAGGGAAAGCGCCCATTCCCTGGGCGAAGGCCATGCATTATCATAAAATCTATTATCTGGAGCGCCCTTGCGCTAGTTTTGATCTGTTTCTTCAAAGAGGAAAAAGGGGGGATATTCCGTGATAGATCTTCTGACTGAGTTACCTCAGAGAATACATGATTTGGCTCTAGCGTCACATTTAAATCCCCTGCAACAAGGATGAAGTGCGATGTTATATAATCTGAGACCAAAGCATTCAGCGCCTGTAAAGTGTTTGACAATTGGTTCGGTGGACCTGGTCTATTATAGACATTAGCACACAGCACAGAAGAACCATGCTTTTGTTGGATAGATAAAGCCAATATGTCCTCTGAGTCCACTGGAATTTCTCTGATCTTTGCTAAAACTGAATTCCTTACCCATATCACCAACCCCCCAGCTGCTCTCCCCGCCAGTGATGGTCTAGCTTCTTTACAATAAGAATTAAACTCTTGCCTAAAAGCATTGGTAGTCAGCCAAGTTTCCTGAAAAAAGCACATATAAAATTGGTCAATGAACTCCCCCCAAACTGGATCAACTAATTTATTGCAAATTCCAGCCAAATTCCATGACAAAAACTGTTGGTATTTAAGACTCCTGAGTTGAAATAGTCTTTTTTAGAGGAGTCCAGGCTGCCATTGGAGTTTCTGTGGGGGAGGTTGGCCGATGTGATATCTAAAGCAACCAAGGGGGATCCATCTCAAAAGATGAAAACTCTCGATCCAACGGCCATTAATCAATCAATAATGAATGGAGTCAGTAATTGTCACGCCTCATGGCCTTTCAGCCACAAACAACCACACCTTTAGTAAAAGTTTAGTACGTTTATTTCCCTTATTATTAACAATTCTAAAGTCATGGAGATTAATCTCAAAATCAAATCAAATGCAAATAATTATATTGGTTAACCAAAAAGACACAAGAAACATGATCTAATCAAAGCTTGAATCACAATGCATTCTAAAGCATCAGCACAAATCTTTAGTAAATCAATTGTAATAATACTGCATAATCCAAAGAGTTCAGCAAAATAATTTGTCAACCATTTATCTCTGCAAATTGTCAGTCGTCACGTGAATAGCCTCAACTAACCCAGATTAGCATCAGCATGTGGGGCTTCATGCAAAACAATTTAGAACACAAATTTAGAAAACACCTAGCTAAGGAAAACTTATTAAGACAGCGCAGTTGGTATGTAGAAAGGAAAGGCATAAAAATGCAATTCAGTCACGTTGTCATATCTACCTATCCATGGTATGGGTCAGCAAGCAGAATCAGTCTTCGTCCTCATGCCATCATTTGATTAGCAAAGCATCAGGCTCTCAGTCAGAGAGTATGATCCCAATGACAGAATCTTGAGTCTCTTCTTTGCAATATCGCAGTAATTCCCTAAAATCTGAATCTGTCTGCTCTGTCACATTGTTATATCAAAGTCACCCAAAGTATCCCCTAATTTCCAATTGGTCAATTAATCGTACATTTTTACTCTGTCCAGTGAAAGTTCTATACCAAATCTATGAATTCCAATATTTCACACTTTACAGGTCGTTGATTGGTCTGCTTTAGGATGTTCTCATCATGTGGCTCGTCAAAATCAAATTTATTGCATCTTCTTCTACAGTCAGTGTTCACGTCCTGGGAAAGAACCTCTAGCACACATTAAACATGTCTCAATACATTTTAAGGACACTGTCTCCTGTTAGTCGGTTCTCATGGAAAGCTTCTGCATTTTAACAAGACAATGAGCATTTCACAGTTAGTTCACTCTGTCTGCATTTTTTATTAAGCGCTAAAAAATACAGCTTCTGCATGAGGCCTGGCAAACTAAGCCAGGACACTCACTAAGTTAAGGCCTACAATGAATAATCTAAAACATACTTCATAACCCTTAATATGACATATTACTACATCAATCTAATACATTTTCAATATTTCATAAGTACTAATCATCAATCAGTACATTTCGTGAACACTGGTGGCCATTCTTCGAGGTCACAATTTCAAATGTGCACATTATTTTTCTACGTTATTCATATGACATTATTAGAAAAACGTAAACACTCATTAATAATTTCTAATGAAGACAGCTGCTTCAGCAACCTAGAGATACCCACATCAGAAAAAAGGGGGTCAGTTTTCTGTAGAAAAATGTGCTGCGTCCATGTTGTGTGTTTTTAAACGTTTCCTGTTGTGGGCACTAGGTCTACCCAGTGAGTGAGGTACCATTTTTATGGGGAGACTTGTGGGAGCATAGAATAGTAGAACTTTTGTCATTACATTTGGGTTTCATTATATTTGTGCCTTTCAAATGTAAGCCAATGTATAAGAAAGATGATATTCTGAAAATTACCCTCCAAATCATACGCTAGTACGGGTACCCACAAATTCAGAGATGTTGAAATAACCACTGTTCCTAAATTACATATCTTGTGCCTATTTTAGGAATACATAAGCTTCCTTGATACTCATTTCTCACCTATTTCGCTGTAAGAATTGGTCTATACTTGGTACTCAATGAAAAACCATTATATGATGCAGCTCAGTTGTTTGCTTTGGGTACCTTGGGTTCTTGGAGAACCTTCAAACTCTATATATCCCTGCAACCAGAAGGGTCTGGCAGATATACTGGTATATTGCATTTGTCAATCGCCCATTGTGACAAAAAGGTACAGATGAAAATGTTTTCACAAATGCCAGTTTTTTCGTACTAATTTTCAATATTTCTTTTATTCAACATTTATTTTCCTTGTGAAAACCTAAACGAATCTATGACCCCTTGCTGATTTAAGAATTTTGTCTACTTTTAAGAAATCTGCAGCTTTGCTGGACCACTCAGGGGTTTCACACTGGTTTCCACCACAAACTGAAAGTAGGTTGAGAGCACAAAAATAGGGAAAATAGGTTATCTCTTAGAAAAATCCCCAAACTGTGGTACAAAATGTATTTTTTTGATTTAGCTCCACATGTTCCTGAAAGCTGGGAAGATGATGACTTTAGTACAGCAAACTGTTTGTGGATATCATTTTTAGGAAAAAAGCTAATTTATCTGGAACACTTTTCCCTTTTTTTTTTCAAATAACTCTAAAATTTGCTATATTTTACCACTTTTCTCACCCCCTCCAGGGAAATCCACAAACCCTGGGCACCTTTAAAATCCCCAGGATGTCGGAAAAACAAGGATACAAATTTGGCATGGATAGCTTATGTGGACAAACAGTTATGGAACCCTAAGCAGAAACTGTTCCAAATAAAGAGCCTCATTTCGAGTCTGGCGGTCTTCTGACCAAACATACATGTGCAGTCTCCCTCAGTGCATGATGGCCCCGCCCCTTTCAAAGAAAACGATAATAAACATAGTTTATTATCGTTTTCTTTGAGAGGTATTGCAGCTGCCGCTGCTGGCGGATGCAACACTCCTCCGCCCTAATGGAGGAGCCGCCCCTGCTTGTTGTGACTGAGTGGCCTATTAGCAAACCATGTTCTGACTTTTCACCATTCATGTCATAATGTAAATATGTCATCTCAACTTTTCATGCTCACACATCTTCAAAAGACTCCACGTCACAAAACAAGACATGAAACCGATTAGCACAAGAGATTCCGCACGTGGGTTCCAAGACGGTGTCCCTTCTGTAAGCTGTATAAACTAAAGACCTCATTACGAGTGGCTTGAGTCAGAGAAAATTAATTATTGCATCCGATAAAAATCTGACACAGAGATGATCTGAAGTTGTTGGATACAATAATTATCGCATATTCTGAGTTTTTGAAGAATAGTTTTCGGGTTTTGGTACTTACCAACCAAACTCCAGATGTTACAGTAACTACCATACTGCTCCCCCTTTTAAATTCTGATAGGTTTGACCTTCTGAGTTTAAAGGTGAAGTTTTTCTATTGCATCACTGTTACATTTACTAAATGAAGCAGGACTGTGACAAACATTTGAATCAAAATAGTTTTCCTCCTGAACCATTAAGTATACAGCCTAAAAATGTTTAAAGTGTAGGAGGAAAGCAGGTAGAATGATTTGGTGACAGGGAATTTTAATAGCCTTTGTTTTTGAGCGGGACTTATAATTGTCAAGGGCTATATATACATTAGGGCTTGTCTTTACCTCTTTCTTAAAGGCCCTGAATAAAAAGCAAGCCCTACTGGAAGATAGACTGTCAGCCTGAGAAGTGACACTGGTTACTGTGAGTATGCCGGCTGAAGATAAGTACCATACTGCACCAGTATAAAAACTTCAAGGGACAGTGACACAATGTCAGGACGTTTCATGCAAGGGTGTGGTTTTAAATAGTTACAATTTGAACTGGTCTAGGCTGGAGCTTGAAGGAGTGGAGTAAGACTGAGGCCTTCAAGACTGGAGCAGAACAGACGTTTTGAGGAACAGAGCAGAACTGAAGCTTGCAGAACCAGAGCGGGAATTAAGAAGGCAACAAGCTGGCAGAGTTGTGATGCACTTTTCAACTGATCGTAGATTATCAGCCCAACTGGCACAAAATGTTCCAGCGCTGGAAAATGGCCTAAAAGTAATTTATAGTGGACGCTTTGCGCTGCTTTGCAATATCTATAATTTGTCCTTTTTGCTGTTGGGTTGCAATGCCAGACCTGAATTTTCAGTGCAGCATGAAAACCAGACTAAACTCTTCTATTAAATAGATGGTGCCTACTGTGTCAAACATCAGACAGCGTGTGGTCTCCTGCCAGGGGTAAGGAACAAAAAGAGAGATCCCTAAGAAGACTAAACATTTCAGGCAGGTAACTTTATCACTTCAGATTTCGTTTTTAAGCTGAGTGACAGAAAGACGCACATTGGTGTTATACCATGGAGCATTCTGTCTGGAGAAATTGGAAAATAAATGTGCATCTGCGGTAAATGGCAAAAATTATAAGCGGCATCACGCTAAGTACAAAATTGCCTGAGTACCTGAAAATTGGTCTACCGTGGCTTGAACAGAAGTTCTTTGCTGATGGTTGTCCATGCTTCTGATTACAGCAGCTTTCAGGTATATTTTTGTTTTAGTTGAGGGATATGTGCTTTTAATGAAAATGCCTTCAAAGTATTTTAAAAAGTGAAAAACAAATTGGAAAAGTTTAAAAGATTGAAATATTAATCTGCTATATCATTAAAGGAGGGTATGCTATTTACCTTCTATTTCGGATAAGTACTAGAGTGGATAACTTAATGTGACCATTTTGGGCTCATTCTGAGTCCCCTTGTAGTTCAGACTTTGGCAGAAATGGGAGCTTCTTCCTGTATTGGGATTACTTGGAAAAATCCAAACATTGCATACTTTTCACCGTTTGTATTTTACCTGGAAAACCTACTGATCAGTGAATGATTGAAAAGTGCTCACTAAAAAAAATGGAAGCTGAAATCATTATGAAAAAACTACATTATGCATTTATGGATTTATGCTAGTCTCCACATGGGAAAACTCAGAATGTTAAATTAGGTTATGTAATACTATGTTATGCTATGTTATGCTATGTTGTGTTGTGTTGTGTTAAGTCACGCAGATTTGTAGAGCACACTATCACCGGAAAGGGTATCCAGGTGCTCAGCAGATGTGAGCAGGTGCTGAGCCTAGCCAAACCTGGGGCATAGTGGGACTACTCAAAAAGCTAGCTCTTCAGCTTCTTGAGGAATTCAAGAAGTGAAGAGAAGACTCTAAAGTGTAGTGCCAGATTGTTCCACCCATTCAGAGCGATGTAGGAGAAAGGTTCAACCACCGGATTTGTTTTTTTATATGCATATGCGTACAATCAAAGTATGATATAGTAATACTACATCTGATAATTACAGTGCCACATGATATCAGTAATATTAAGGCCCTCCTTATGAGGAGACAGAAGTGGCATCCCTAGGGAGTAATGCCCGAGCAGATTCTGAATCGCTTGGTCTTCCTACACCCAATATTACTGAGTGCGAAAACCTCCTGGCCTTATTTTTGCAGTAAAACTGGAGAATTCTCTGTGGTCAGTTTCCACCTGCACAGAGCAGGTAGGAAATGTTTAGGCCAGTCTCCCCTGATTTAAAAATCTCATGCAGATCCTCCATACAATTCCCTATTTTGGAACTTAAACTCATGAGACCCAGGTGTCAGCCAGAATTGAGATTTTCCTAGCATTGATGTCTGAAAGAATAGATGTAATTGAAGACACAGAGGCGAATATTAGCTTTCTTTTCTTGCTTTAACTAAACAGCAGCCAAGAAATAACAATACCCAGAAAACCCTGGAAAAAAAACTGCAGTATTACATCATAATGGGAACACCAATCAAACAACGAATATGCATACCTTTCTTGACTGGCAGCAACAAGCCCTCTTTTCTTGCTAGAGTCAGTCAATATGAGAAAAAGGAAATAAGATGAAGTAAAAACCAAGAGTCAGTAAGGCATACAGCAAGTCTTTCAGGGTGTCCATAAAAAGGACAGAGTCCTGGTGGATCCAGAGAAGTCATCCTACTGGAAAAATCCAGAAGGTGAGATGAGCCTCTTGTGTTAGATGGAAACAAATAAGCTGGTTGAAGACATCGGAACTGCAGTGATAAGAAAATATAGCGGGTTAAAGAACTGTGGTGGGATAATATTCACCTCTGTGTCTTTAATAACATCTTGCCTGTCAGACACCAAGGCTAGGAAAACCTCAATTTTAGTACAAGACCGGAAGCTCATATTATGCTTGTTTAAAGCATAGAGATTACCGTTTGAGATAGATGGTCAACTGGTTTACAATGAAAGGTTCTAAAAGTATTTTTATTGGACCAATCTGCAGATCTTAAAATATCTTGTAAATTGGCACCAGCCCAAAAGGTGCTAGAAGCCACGGCTCCCCAAACTGAATGGGCCCCAAAGGAAGGATTGGAAATCCCTGTTAGAGACATAACCCATTTAACCCATCTAGCTAAAGTAGGAATAGGAACTGGTTTGTGTGGTTTCTGAAAGAATACCAGGAGTTTGGAAGAGGATAGACTTCTAAAATCGGCAGTTCGTGAAACTTAACACTTTAAGCAATTACCAATGCACAATTTTGCTTGAGAAGCGAAAAAATTATAGTTTACAGTTGACAGGTTAGTTGTAGTATGAACTTGAAAATAGACACCCAAAGAGGAGTAGTGGAAAGAAGGTACGTCAAGAGTTTTAACATTGGATACACGTTTGATAGAAACCAAACATAACAGCATGGTTAGTTTTGAAGATAGGTGTTTTAGAGATAATTCATCATTATCTGGGCATGAGAGAAAAAGGCGTAAAACAAGATTAACATCCCACATAATATTGTATTTAGGACTAGGAGGTTTGGCAAAATGTACTCCATTCAACAGACGACATACGAAAGGATGTTCTCCGATGGGTCCTCCGTCCACTCTGATGTGTTCTGAGGAAATTGAAGATCTATAAGTATTGACTGTTGTTTAAGCTTTGCCTTGGGCAGCAAGGGAAGCTAGAAAGTTTGCCACCAGTGTGACATTTGCTGAAAAGAGGTCAGAATCCCTGTCCAAACACCAACTACACCATGCCAACCAGGCTGATTTGTAAACTTTTGCGGTTTTGGGAGCCCAGGATTGTTGGATGAACTGAATAGCATCTTCTGAAATTCCTGGGGTTCTCCAGGAAGCCCTGAAATCCCCCAAGCTACTTGATATAGGGAGCCGTCCAGAATAAGGTTGTGTCTGTGTCCCTGTGGATCGAGGAGTAGGCCGGGAAAAGGAAGAATGAGTATCGGAAAGTCCGAGATTAGTTCCAATAGAGTTGGAAACCAAGGCTGAGATTGCCAGAAAGGACTAACAAGTACTAGGGATGGTTGTTGTCTGCGGACTTGAGCTAGAACTCAGGCAATGAAGAGGAAGGGAGGGAAAGCATGCAAAAGGGTCTGAGGCCATGTTTGGTGAAACGCATCCGTGGCAATAGCCAAAGGATCTGGTATCCAATTGAAAAAGAAGGGAAGTTGGATATTGGTGCATAAAGCAAACAGGTCTATTGACATGATGCCAAAGATTGAAGAAAGAAGATTGAACACTGAAAGATGAAGCTTCCAATCACTTGAGTCGTATAGGTGTCTTGAAAACCAGTCCACTACAGTGTACAATTTGCCAGGGAGATATTCTGCTGTGACTCAAATGTTTCTCGGAAGGCAAAATTCCCAAAGACTCTTGGCTAACATTGGCAGAGGTTTGAATCTTGTACCTCCCAGATGATTTATCTACCTTACCGCTGAAAGGATTTCCAAGCGAAGAACAACTGTGCATTGTACTCGGTCTTTGATAAAGTATTGGATGACAAAGGAACCTGCAAGGATCTCTAAACAATTGAAGTGCAGTAATGACTCCTGTGTGGACCATGTACCGCCAGCCCAGAGATGACCACACCTTGTGCCCCATCCTGTCCGACTTGGAATTGAAGGAACTTCCTGTAAGATTGCTCAATGGGAATCGTCATATAAGGATCCTGAAAATCCAGGCACACTAACCAGTTGTTCTGAAGTAAGATATCTCTGAGATGGATGATGGTCTCCATTTTGAAATGACGATAAACCACAAAATTGTTGAAGGATTTAAGATTTATGACAGGCCGATGTTTCTTGTTCTTTTTTAGAACCAAGAATATGTCACTGAGGAAACTGAGGCATTGAAGAGGATTGGTTCTATAGCTAGTTTTGAGAGTATAGATTGAACTTGTTCTTGAACTAGAAGATGGTGTTCTTTGGTAAACATTAGGGGTTGGGGAAATTGATCTTGGAAAGGGGTCCTATAGAGATCTATGCAATAGCCTTGAACAGTTTGAATTACCCAAGGATCTGAAATCAGAGATAACCAAGCGTCTAGAAAATTTCCCAACCTGCCCCCAATGAGAGGAAGGCCAGAACTGGAAACTCTTACCTGAGAGTTGTTCTCCTCTGGCTCTCAAGCCCCTGTTGGGGTACCCACGTGAGCGATGGGGGTAGAACTGGGGTTTATATCCCTGGTTGGAATTATGTTGATAGCCTTGATTATAGGAGCCTCTGTTGAGGTATTGACCTCTTGAAACATAACGGCTGGCAAAACAGCTTCTTCCTTTGCCGGCCCTGCCAAAAACCCAATCGGAGAAAATTTTCTTTATGGAAGTTTGTGCCTTATCTATTGCAGCAAAAGTAGACACGTACTTGCCCATTTCCTTTATGAAAGAGTCTCCTAAAAGTAGTCCTTGAGCTTCAGGAACCTCCTTTTTGGTTGCCAGACTGCTTAATGTTGGGTCTATCTTGAGCAGAAGGCCCTTTTGTTGTTCTTGAGATATTTAGGAATTGGCATTACCCAACATACAGACTGCATGTTGTGCCCAATTGAAAAGAGTGTCAGGGTCCACATCTTCCCCTTCCATTTTGGCTTCTTCGGCCAAATCTAAAATCCTGATTAGAGGACCAATCAGATCTAACAATCTGTCCTGGCAGTTAGACCAGGCTCGGTCAACCTCTTTAAATTTAGTAAAAAATAAAAGCATATTAGGGTCAATTACGGTGGTATCAGTCACATTGGAGGGAAGGGAGGGGCAAGGACATTCGGATTTTAACTTGTTTCTAATAGGCTTATCAAGGGAGTGTCTTAACTAAAAGGAAATATAATCTGACACGTGGTCGGAAGGGAACCATTCAGATGAATTATGGTGATGAATGGATGTAGGGTCAAACATTGGGAGTCCAGTTTGGTCGTCCAAATCAAAAGATGTAGTGAGGAAAGAAATCTCTGAAGGAGAAATGTTTCTCCTTTTCTACGAGGGCCCACTATAAACGCTGCTATTAAACTCAAAATGGGATGAGATATCATCCCCAACATCATTCCCATCACTATCTGTGTTATGGAGATCAACAGTATTAAAGGGAGAAGAGGCAAGCTCCGAAGTATTATTCTCCTCTCGGGCAGGAGGCCCAAACTTTATAGAAACACCTTTATGAAGCTCCAAAGGAGCAGCACGTTTCTTTCCCTTTTTACAAGGAATCTCAGCAGGGTTTTGCAACATCTTAGAAATAGATGTGTCTAAGTTTCTGATATATCCAGCATTGAGACTGATACTGCATGCTGGACTAAATCCATGATGAAGGATTTCAAATTGCCTTTTAAAATTTGAGACTGGTCACTATCAGTCATAATGTAGGCTTAAAATTAACCTGGAATTAGGTGAAAATTAAATTAAAATTAAGTAAAATTAATCTGTTAGAAAGTGTAAATAAAAACAGTTGGAACAACTAATTTACATGAATTCTAAATAAATATGAGAGAAAAAACCCAGCCCTAATGGGTTAAACTTGAGAGAGAGGTGAGCGAACCTGGGCCTGGAGGCATGTCCAGCCAAAGTGCAGAGCAGGAGAGGCAACCAGGAGAGAAAACGCCCTCACTGAGCCATTGTGAAAAGGAGTCACGTGCCACAGCGATGAGAAGGCAAGTGAGGGAGAGGGGCGTCACCTAGAATAATATAAAGGTGAATGTTTAAAACAACATAAAAGTTCTCGCAGGGGGGAAACGGGACAGTATTAGCGCATGCAGAGCTAGCGCAATGATATAATATAAATTAAAACATTTTTTTAAAATAACATTTGAATCGCAATAAATTAATTAATTTTAACAAGCAGTTTACTTATTTTGACTGTGAGTATCAAGAGAAGAGGGCTTGTTGCTTCCAGTCAAGATAGATATATTCATATTCAACATGTGATTGGTGTTCACATTATGATGTAATATTGTAGTTGTCTTTTTCACATGATTTTGTGGGTATTGTTGTTTCTTGGCTGCTGTTTGATTAAAGCAAGAAAAGAAAGCATAATATGAGCTTTCAGTCTTGTAATAAAATCTGTATCTCATGATCCAGAATCTTCACCCCTTGATTCCTCGCATCTCATAATGAGGGCTGATGCAGTATGACCACATCATTTTCCTAAAGTCGTCGTGAAGCATCCCTAAATATGTTTCAGTGTTTAATTGAAACATTGTTCCTTTAACAGCCAGTTGGGAGCTCCCTCTTAATCTCAGAGTAAAGCATCTAGTTTGCCCAGCTATGAAAGAAGTATGAAAGTGGGGCATATTCCTCTCAATAAATTGTTTCCACCCGCCTTTTCTTATTCAAGGGAAAGTTTTATGAAGCAATTTATTGACCGTCAACAACAGGACACCAGTTGCTTACTACGCAGACTTCCGTCGGCCTCCTCCTCCTCTTGCGACCACTCCAAAAGATCTGGGATTGAGGAAAATAAATACATTGATCAGAAGGTAAGCGTGTATTCAAACTCACTTTTGTGTCAGTTGATTTTATGTTCTATTTCATTTGATCATTACTTTGTCACTTTGTTACGTTAATTTGTTTGTCCCTTATGCACATATTTAAATTCTTCAGATATTGCAACTTTTTTAGAACTTGAGATCTAGAGGTTTTGAAGGTACAGAATCCCTTTCTTTCCTTTCTAGACAATTTGCACCAGAATGGGACTATCTATTTTTGCCTCCTACCTTTTAATAAATGGCATTTTATCTCTTGGCTCAAAAGTGCTCCAGAAGGGCTGTAGTCATGTAGTCATGTGGTCTCGGGTGCATCTCCCACCCACAAAGTCCTTTGCCTACTTTTAAATGCTATCAATGGAGTGAGATTCACCATAGTAGGGATGAAGGAAGTACTTAAAAGTACTTTAGCATAACTTAGAATAGATTTACTAATAGTTGAGCAGCACAATTCAATTTTGCACTTCTCTTATTGAATTTATAATGTATATTAAATAGGCACAATGTTTTGCGTTTGTTGTACCAAGCAAACACCTACACAAAGCTTAGTAAGTCCAACACTTAGTTTGTAGACATTGACACCTTTTGAACAAGCTTGCTTAAGTTTCTCAAATCTTACAATAATTGTACAGTTATTTTGAAGAGAAAGAGGTAAGGTACAAGATGTTTTCCGTACAACTGAAATAACGGGATACAAACTTGTATTTCATTCAACTGCATTTGATGCAGCAGCACGGGGAGAGCAGATCCCTGGCCCAGCTCTCCTCATGTTGTTGCATTACATTTGCTGCTTTCTTCTCCTTGCTTTCCCCCTGCTTTTTGAGTGCCTTCTCCTTGCTTTTCCCTCATTCTCACTGCTTTGTTCTTGCTCTTACCCCGCATTTTTTGTGTGCCCTCTCCTTCTTTTTCCCTTGTTTTCACTGCTTTTCGTTGCTTTTTCCTCAGTTTCTTGTGTCCTCTACATGCTTTTTGCTCATTCTCACTCCTTTATCCTTGCTTTTCCCCTCATTGTCACTCCTGACTGCCACCTGTTATTTCCCACCTCCAGCCTAGCCCCGCCCACCACCTCCCAGTACTCCCTCCCTCCTCCCAGGACCTACTTAATGGAGGCCGCAGCACGACCCCAGACCCAGCTCTCCCTGTGCTGCTGCATCGCTTTGGCTCCTGTCTTCTCTTTGATTTTACTCTGTTTTTGAGTGTCTTCTCCTTTCTTTTCCCTCGTTCTCACTGCTTTCTATTTGCTTTTCTCCTCACTTTTTGTGTGCCCTCTCCTTGCTTTTCCCTCGTTTTCACTGCTATCTCCTTGCTTTTCCCTCCATTTTTTGTGTGCCCGCTCATTGCTTTTCCCTCATTTTCACTGCTTTCTCCTTGGTTTTTCCCTGTTTTTGTATGCCTTCTCCTTTGTCTCATTTTCCTTGCTTTTTCTGCCATTTTTTGTGTGCCCTCTCCTTGCTTTTCTCTCATTCTCACTGCTTTCTCCTTGCTCTTTCCCAGGCTGCCGCTCCTGCCAGCCACCTAGTATTTCCTGCATCCTGCCCAGCCCTGCCCACCACCTCCCAGCACACCTCCCTCCTCCCAGGACCTACTTAATGAAGGCTGCAGTAGGACCCCACTGAGCAGGTCTTAGGCCCAGCTCTCTCCATACTGCTTCATTGCTCTTGCTCCTGTGGTCTCCTTGCTTTTTCCCCATTTTCTTGAGTGCTTTTCCCTTGTTCTCACTGCTTTCTCCTTGCTTTTCTTCCTGCCTTTTGTGTGCCCTTTCCTTGCTTTTCCCTCTTTGTCACATCTTTCTCCTTGCTTTTTCCCCTGTTTTTTGTGTGCCTGCTCCATGCTTTCCCTTGTTTTTACTGATTTCTCCTTACTTTTCCCCCATTTTGTGAGTGCCTTCTCTTGGCTTTACCTCATTTTTACTGCTTTCTCTTATGCCCTCTCTTTGCTTTTCCCTCATTTTCACTGCTTTCTCCCTGATAATGATAGTGAGAAACAGGAGTCAAGCAATAGAGTCCTATGCCATTGAAACAATGAGCACAACTAACTATAATGCAGAACATCATAATCGTTCTGTGATGCTGGAGGATGTAGAAACAGTCACTTAACTCATTACATCTATCTGCAAAAATTGTGTTTGCTCACAGAATGCATGTATTTCCTCAGAGAGGATGTCTATTCAACCACACAGGGGATACGAACCGGCTGGTAAATATGGCAGGGATGGCCTAGGGTTGCACTTCCATATCATCAGCCATTACCACTATATTAAGTGTTAATGATGATTAATTGATGGTAAAGTGGTTCCTGGCAATATATATTTCTCATCCAAACCAGTGTATATTCCAACAGCCTTTGAGACCATAAAATATGGTTGATGACCTCCCCACGGTTGTAGTATTATCAGCCATATCCTAATGCAGAGGAAATGCAAAAGTATCTTATAACTCTACTTTTGGATAATTGTACTGTTTCACCAGGTCCCAAATGGCCCTCAAGGTTGGAAACATCTCGATGGTGAATGATTTTCTGTTCCAACTTAAATAAATCACCTTTTGACTGGGTTTATTCTGTCAGTTTCCTCAGTCTATTAGTTGATTTGGTTTAGTAAGGCCTGGATTACACGTGCCTCATAAAACTGTTGCGCCCTTGCAGAGTTGAATTGAACTTTTCCGACCTGAGATTTTTCATCTATACATGCTGATATTTATTGGATGAAAAGTACAAAGATGTGGAAAATACAAATATCCACACGTTATCCCCCCTTGCAATGAGTTCGACTTGTGATAAAATCACACCTGCTATATTCTAAACATGATATGTGTATTCAAGGAGTGGGAAAATAGCACCTGTTCTTTGAGGCCAAAGCTGCTACAACAATTTTTCGACAGGGGATGCTGGCCCTAATACCACATTGCGAAAGGATTAGGTGTGTGAAAAATGTAACTGCTGCTAAAAGAGGAATTGTATCAAATAAGAACTCAATAAATTATTCATTATACGTGTTCAACATTCTGTGCATCACTTAAAGCAAAAACGTGCCCTCGGTTGTCTGAACCCACTTTGCTCTGAGCAAGCTACAGAAGTCAGTGAGCCTCGTGTGCTTTGCATGCGGCTGGGCTATTTGAAAATACTTTAAAGCTTACTTTGCAAAGCAAACACGTTTTTTGTTTATTCATGTGTGTTAGAAAATATTTGATATCTTCCTGTCTTTTACCATGCACAGCAGTACCACAGGGAGCGTGTCACTAAGGTGAAGATAAAAACTTCACAGGCAGAGAAAATGTATAAATCTTTGGGGTAAGATAAGTTAGCAGCGGGTTGTCAAAGGAATTTGGCTAACTTTCGACAGTCTGTGAAAGCACAGCTGATGCTGATGCTAAAATCACACTCCAGTGAGCTTTACTGCTCTTTCTCCATCTGGACATTAAAATTATCTGAATGTGCTGCAGCACCTCCAGCAACTCATAGTTCCAGCGACACTGTCCAAGGCACTTGCAATCAGGCCTTATTTGAGGAATTTAGCAAAATAATATTCTACATTTTTACCACACTTCCAACAAAACTTGGAGCCCGGCAATCTAAGCCTTTGAAGAGGAGTACAGTATAAACTATAATCAGCGGTCACAGTTAAGGGCCGTCTCCTTAACCAATGCGAAGGAGGGTCGCACCTGTGGCCAAGAGCCAGGAGATGAAAAATAAAACGATAGTTGAGCTATCATTTTATTTTCATCTGCTGGCTCAGGCAGCAATGCAGGGAGGGGCGTGGTTGGGCCATGGGAGGTGGGAGAGGGAGAGGTCACCAAAGTGTGCATGTGTGTTTGGCTGGCTGCCTCAGGCAGGCCAAACACACATGCACACCTAGGTTTCTCCAGCCCGGTTGTGTTTACCAGCTGGGCTAGAGAAACTGCACAGACCCAAGGGCTGTGTTTTAGCGACAGTCACTGCAGCTCAGACCAAATCCTGATACTGCATTCATGCTAGCTTCAGCATTAGAGCAGCACCAGAATTGCTGGGGAGCCTGTGCTGGTGGGGAAGAGGAGCACGAGGCAGCAGGAGATGGAAATGGCGGTAAGGTATTTTTTTTTTTTTTTACCTCTCTGTCTCCGTCCTCTCCCCTGCCCTTCCCCTTGAGATTTGCGGCGACTGCCTCTGACGGTCATATGTTTGCAATTGAGCTTTGTACTGTAAGAACGCTCAGATAGGTTTCCAAGGGCTGTCTTCTATGTTTTAGAGATGTTGTCAAGAGAGTGTCAAGGATGTGTTCGAGAGTGTGTCAGTAAATTTACATCTGATCACATCATAAAGTTCATCAATAAATAGCTACGGTGTTTTGCACATGTCAGTGGCCTCTATTAAGGGATTTTTACTTTTCATCAAACATAAGTTAGGCGAGTTCGCCAGTTTTAAGGGTGCGATAATGATAAATGGTTCCAGCAAAATCCCCGAAAAGCAAATAAAGCTAGGCTAATTTAAATCTTCTAGGTTAAAGTTGTAACACAGTATCAAAAACCTCATCAGAAATTCCTCAGGAGGAATATCCTTTTGCGAATATTTTTTTTCAGAACAATAATTTTCTGTGGGTAACTCTTACGGGGAGATTTACAAATATTTTGTATGTGTGTGCAGCACACATACAAAGTTGGAAAAGTTTTAATGTGTGTCTAACCATAGTAGTTTGTACTGGAAGGCTACCCTTCCAGTGCAATACCTATGCTAGACCCCCACACACCCTGGCACTATAGAGCAAAGGTGTGTGTTTGGAGCATGGCAGCTAAAACCAGCGCCAACACTAGGGAGAGGGGAGGAGAGAGAAGGGGAGGAGAGAGAGATATATTTCTTTAAATATGGCGCTCTCGTGTTCTCTCCTTTTCATGCAGCGCAGCGCAGTATTTTTGGTTGCTGCACTACACTGCATGACAATCCTTCAGATCAGTGTGTCTAATGACAGGGATATGCTAAAGTTCAATTTGTCTGCATATTTCAAAATATGCTTTTAGCTTATTTAGACCCTGATTGCATATGGCACATTAAATTGTCTTCTCTGCACTAGTACCTTTTTGTGAAGGACCGCAATTATAATGGGGCCAAATTTACTGCACGTCGCAATTACAAGGTGCAATAAAGTTCACACCCTCACTTAAATTTCAGCACATCAAATCTCATTGAATTTAACAGGGAAAAAGTACCCAATATTTACCAGTTTGCGAATTTGGGTGCAGTAACCAAAACATCGGAATAGGCAATAATTAAAGCACCAATAAATTCCAAACACCTCGAGGCTCATATCCGACAATAGGCTGGCATCATGGAATCCAAATGAAGTGACTGTTTTCTAAATTCTTTGAGTGAATAGGGTTAATTCCACCAGAGCTACAAGCTATTAGCTGGTCAGTGTTAACCTATTTGGGGACGTGTTTGCAGAAGTATTCACCCTAGAATGAAACCCAAGAAAGGCTCCATGGTATAAATGGATGTCAAGTTAGCCTGTTCCCCCGGTAAGAGCATGTAAATTGTTCCACACAAGCAGTCCTTTTTGAACCTATAATTTTTTTTTAAATAAAAGGTCCTTTTCTCTAAACCCTTTTCTAACTTCTTCTTTAATGCCTTTCTCCTGTCATCTGTCTGATCTAAGAAGCTCTTTTCTAAAGGTGCAAGCAAGCATGTCAAGTTATTTGTGTGCGCATATGCACGCCCAAAAGTTAATGTAGGTTCAAAGAAACCCCTTACTAATACTATGTCATTGTCCTTAGCTACTCTACTCAGATACCTAACTATGGGCACAAACAAAAACACAACGTCATGATTCAAATAGAAATATTGGATGTACTCCTGGTTATAGAATCTTGTTAGTAACAGACTACAACTTATTTCATAAGTAAGAGACAAACTATGATACGTAACTCCTTCTTCAACTGATGAAGGAATCTGCATACACACAAAACAGTTCCTAGCATCCATCGTCTCAACATACTCACTCAATAAGCGATAGAGAACATTAGAAGAAAGTTCCACTTGTGTATTGTCTACGTGTAGATACTTCTCATCTAGCCTAAACTTCTCTATCACTGTTAATACTGCAGTTCTCTCTAAAGCTGAAGTATGGTTGGCTTTACCCTCGTCAAGAATAGTAATATCCCCAATCAGAATCACACACAATATCACACATATAGGCCCTCATTACAACCCTGGCGGTCAAAGCCCACCAGGGCTGTTTGGGAGTTTGTACCGCCAACAGGCTGGAGGTACAAACTCTGGCATTACGACTGCGGTGGAAGCGCCTTGGTCGCACCGCCGGGACCAGCCGTTACCTGCCACTTTTGTCCCTGCGGTTGTAATCCCGCAGGGCAGCGCTGCTTGCAGCGCTGCCCAGGGGATTACGAGTCCCCCTCCCGCCAGCCTTTTCATGGCGGCATTAACCGCCATGAAAAGGCTGGCAGAAAGGGGAGTCGCGGGCCCCTGGGGGCCCCTGCCATGGCCCCATGGAGCTTTTCACTGTCTGCATAGCAGACAGTGAAAAGCGTGACACCCGTTGCACCGCCGCAACACCGCCGGCTCCATTTGGAGCCGGCTCCTGTGTTGCGGCCGAGATCCCCGCTGGGCCGGCGGGCGGACACCAAGTTCCCGCCCACCGGCCCAGCGGGGATCCCCAAATATACCCCGCGGGAGTGCGGCTGCATTGGTGGCTGCCCGGCGGTTTCAACTTCCACCGCCAATGTTGAAATGAGGGCCATAATTGCCAAACCAATACTCTTGTATGACAACACCTGTTCCTCCTACCCTGCTGACTAATGCTACCCATGACCTGCAAAGAATCAGAAACTAGCAGAGAAAATTTGGAAACTATGCAGCAAAAATCAAAAAAAAAAATCTTCTTTCAGCAGTTATTTACAGCTTTCAGTCTCACTTCCAGTATCCTTTTTCTCAAAAATTGGTAAGTTTGTCAAAAATCAAGTTAGCAGCTTGTCAACTCAGGTTATCTTGTCAAATCAGGTTAATAAAGTATTTTCCAGTTACTTTCAACAGTCTCTTTTTCTTTTTACTTTTTCTCAATTTGTCTCAACAGTTCAGTTCATTAGCTTCTTTAAAGTGCCTAAATATTGACCTGGAATGTCTTGATCAAAACAAAAAGACAAAAACTCTCTTTGCCTTTCACTTGTCAATTGCATACACCCATTCAGGACCTGCGTACCTTCGACTTGCTATTCTCTTTCTTTTCAACTTTTGATCTCCATTCAATTCTCCTTCACTTAGGTCTTCTCTCCTTGTCGTATCTACTTCTTCCTCAATTGTTGTCACAACAACTCCTTCCTTTCTCTTCGCTTGTGACTCCGGCCACTTATCTCCTTTCAGTGGACCATTGGTCAATGCTCTCTTCAGTGTTGAACTTGAAACTTCTTCTTGCTCTGCAGGATTTTCTCTTGAAGGACCTGAAACTGGTTCAGGAGGAATCAGATCACATTGGCTTTGATCCGCCTCTACTCCTTCCCCCTCGAGGTCTGGCGTTTGCTCTGTTTTTCTCTCAAAATCGTCTACTTCTTGGAAAGCCCTCCTCTGACCAGGCTTTCCTGCTGCCTCATTCGATATTGGCTCAGTGTCACTCTCCTGGAGGTCTTCTCCGTCGTCTCTCACAGGTGTGCCTGAACCGTTCTCAAGTTGCTCAGTTCTGGTCTTAGTTCCTCTTTCTCCTCCTTCCGGCTCTGAGGTTTGTCTGGTCGTTGTTGGTACTCTCAACAACTCCTCTTCATTGTCCAAAGGACATGTCACTTTTTTTTGTATGGTTTGCGTAGATCCAGTTCGGAACTCCAGCGCACTTCACAGCTGTGGTAGTGATCATCACTACCTGTAAAGGGCCTTTCCACCGAGGTTCCAAACACGTCTTCCTGACATGTTTTTGGACTACAACACAGTCACCAGCTCTCAGGTTGTGTTCTTGCTCTTGGGATGAAGCAGTATGGTGGCTTCCACCAGCTGAGAGAAAGAGTGAACCACTTCAGCCAGACCTTTGCAGTAGTCCAACACCATTTTCAGGAACCGCTGGCAACCTCATTGCTCTGCCCATGAGGATCTCGTGCGGTGACAATCGTGTCTTCCTGTCAGGTGTGTTACTCATTGTCATCAGAACTAACATCAGTGCGTCAGACCATTTCAGATTTGTAGACGCACACATTTTCGCCATTCTTGATTTCAAGGTACCATTCATCTGTTTCACTAGTCCTAATGCTTCAGGGTAGTATCTACAATGCAACTTCTGCTCAAGGCTGCACATAGTAATTTAATTACTTCATTGTAGAAGTGACATACTCTATCCGATTCTAAAGAGATCGGAAACCCAAAACGTGGTATCAGTTCCCTAAGCAGTAGTTTCACTACTGTGAGGCTGTCATTTCTCTGTGTAGGGTTCGCTTCAATCCAATGACTAAAGATGCAGACCATCACCAACACATATCTCAATCCTCCATACACAGACATTTCAATAAAATCCATTTGCATTCTGCTGAATGGACCTCCTGCTCTTCCAATGTGGCTTAAATCAACCACTGTCCCTTTTCCCATGTTCATTTGTTGACAAATGACGCAACAATGGCAAACTGCTTCAGCAACTTGTCTAAACCTCAGATTGAACCAACTTTGTTTGAAGATACGAATCATGGCATCACTCCCAACATGTGCTTGGCCATGATAATACCCAGCCATTTGAGACAACAGACTGTTCGGTAAAACCAATTGACCCTCTTCTGAAACCCACAATTCATCCTGGTCACATTTCGTTTTGCTCAATGATCCTTTTTCCTACCTGTTAACATTATTCTGCAGTGTTCTCAATTCTTCTAATGTATCTATCACATGTAAACTTCAACATGTTTCATCTTCTTCAGGTACCAATTCCCAATCATCCTTGAACAATGTACAGTTGAATGCGCAAAACCTTGCAACTTGAGCTGCATATCCGTTTCCCATTGACACAAAATCTTGCGATTTCAGATGTACACTGCATTTCACCACAGCAATATTTTCAGGCATTTGGAAAGCATGCAACAAATCTCAAATTCTCTCACTATTTCTCACTGGTGAACCAGAAGAGGTCATGAAACCTCTCTGTGACCACAACTGGCCAAAGTCATGGACTATTCCAAATCCATACAGGCTATCCGTATAGATGGTAACTTTAACTTTAGCCTGGGCAGAAACATGGCACACTCAAGTAAGGGCTACCAGTTCTGCGACTTGTGCAGAATAGACTCCTCGAAACCAAGACGCTTCCAGTATACCAGTAATTGTACACACGGCATATCCTGCTCTCAGTACTCCTGTATTGTCTCTTAAACAGAAACCATCAACAAAGATAATTTGGTCATTTTCTTCCAGTCGGGTGTCTCTATTATCAGGTCTCGGTTTTGTGCACAGATCAGTTCTTTCAAGACAATCATGCTCAATGCCTTCCAATTTCAATATTTTTATACAAAAGCAAGGATGCTGGGTTAAGCACTGTACATCTTTTCAATGACACATTTGGTGACCCTAGAATGCTCGTCTCATAACGTGTCAGTATTGCACCTGTCAGTTACTGGGTTCCGGTTCGGGTAAGTAAAACCTCAACTGAGTAAGGGACCATTATGGTTAAAGGGTGTCCCATCACAACACCTTCACACTGTGTGAGGCTCTGTCCAACCACTGCAACTGCATGCAAACAGCCTGGTACAGCTGTTGCGGCTGGGTCCAGATTAGCTGAAAAATATGCTACTGAGCTGCTTACACCTCCATGGACCTGCGTCAAGCCAAACAAAGAACATGCATCACGTTCATGACAAAACAACGTGAAGGACTTAGGGCCAGATGTAGCAAAGGATTTGCGCCTCGCAAACGGCGAAAATCGCCGTTTGCGAGGCGCAAATGCCTCTTTGCTATGCAGAAATGCATTTTGCGAGTCGGAACCGACTCGCAAAATGCATTTCCGACTCGCAAATAGGAAAGGGTGTTCCCTTCCGATTTGCGACTCGCAGTGGAATGCAATTCCATTTGCGACCGCGTATGCGGTCGCAAATGGACTCGCAGTTACCATCCACTTCAAGTGGATGGTAACCCACTCGCAAATTGGAAGGGGTCCCCATGGGACCCCTTCCACTTTGTGAATGGACCCAAAAATATTTTTTCAGGGCAGGGAGTGGTCCAAGGGACCACTCCCTGCCCTGAAAAAATACCGAAACTAAAGGTTTCATTTTTTTTTTTAAGTGCAGCTCGTTTTCCTTTAAGGAAAACGGGCTACACTTAAAAAAAAAAAACTGCTTTATTTAAAGCAGTCACGAACACGGAGGTCTGCTGACTACAGCAGGCCTCCATGTTTGCGAGTGCCTATACTCGCAATGGGGCTGCAATTTGCGACCCACCTCATGAATATTGATGAGGTGGGTCCTTGCGACCCCATTGCGAGTCGCAGTCGGTGTCTGAGACACCGTACTGCATAGCAAATTGCGACTTGCAATTTGCGAGTCGGAAGGAATCGCAAATTGCAAGTCGCAATTTTGCATTTTGCTACATCTGGCCCATAGTGTAGTGAGGCATACCCAAAGCTGGAGCTTTGCACAAACTCCCTCTCAATTCAGGAAACACTTTCATGCAAGCCAGGTCTAACCATAGGGGATCGGGGACCTCCTTGTGGGTCAGCTTCTGCAATGGTTTTGAAATGACTGAAAAATTGGGTATCCATTGGCAGCAGTAGCCTTCCATCCCTATAAACATCCTGCCATCTCTCTGGGTGGTCGGAGGACTCATCTGGAGTATGGCTGTGACCCTTTCTTTGGATATTTTTCTTACCCCCTTCTGAATCTGGTGACCCAAGTATTTTGGTTCTTTCTGACAGTATTTTAATTTAAGTGGAGACAATTTATGACCATTCCCCCCTAAATGGTTCAGCAAGGCAATTGTGTCATACTTGCACTCTTCTTTCATTTTGGATGCAATCAGCAAGTCATCAATCTATTGTACCAAGGTAGATTGGAAAGGCAATACCAATGACTACAAATTCTTTTTCAAGATCTGATTGATTATGGAAGGTTACTCTGGAAACTCTTGGGGAATTGGACACCAACAGTAAACTCAATCTAAAAATTTGAAACAAAAGAGAAATTGGCTATCCTCTGTTTTGCTTCACTAATGACCAAGCTGAAACACTCATTCACTGACAAAAATCTCTGGAATGCACTTCTTAGTCTAAAGAAGATGTTTATTAATTCACTTCACAAGGTTCATAAAGGAAATTAGCATGCTGAAAGTACACGTTTAAAAATGGTCACAGCAATGAAATGCAGACATGTACAAATGATTCTCCACTGCAATATACACAGCAAATATATGTCTCTATATTACAGTGCAAAGCAAATAATGAATAAAAAAATGCATCACCATGAGGCAAGGGCAAATCTTCTTCATCGCCACCCTAATCAGCATGAGACCGCCAGATCCCAGAATCAATTGTGGAGAGAGAGATCAATTATCTTTACGGGAAGGATGACACACCTCAGCGGCCTGAGCGTGTCCGAGATCTGAGTCACTCCTCCGTCTATCTGGTCTCGGCCTCTTATACTTTCAACATCAAGAGAGGAGAATTCTAGAAACTCCCTCCCACTGCATAAGTTTATTATTAAAAAAATTCTGGTTAGTTTAGGTCAGCTTTGAAAAGAACACGTCGGGAATTGTCCAAAATCCTGAGGTGCCCTCTGTCAAAAGAAAACCGTTCCCTGCCATCCTAGTACATTCTTATCAGCATAAACCCCTGGTGAGATAGAACACACAAACACGCAGAATAAAAACATGAGCACTTTGTATAACGTGGAAAAATACTTGCAGCTTTTAACGTGGCGGTGGCTAATACTAAAATAAAGTCAATAAGCAAAATGAAGCTGGTGGTCACTAATGTGACAGTTTGCTGCTAGGCTAAGTGCAACGTGGAGTCAGTGGTCAAAACACAAGTATCATTACACTCCACCCTTTTGACCAATGACTCATATACCCTATAGTCCTAAAATCAACTTCTCTTTTTTTTTTTTTAAACATTACAAGCAAATGAGGTATGTATTGTACACAGCAACATAATGACTTTATAAGAGCAAACACTATAAAGCAATGGAATATGTTTTAACCATTGGACATGCTAACTTATTGATCATTCAGATATTATAGACAGATAAACCAGGCACACCTACAATAGAAAAAGTTAAGCTTATATATTCTGATTGGGATAATAATTGAATCACAGTCTTCACTTAATTGAATAGTGTCTCTAGGATAACGAGTTGGTATAGAGTTAGATGGAAACATCATGAGTCCTAATCATGTAGAGGTACACAGTCCACCTGTTATGTTTGCTAGAATGTAGGTAAAAGTGAGGTTCCCACATGAGAATAGTCAGCCAACTGGCAAATTAAACATGTTTAATGTGACTCGCCGCAGTCACCAGGTGATAACAAGTCATGTTGTTGGTTCCATTAGAATTGCAATCAAACAGGTTGATAGGACATCCATGGTACTCTGCATTAATCCCATGCAGAACTTTGATCTGTGAAGCACAACTTGCGCCAAATGGATCCATAGGTATTGCCCTTCAAAAGCAGCAGGGGTATTGCGCAATGTGATCGATCAATCAGGTTCAGGTTGGGGGTTCTGTCCCTCCCGACCCCACACACCCGAAGGGAGACCACACAGCACACTCATGGTCAGAGGCAAGTCGTAGTATGATCTGTAAAAGAAGCAAGCATGATCTTTCTTACAAATAACATTTGTCAGCTGAAATGTGCTCCCATTTTCCTTTCCTAGTTTATGATCAGCAGGACATTATTAGGGCCCTTGGCTATAATATCTGCAGGTTCTGGAGGACCATTAGGGGATTCCACCCACACCATAGCACGAGGGATTTTGACAGTTGAACCAAAACCTCCCTGTCCTTGTACTGTCAAAAGGGCTGGGGCAGTCCCCTTCCTCCCCAATCCTCCAAACACTGGACTTATGACAAGTTGGGCAATTTTGTAACCTTGTAGGTTGAGACCTGCAGATTCTGGTGTGGCACTGAAAGGAGCTGAAGCTTCAGGTTTTATTTCCCAGTACACAATGGTGTTGGTGGCCACATGTAGTTGTATCAGGAAAGATTCAGCCTTTTGTAATGGTCTGTTATTCAGAATCTGGAGGGCTTCATTTAAATGCTCTCTCCAGTTTTTCAGAGTCCTATCAGATACTTTTTTAGTTCAGAACCCCAGGGACACTCCTGTTCTTCTCTGCTCTTGCCACCTGCTCCAATCTACATATTGTCCCTGGATAGTTACATGGACCACAATGTCTCCTTCCTGCACTGTCCACAAGTCTAAAGCCTGTTGAATTGCCAAATCAAAACCACACTGCTGCTCTTCACCCCTTTCAAACTCATGTTTTTTTCTGGTCACTTTGTAACGAAGGGTTAAGATTTTACTTAGATGAGGGTCATGCTTTCTTCAAAAATCAAACAATCCCATGAATCACTGTGTCTCTTACTTAGTGCGAGGAGTAGCAAACTCCAAAATCTTTTGTTTTACCTGTAGCAACATCTCTCTATGTCCTGGCCACATTTTACCTGTGAACTGTTGAGGAAGCATCACCAGCTGCTGTTCCATAGGGGCTTGAGGTATTTGAATTTGCTGTCTAAGTACCATTTTAACCTGCTGTTGCATTGGCTGAAACTGTGTCATTTGTACACGTGGCATTTTCACCTGCTGAATGGGTTGCAAATGTTGCATTTGATTCACATCATTAAGAATAGTCAGATTATGGCCTCTCATTCTCGATCCTCTCATATTTTGAAACAAATTGATGTCACTTGTTTGCTGAACAACACCTTCCTGCACCATCATCGGATACTCTGGCATCCAATGTCCACCGCTCTTCAAGCGTGACAAGGCAACAATCTCTTCATTCCCTGCACATCATTCTGAACCACTACAGTATTCAAATCTGGATTACGATTTCCATTACCAATTCCTCTGCGACCTCTACCTCTTATCTGATTTTGAAACTCCACATTTCCCTGCTGCTGCTGTTGCTGTGGAAAATTTCCCTGCATCCCTGTTTGTGCCACTTTACTCTGAATTACCATTACCTTTTCCTTCAACTTTCTCTGCTTCAACTAAATCTCGTCACTACAGCACTTTGCATACTGTAACACCTCATCAATTGGCTTTGCTTGCCAGCAAATCAAATGACTCTTAATCATCTGGCTAATTTCAGGTCTCAATCCTTCCACAAATCTGAACAAAAAATGAATCATATCTTTCAGCTCGATCATTTCTGTACCACTGTAATGCTTAAATGCCTGCAACCATCTCTCATAATACGCATGTATTGACTCCTTTGCTTCCTGAGCTGTCCTGTCTATTCTCTACCTCGCAATGTTTTTTGGGTGAAATTCTCATTTCCAAAAATTAAATTACTTTGTAGTAATATTTTATCACTTCAGGAGATGACGCACCTGTATTCGGATCTCTCTCTGGCTCTTTTGTCGGCCCTTCTATACTCCTCTTACACTCCAGCCACAGATCAGCTGGAACTACTATCTCTAGTAAAATGTTAATGTCTTCCCACAGGCACTTTGCAAGTTTCACAAACCTGTCTGTCTGCTGGTACCATTCTACTGGCTGTCCTCTCAACCTGGGATAGTCATTTGTAAAAAACAAAATGTCACTTCTGCTCCAAGGGACATGAACAAAACTCCCTCCTGGAATCTCTCTCATTGGTAAAAGTTTCACTGGATCCTTACCCTGCTGCACATTTGAAGTCAGCTCTGCAGAATCCCTTTTTCTTTTATCTCATTCCTTTGCCCATCTGCCATCCCATTTGTCTAAGGATCCCCATGTCTGGACACTTTGGAGTAACTCCCTAAGGTGTGCCTTCATCCCTGCAGATCTCATGTGTTCAAAGTCTTTTGTGTCAAAATCTAACCTGTAGCTCCGTTTAAATGCTTTATCTTCTCTATGTCTATGCTGTACTTCTCTGCCAGGTCTGCAAGCTTTTGATACACATTGCTCACTTTCCTCATAATTTTCAGGCACAGATATCTCATTTCTGCTTCTGTGTAGGACTCTAGCCTGTCCACACCCATAGTCCCTTCAATGAGCTCACCCGCTTCCATTCCTAGTCTCATATAATTCAAGTACTCCTCTGCCCTAGGAGCACTCTGCGGGGTATTCAGCTTGTCTAACCATGCAGTCAATTGTTGGGCAATCAAGCCTTGCAGCAAAATATTGTTGGCTTGGGCATGTGACACCTGTTGTACCACTGTAAACGGGGACTGCGGTGTCAGTAAGGTCAGGCTCTGACTAACATTCAACCCTATTACAGTATCTAGAGGAACTCTGAGAGAACTAAGGTCTAGCAATGATCTTGATCCGTCCAAGGCCTGTCCCATAGAAGAGACTACTCGGATATTCTCATTAAGTCCTCCCCTCATTGAATTCTGACTCAGGACTCCCTGTCCATTTGCACTGTTTTTCTCTTGTGCGAACAAAGGTACAACTGGACCAATGGTGACAGGTACAGATACAGCATCTGGACTTGATCTAACACTCAAGTTCTGCGGATGCATAGTTCCCGTATTCTGGCTCATCAGTACAGACCGGTCTGACTGGGTCCCTATTACCAGAGCGTATGTTGGCCTGCTTGTGACTGCACTTGAGACAGTAAAAGTGGAGTTGACTTTGTCTGAACCAGCATCGGTTTCTGGAAGACCTGTCCTGTTGACACTATTAGGTTTGTGGCAGTTTCCACTGTGGGTACATCAGGGTAAAGTCTTGGGACATTCGACTGTGGCACCTGATTTTGTGCTACTGAAGTAATAGGTGCATTAAGACTACTTTGCATAGGGCTCTGTGTTACACTAGGATTAATCTGCACTGGACTCATTGGTGCATTAACCTGTGTCGGTGCTGAAGGATTTACACTAGTGCTCGGACTGTTATCTTGTGCTGCATATGGTGGGGCAAGATATCTCAATAACTGCAAAGTAAACTCATCATCATCTGAGTCTTCCTCAAATGTCAAAGATCTCCTAGGCTCCTTTGAACCCCGCTCCCTACTCACGGAAGGGCTCCTGTTTTTTTTTTCTGGTAGCTTTCCTTCATTTTTCCTTGCTATCCTGTGTAATCGCAGGAAATAGTTTAATCCCTTCTAAAGTCTCTGCTGTCCACATTTTCTGAGCACTGTCCCATCTAGCCTCTGCTAGTATCTTTTCTGATTTTCTCATCCCCCTTTCAGATTTCTGTTGCTGTCTGGCTACTAACTTCCAGATTGCTAATGCCTCGGACTGTGCTGGTCTCCGAGGGGGGTTCAGATCATACAACAGCCTCCTCAGATTCTCTAAACTCCTCAAATTAAATGTTCTGTGGGCAAGAAACGCTAAATTCCCATCCTTTTCTGTCACTTTGCACCATTGTTTCAGCCAAAGGCATGGCGGGACACCCTGCTCTTCGACTACAATGTAAACTGGTGTACCTTCTGAGGGTGCAATATCCCCAAAACCCATTGTAATGTACGTATCTCTCCCTGAAGCACTCTATAAAGCTTTGAAAAATGTAATTTTTGTGACCTTTATGTTATGCAAATCAAATCAGGAAGTGACTTTTCATCCCAGAATTCTCTTTACTCACCTTCTCGACCAATTACACTTTACGGACAGCTGTCAATCCATGCGCGACCCTTCAAACTAACCAACCTATGCCAGCGTGGCTCCAATGACGTCACACTCACACGTACTGCGGCTGACAAAGTCTTGTGGCTTGTCCTTCCAAACTCAAGTTCACACACAACTAATGCAAAATTATAGTGCGCAGTAAACAAAATCAAAACCTAGTTTGTCCGTTTACTACAAGTAGGGCAACACAGTCGCTTCAGAAACTTTACAGATTTTTCACTGATGGCGTTTCGCTCTAACAGCTACTCCTTCTTTCTCAGTTTCCCTGATTCTCAAGCAAAATTTGACACTCAAATTTCACTCTCAACTAATCAGTGGGTGTGTCCTAGTGAACATAGGGCTCACCAGACTTCAGTCAAAACATTATTTCACTCACTTTGACTCACACTCTGACTTGTCGACCTCACCCGATCGACCTATTAAACCAGACAAATTACAACAAAAACTAAGTGTCTCATACACTTTTCAATATACTCCGGAGTCTTAGACCACGCAGGGTCCGTATACCATAAACCAAGTGGACAGTTTTTGAGCACAAAGTGCCACCCACATGTGAAGTTCGACGACTTCCCTACTCTCACACTTCGGAGTACGCACACTCCTTCTACAACTTCATTTGGAGTACGCAAACTCCCAAAACCCTCACAAACATCACAATTCACCTGCGATTTGCATAAGCTGTGCAAGCGCAAAACCGACTTCATCCACACATCACTAGAATGCCAAGAACATCCTCAAACAATCATTGGCAAGCTCCAAGATTCTGGGAAAGTCATCTTAGGTGCATAGGGGCACATTTTCTTTCCACTTTGTATCATCGAATCTAGAAAACACCCAAAATTTCACCAATTTCTCCAAATCTATGACTTACTTTGCTCTTTGTAGGTTATTAACTCTTACCCCACCACCATCTCTGGGGACACCTGTTATTCCTTATTCCTTATGCCTGGGACCAAATACTCTTCTACCGCTCTCTGGGCTGTATGATTGGCTCTTAAGAAGACAAACCATGTACTGGGCATCTATGATGGGCTCTTAAGGAGACAAACCTGTACCCAGCATTTATGATGGGCTCTTAAGGAGACAAACCTGTACCGGGCATCTATGATGGGCTCTTAAGGAGACAAACCATCAATCTCTGCTACCATCTCTGTTAGAGCATCAGACCTTATTAAGTAAACTTACAAGGGAGTCGGATAAAGGCCGATTGACCTTTTGACTGTGCTTCGAGTTTTCCCACCATATAACCCACACCAATACAAATCAATATCAAATAATAATCAATTACATCAATAATTAATAGGAGTCAGTAATTTCCACACCCCATGACCTCTCATCCATGAATAACCACACCTTTATGTAAAAGTTAGAATGTTTATTTCCCTATATTAACAATGCTAATGTCACATAACTTAGTGTCAATATCAAATGATAAACATACAAAAACAATACTGGCTGACCAAAGCGGCGAAAGAATCGCAATCTAATCAAAGCTTGAGCTACTACACATTTTAAGGTTACAGTACAAATTAATAACACGAATAACTGCGCCAACGAAATAGTGTACATTATTCGGCAAAGAAAAGACATCAACTGTTATTACATATAGAGAACTTCATCAGTGGGTACCCTAACTAACATCAGATTAGAATAGCATGTTTGGGCTTCATGCAAAACAATTTAGTCAACACAAATTTGGTAAACATCTAACTATGGCTCTATCAAAATAGCGGTTGGTACCTAGAAACAAAAGCAAATAGACATAACAATCAGTAAGGTCATATTATACCTGTCCTCAATATGATTCAGCAAGCTGTGGCTGTCTTTGTCAATAGGACATCAGTTCGGTCAGCAAGACAGCAGGATTCAGCATGAAAGTTCAGAAAAGCAAAGTCTCTTCATGCAGTTAAAAAAAGAATAGAGCTAAACTCTCAAGTAGAAAGGGGAGAATGGCATATCTCCTCTCGGTGCAGTCCGGCTAAGTTAGCTTTCCTAAAACTACTTCCCACGTCCTCATTGGTCAAAGAATTGCATGGTTCCATTTAGTCCAATGAAAATAAAAACCCCTATCTAAAGTTTTACTATTACACGGTTCACATACCGATGACTGGCTCTTCTTCTCCCGTTCTCATCATTCGGCTTGTCAGGTATCAATATTGTTGCAGCTTATACCCCAGTCAGTGCATCCCTTGTCTCCTCCTGGGAAGGTCACTCTTATAAACACTACAATATACAATGTTTCCCCTAGCTAGTACAACATCTTCTAGCATGCAGTTTCTCATGAGAACAAACTTCAGCTACGAGCACCTGGTCAGTACAGTGGAAAACCGCAATTTAATTCTCTAAACAACCTTTTTATAAAACGCCTAAGAAAATGCAGCTTTACATGTGGCCATGCAACTAGGCCAAGACCTTGCTAAGTTAAGGCCTACAATTAATAACGGTTGTACATAAGGCATAACTCTTAATATGACATATTACTACATTAACCAAACATATGCTCAACATTTCATATTAATCAGCCATTAATAGTTACACTTCGTGAACATTGGCGGCCACTCACTTGGGCGAAACTTCAAATGCATACATTTTTTTTCTCTACGTTAATACATTTTCTATGCAAATTCAACACTCAGAATACATGAATATTCATTAATAAAACTCCGCCTTAACACACTCTAGGGTAAAATTGGAAATTACAGTGGGAATTAGGTTAGGTATTCTTGGCTCTCTTGATAATTCTCAATTTCTTAGGAGACCCTTGGTCCGCAACTTGTAATAGAGGATAATTCTGCTGGTTGAAGTACTTTTTAACCACTGTTTCATTAATGTCAGGGGAAAACAGACTTTTTCTCTTGTCACATGTACTATAATCAATATTCTCATTTTAGAAGACAGAAACTAAAAATAACTTGTTATACCCCCTTTAAACATGTTTTTTCTTAGACAACCAAAAAGGTAAGCACACTGAAGTTTTGCACATTACATAATTTGCACCATCCACAGGCTGCAGGTCTTCAGGATGCCTGCATAAAGGATATTACAATACTTGAGTCATAAGTTGATAACTACCTCCACCATGATAACCTTGTATTTGTTAGGCAGAAAGGGCTAATTTGTCTTGTGTTTAATTGGTGGAAGCAGTTACTCACCATACACCACCTGGGAATTTATGAAACTTTTTGCTTAATAATACGTTTTTGTCTTTAGAGTAGGTGGCACGAGGAGATGTCCAAAAGGTCTATTATGGGGAGGGAAGCAAAGGCATATGTTCCTTTACAGCCAAAAACTGTTTAGTTTTAGATGATTATGCATGAGTATGTACTTGAACTTTTGCAAGTGTTAATTGTTAAGCTGCTCTGGCATTGGCAGATAGAAACTATACGATATAAAAATGTTGTTTTCGGTGTAGTGTTCCTGTAGCAGTAATAGTTGGGAGTAAGGATGGAAGGTTTGGACAAGCTGTTGTTCTCGCACAGCTAATTGACATTCGAATTAT
Source organism: Pleurodeles waltl (assembly GCF_031143425.1). NCBI lineage: Eukaryota > Metazoa > Chordata > Amphibia > Caudata > Salamandridae > Pleurodeles > Pleurodeles waltl. The sequence continues at coordinate 806,853,508 of NC_090447.1, forward strand.
GCTTAAGCATTAATACAAATTCCCAAAAATATGTTTTTAAAAATTTGCCAAAATTGCAAAATTGAGCAAGAAGCCCTTAAAGTGTTGCTTAGACTGTCAAGCTCACATGTATGCAAAGGCCTTCGATCGTTAAGGCGCCTCCTGGGGACGGGAGAGTCTTTGAACTGTAGATGCCTCATGGGCCTATCATAAACCCCTAAATTCTTAGCTCTGCTCTTAAGACAGTTTTGAGTGGGGTGTAAAATAAGCTTTATGTTTTGAGAGGGATGTTTGAACAATAGTATTACCTTTATAAAGTAAATTAAGAATGTTCTACATTCAAAGATAAATTCCATTGTGCAACTCACAGTATTTCGCTGTTTTGGAAATTGTAACATCTTCAAACGAAAAAGGATCATTAACAATGAGTTCAAAGTTTACACATTAGAAAATGGACATTCTAACATGACTACTGTGAATATTCTTTTTTGTAGAATTTCACTCCACAGAAAAACTACTTTTGAGATCCTTCAGAAAGTTCACATTAATGCAGATTGCTGATTAAAAAGAACGTTTTTATTGATTGCTTATTGCAGTGTAATAGGTTGTTGGTTTCAGCTTACCTTACCTAATGTGTTCAGGAACTATGACTGAGTTTTGTACCACATGCACTTTTTACTTAGATTCAATTTAATTCTGCAATGAATGTTTGAATTCTTAAACCCACCAAGGGGCAAAGGACGAAGGAATAGCAGATTTACTGTAAAATGGTGACTAAAATAAAACATTTACAGTTCCTGAAGAAGATAGCAAAATAGAAGAATTTAGAATGCTGCTGGATACTGCCAAAGTGGCATATTGCAAACATTAGTATTTCCTGGTTGTGCTTCAGTTGTGCTGAGCAGCAGTACAGATATCATAATTTTCCTATTCCACTCGACTTGCTTAAAACAATGAACAGTTTCTTAGAAATTAATCTCTACTTCCTCTTAGGCAGCATTTATATTGACTGCATTGGGGTCTCCATTTTGGGACAAGTGGGACTTATGGACTGATTATGACTTTGGCTGTCTTGGTACCGCCCTTAGGCGGTGTTGGCATCCCCAACCACTGACTAGGAGGTCTGCTAGCTGAATTACGATGTTGGCGGCTCCATTGATGAAAGACCGCCCTTATCCACTGCAACCGCCAGACTTTTACTCCTGCTTCGACGGCTGTCACAGGCTACAGTGGCTCACGGCACGAGTCCAGCCCATGTTCCTGCAGATGGTATTACAGTGTGGCTCACTGCTAAACGGACTGTGGCAGGAAGACCGCCCTACTCAACCTGGTGGAAACGAGAGATATAAGGTAAGTACTCACCTTATATCCAGGTTCTACACCTCTTCCCATCACGGAGCCCCTCATCAAGGTCCTCTCTTTGCTGCAGACTCCTGCCCACGAAGAAAATCCACAGAGTTGGCGTCATCTCCTCAGTTAAGCCACTAGTGCATTTCTTCACTATTACAATGGATGTGGACCCATGCTGTTGGGCAAAGGTATGTTTTCCACAAATGCAATACATATGTGTTTATTTTCAGACCTGCTTCCTGTACATACACACATATGTATTAGCACTGTGGAACAAAACATACAAATAGTGAGGTTCCTAGCACAACGGTCGATCTCTGTTGGAAGACCGCCGCAGCAAGACTGCCAGAACAACAGAAACATTGTAATACAGCAAGCTGAAGACCGCCGGGTCAGTGGTCCTTTAGGGGCTGCGGCAGTAAAGCAGTAAGACCGGCAAACTCATAATCAGGCCCATAATTTCTGACCACTTACATCATTGTTAATCAAGCACATAGAAGATTGAATGGCAAAAATAGCTCAGTGAGCCTACTATATCTGATTACAAGTGAATTTCAGGTTTGGAAGCATATAAGCAAGATTCCTCCTACGGGGGGGCTAATGGTCCGTCTCTAATTCTCTTTACCACCAAAGCCTACATTTGACCTAAAATCGTATGCACATGGTTCTCTAGGCTCATGAACTGCCAGATATTTCCAACACAATAGCAGTCTTACAGGATTCCAGAGGCCTGCCATTAGTACAGAAAAATAATTCTGGAGGATAGAATGGTCTTCACTCTTCCACAGCGGTGTCCAGTAGCGCTTCTCTATGCGTGCTTTTCCATGGTGTTGTTTGAACCCTGAGGGCACAGTGTCTATCTATAGGGCATGTTTGACCAACTCGATGTGCTTTGTATTGGGGGCTTCCTGCATAAGGTATATGGAGAAAGTGTACCAACATAGCTCATTGTAAAGACACTTGTATCATTGAATGCAGCCAGGCATTTTCAGATTTCAAGCAATTGTTAGTGATCCTTTTTATTCTTGAGACACTCAGAGCTTCCCATTTTGTTGGTTTATATGCAGCATGAAGATTTACAGTAAGTCTTTGTTGCTCTTTTGGTATCTCTGCTGTTAGACCTGACATCCTTGGTGTGGTATTTCCCCAAACATGTTGTATTCACCTCTCCTGTTTTGCAGAATTTGTTTCTTTCAGCTTTAGGACTTCACTGCTATAGGTTTTGTGCTCTCACTCGCTCAAGTGTGGTAGACTTAATCAATACCTAATTGGCATTTTTAATTTACTTGTAAATCCCTGATAAATGGTACAACATGTATCCAGGGACTGTAAATTAAATTCTACTAGGGCACCAGCGGCACTCATTGTGCCATCCACTAAGTAGGAAGATAAAACATGCCTCAAGGCCTGCCACTGCGGCCTGTGTGCGCAGTTTCAAACTAACATTTCGAGCTGGCAAAATAATCCTTTTGCCAGGCCTAAATCTTTATTTTAATACTTATAAGTAACCCCCAGGTTAGGCCCTAATGGCTCCTAGCAAATGGTGCACTGTATTTACAAAGTAGGACATGTGTACTTACGTTTTACATGTTCTGGCAATGTAAAACCCCTAAAGTTGTTTTTCCCTGTTGTATGGCTTGTCTCTCTCATTGACTAACACTGCATTGCTTTATTACATTTAGGAAGTGCAAACCTTGGATTGGGAGCAGTTAAGCTGTATATACTCTAATGAACTGCAATTTAAAATCCTCGTTAATGGTAAAGTCAGACTTAAAATTACAGTTCTGAAAATCCCATTATTGGAAAGGTAGGATTTTTTTTGTCCAAACCATTTGTGCCCTCTGCCAGTGTTCTCAGTCACATGACTGTGAATGGCTGTACTGTTGGGTTTTTTGTATTGCCTCCATACCAGATAATCCCAGTTGGTGCATTGTGTCTTTTGGCTTCTTTTAAAAAAATGCACATCTTCTGTTCTACTGATTGGATTTTTGTTGTTCTGCTATAGTTTTATGTATTACATTTTACTCTTTCCAACTTGGTTTGGATTTTTTCGGTCACATAATTATGAATGGCTCTGCTGTTGTATTGCTTCCAGTCAGTAACACAAAGTGGGCTTAGGTGTGGACAGGATGAGTCATCTTTACAGGATGACTGAGAAGGGGGTGTACCCAGACCTGCTTACACTTCAAAGTGCTTTGTCTCATTTATACAAAAAAAACAGACACCAGGACTGTACTATCATTTGTCACACCCAGACAGTTTGGTGCCTTGGGAGCCTTGACAGGGGAAGTCGAAGAACCTTTCAGAACAAGATGCAAGGGTAGGACAGGAAGCCCCCCACACACAAAGGATAGCACTAGGTATAAATACTGGATGTCCAGAGCCACTCATCAGAACAATCCAGGACCTGTACAAGTTACAGAGTAAGTACTGTCCTGCTAACAGAGAACTGCCTTGCTGCTTGAAAGGCTGCTTTGCTGTCTGAGAAGGAAGGTTGGACCTGCTTGCCTTCATACCAGGCTTCCCAGAGTGACCCCAAGGGTCTGTTGGCTGACCTCCATGTCTACGCAGACAATAATGCATCTACTGTGTTACACATGGCTCATCCATAATCGTCAGGGAGAGCTGTTGGAACCTAACACATTAACTTGGCAAGGTGACTGGCAGGAATATGCCCTGTAATCCCCCACTTCTGGCTGCTGTGCTGTCCTCAAACTCCCATCAAGGTCTGGGTAGGCCACCACCTGAATGCCTGCCATTAGAGGGGTCATGGTCCAATGGGCACTCCGCCCACGCTGGAAGGACATCCCCAACTGGACCTCAGCGATCTTCCGGGCCCAGCTTCTTAGGTCCTCCCATCTCTTGCGACAATGGGCCCTCTGTTGGCTGTGGACCCCTAGGGTCCACACCTTCTTGGCAATGGCTTTCCATAGCTCCTTTTTCTGATGGGTGTTGACCTGCATGGATGAAAAAGACAAATCAAGAGAATAAAATTTCAATTTTTGTCACAGATGGTTGAGTCACATACATGTCAGAAACACCAAGCTAGAGCTTTTCAATTTGTTAACATTGCACAAGTGTGAAACACACAAGCCCATAAGTACAGGGACATGACTACATACATATGTATTTGCATCTTCAGACTAACCCACTACCCTGCTCATGGCTTAAAATCAGGTACCCCATGCTTCAGCAACCTCTACTATGATGCGAGCCACACTGAAACATTACACACCTATGTGGCTTTTAAAGGGTAAACTCCTTAGGCCTGACTGGCCCTACACATTCATACTCTGTGAGATTTACTCACTGCATACAGTCCCTACAGGCAATTGCCATAGTACAAGCATCACCATTACACTTGAGTAACAAATGGCTGGCATGGTGGATTCAGAAAGTGTCTTCCTTGTCCATGTGTGGACATGTGGAATAACAAATGCAGCCTCATGCTACTTCAGGGGGTGGGTTCTGTGGTAGATACCTGTGCCACATAACAGCCCTTTGGACATATGTGTCCATACTACAGAAATGGTATCCAACATACAAAGGCATGCATTGTACAGATTGTGCTATGTGACCAAGCTACTGAGTCATATATCATGGCCTCCCAGGAATCAACACACTGTCTGCCCTGTGGTACTGTCATTCATACAATAAGCCTGTACAGGACAAATATGATCTGTTTGAAGGTGACAACAGAGATGTGGGAGTAAGGGACCTGTCACGAGTCTACAAAACACACTGACAATGATGCAAAATGCACATATGGACTAGATGATTAATTTAGCTCTGTACCCATTCCTAATCTAGTCAAAGTAATGTGACATTCAGGGTAGGTTTTGCCACTAGAGCATCATATTGACCACATGCCAGGATCTGCTGGGGTGCAGTGAGTGGGCACAGTGCCACAGTTGCACAGCCATAGTGACACTCCTACAGCCTGGACTAGGTCCCATACTGTGAGATACATTTGACAGGCTCTGGTCTCTGCATGCTGAGTATACCGAACCTACATGAGACTCCATTCCCATAACTTCCATGCATGACAGTACATTATGTGGCCGTCACTAATTTGGCATGTGGTGTGTGGCAACCTGAAGGGCACAGTGAGTCATTATATCTCCGTTCACAAAACAGTTTAGCAAGGCTAGTTGTGGTTTGAAAGATCTGTGGCATTATCCACATTGCTCACATGATTCTCAAATGACTCATACAGGTTGCATACACAGCTCATGCTCTCATGCACATACATGTTGTCCAATATTTACAACAATCATGGGAAAAGAGATGTCATGGAATGGCAGTAATGTCTGGTTACCTAGTTATGTGCATCCAGCACAAGGATGATGTATGACGGCAACTACCTCACAAAACACAATGTGAATGAACTTAACATATGGTACTGGCCACCAATATCTGCACTTTCTACATCCCATTGATTCCAGACAGACTGCAACAACAGGCACACAAGAACTCTAACTGGCACACAGGGGCACATTGTAGCCTGTGAGGAGGAAAAAGACAGTTGAAGTACATATACAATTGTGCACATAGGGTACTCATCTGCTCCTCTGGTGAGCTGTAGAGCTGTCCATACAGGGATAGGACCTCATCAACTAGCCTAACCAGCTCCTCTGGAGAGAAACCAAGTGAGTGATTCTGCAGAACATGACGGTCACGTCTGCTATGTACACGGTTGGCACTGCCGGTGGACACAGCCATTGGTCAAAAAACTGCCACTGGCAACAACGTTGGCCTATAGCTGTATCTGCTGCGGTTACAACTGCCAACCGCCATGATGACTTTCCACCCAGCGGTCATGGGCGGTTCATAAAGTCCAGTGGAGTAGGTCAAAATCCACCATTTTGGTGGCCTTAAATGCTGTCTTGAGCTTTATAAACGGCGTCACATCTACAAAACATGTATTTTACCTCGCAAACATCCTTATCCTCTCTTGTCATGTAGGGCCTACTACCTAACTACCGTTGTAGTATATTTCAGGGCACAGATGGCATTCAACAGCGAGGCACAGATCACCACCAAAAACAGTCATGTTGGTGGTCGGGATATACAGTCAATTGTGTTGCACATATTTGAGTTGCATCCAAATTCATGTTGTGGACACATATTGAAAACCATGGGGATCACATGTGAACCTTGTGTAGTTGGCAGCTGTGATGTCTATTATGTGTCATGCCTGTACAGTCAGAAATGCTTGGTCACATGATATCATTGACATGCATCATGTATGTTGCTGTAGACACACTGACTAATGTAGATACCCTGAGTGAGGGAGCATGCGACAACCTCCTGTCTACCATCCACTTCCAGACCTTCAGACCATGGAGCAAAGACACATCATCATGTACTACTGCCTGGATAGGCAAACAATAGTGGACTTATGTTGTCAGAAGGAGCCAGATCTAGTTATCGTACCACCCATTGTTCAAGTCACGTCAGTATTGTACTTCCTAACCACAGGGTCCTTCCAACATAAAGTGGCCCTATCTGCTGGCATGTCCCAACCTATGTTCAGGCTGGTTTTGAAGGATGTCCACTCAGCAATGTTGAAACACCATGATAGTTTTATCCGGTTTCCCTTACGTAAGGATTTAGCCCACTTGAAGGCTGACTGTTATGGTTTTGCCCATCTTCCACATGTGGTGGGGGCAGTTGATGGCACACATGTTGGCTTGGTGCCACCTAAGGCCAATGAACAAGTTTATTGCTACAGAAAAAAACTTCCATTCCATCAACATGTAAGTTTTCTGTTTGGCAGATCTCTACATTTCACGTCTGTGCATATCCGAATCCAGCACATTATTCCTTTATAATGCAGAACAGCACCATACCCCAGCTGATTTCACAACTGTACCCAGAGAGAGCCTGGCTGGTTGGTAAGTCACTTCTGTCCTGATTGTGTGTGTGCAATGTCAGGTGCTATATTCATGAAGTCAGTCACTTATTGTTGCACATATGTTCCCTTCCTTAACCGGAGACTCAGCATATCCAAATCGTCCTTGTTTGTTGACACCACTAATGTATCCAACTATGCCAAGGGATGTCCACTTCAATGAGACCCATGGAAGAACAGGACGGGTGGCTGAGTGGGCTTTTGGGCTCATGAAGGCCAGATTTTGCTGTCTGGACCGGACTCGTGGAGCCCTCCTCTATTCACCCGGAAAAATGTGGTGGATCGCAGTGGCATGCTGCATGCTCCACAACATCGCCCTGCGGAGGAATATCGTGTGCATCCCAGAGGAGGGGGAGCCTGCAGTGCCACCGAATGTGACTCCTTAAATGCCAAGTGAGGATGACAGTGGTGAAGAGGAAACAGGTGACTTGTGGAAAGGCCTCATCAACAGCTGCTTTTCATGAGTGTAAGTTTGCCATGTGCTGATGACTGTACATCAAACTTTAATTGTGAGAATGTGTGGAGTTGAGTGTTTTAGAAACAACTAGGAAGCTGATGCTCTGCAATATTCAGCCAAAGGCTGTTTTGTCTTTGTCCAGGTACCTTGACCATGACATCCTCATGTGGGCATTTCAGAGTTGTGACATTGGCAGATATCTAATGCTGTTCTGACATACAAAGTGGACATGGATTGTTCCAGGTAATGTAGGTCAAAGACATCAGGTGTATGAGAGTGCCAAGACAGCTTGCACACTGTTTGAGTGAAAGTTCAGAAGTGCACAATTGTGTTCTGTGGTGGGCCAATTGCATCATGCGTGCCATCATGTGGGCATGAAATATGTAGTCATAGATTGCTACCAAGTCAATTTTCTTTCACATTGGCTAAACACTATTCTTGTGTGACCTGTATGTAGCTGTAGATGTGTTTCATCATTGCAGGTCACAGTGCCTGTGCCACAACACTGACATATGTTTGTGTCATACCATCAGATGCATGGTCATTGGATTAAGATGGGCTTATGATCAGGGACTGTTGTACTGCCATCTCTCTGTATCTTAGATTGTGTGTTGTTGGATTACTTTGGTGTGGTATGTGATAAGGCTCAAGCTGCTGACATCAACTACTTCAATGTTTGCCTGTTCTACAGCACACTGTCTGACAAATCACTTCCTTCTTTGGTCTAGGCGGCTGTTCCTTGGAATATGTACTTTGACTCAGTATGAGTCACACAATCACAGAAGTCGAGACATATAGGCAGCGTATGTGCTGTACACTAGCATAAAATGTTTGGTGTGACCAGACACTTGTACTAATGTGTTTGTGCGTAATGATTTTAATCCTGAGCAGGACACTGTGTATCTGTAACATATCTGTTCTTGCACAAGTAGCTTGTGTATTCATCATATGGTTCACATGGTCTTACATCTCTACATAGAAAAATGTGAAAGTTAAGCAAACAGACAAGGAGTTTGTGACAGGTGAATGTATTACAATGCTGATGCAGAAAATCATATTTGGACAGAAAGGAATAAAAAAGTAAAAGGAAGGTGTCAGTCATAGTGAATACAATCACTGGAGTAGATGCCACACCATGGGGAGTCCAAAGTCCAGAGTACTCCTCCTATTGGAACGGGTATGTGGTTGAGGATCAGTCAACAGAGTGAATATGTGGCACACAAAGGATCCTAGAGGAAGAGGTCACTTTCTGGCAGTAATGGGTGTCTTGCCATCCGCACCTCCTGTATTTTTTATTGATGTCTGGGGTGGGTTCTTCTTCTGGCAGGGCCTACCTTCTAGTGGCAGGCACAATGTTGATGTGCCTGGTGTTGATGAGCCAAAGGAAGGGGAAGATCGAGTTTGAAAAGCCCTGCTCAGGACTGTGTATTTGTCCTTCATCACCCTTGTTAGAGAGGCCATGTTGATATTGTAGATCTCCATCTGCTCTAGCAGGTCTCTGTGCGTGTCCCTGTGTAGCTGCTTAAATTCCTGGAGTTCGGTTAAGTCCTGGCCCGTCACGCCGTGGGACTCCTGAAAGACCCCCGAGATGTGGCTGATGGTGTCCTGGCCAGGAGCAGCCCAAGTGGCCTCACCCCACTTGCCTACAGCATCTCTCCCATACACCCTACCCCAGCCGGCCCTCTGCCCTTGCCACAGGGTGCCCTCTCCCATTGGGTCTTGGAACCTCAGTATCCTAAGTGTTGCACTGCGCCTTATGATCCAGGACTGGGGGGCACAAGATGATAGACACTGCGCTTGGTACACAGGTTGAGGGGCGAATGGTTGCCTGTGATGTTGAGGCAACCGGGCTGGGAGGTGTTGATGTGGCCACAGTAAAACTCACTGTTGGTGTCTGACCAGGTTGCCCAGATGGGCCAGAATCGTCCTTCATGTCCAGACATCCAGGAGTGTCTTCTTCACTGAGGGATTCATCCAGGGGGGTAGTGGCAGTCTCTTCTGTGTCCTCTGTGTGCCCAGTGGCAGTTCTACCTGTTGAAAGGGAAAGATACAGTGTTACCGGTTGTTCTGTGACATCTCCCTCCAACAGTTTAGTGTTACATTAAGCAGAAACCTTGTACAAGGTTGCAGTTAGTCCTTTCGTGGCACGTACCCATGGTATTGATTGTATTGACATGCCATTTGTGCAGCATGTCAGATCTATTTGACTAAAGCAGCGGCTGAAATGTTCAGATCATTAGGCCTTGAGGGGATGGCCTGAGAATGCCATCTTGCCACCAGTGCAGACAGTACAGTGGCTGTGCAAGATGTCTTTGACCATTTTGATGCCTAGTTGATTGTGATGCAGGCAGACCCAGGAGTTTGTTGTATATGTGACTGGAGTCATCATGTGGTCAGTGCAGTGTGAATGTATCTGCTCTCAATACCATTCTGGTTTTGCATCTTGAGGCGTTGGGATAATTGTTTTTCTCATCGGGTAAGCTGTCCTTCCTGTCCTTAATAGTTTCATTTTGAGTTAGCAGGTCAAGATGAAGATAGGTTAACAGACACATCTCTGAGTTGGACATGATTTGTACATTGGTCACTCCCAGGTGAGTAAACTTCAATTGAGAGTTAGCAAGCAAGAGTCTTTGGACAAGTGAACACTGGTGTCATGTTTGGAGTTGGAGAAACAGTGCCTCCTAGGAGTTGCAGTCATGTCACTCTCCATACTACACACACTTGACAAATGTTATCCTCCAAGGTGAATAAACTTCATTTGATTGTTCACAAATACATGGATTTGGACAAGTGAACGCTGGTTTTGTGGTTGGAATTAGAGAAACAGAGACTATTGGGCTTTCCATACCAGGCACTCCCTCTACTTCCCAACCATTATTCACATGGTAGCCTCCCAGCTGAGTAAACTTCAATTGACAGACATGGGTATTTGGGCATGTGTACACCGGGCTTGTGTTTAGAGATAGAGAAACAGAGCCTCCTAGCCTTAGCAGCCATGTCACTCCCTCTAATTCATACACTTGATAAATGTCACCCCCCAAGTGAGTACACTTCAGTTGTGAGTTACTGAGCAAGGGTATTTGGAGGAGAGAATTCTGGACTGGTGGTTGAAGTGATAGTAACAGAGCCTCCTTGGAGTTGCAGTCATGCCACTCCCTGTGTTACACACACTATACAAATATTATCCTCTCAAGTGAGTTACCAAACAGGAGTCTTTGGAGAAGAGGACACTGGGCTGGTGAGTAAAGTAACAGTGACAGAGCCTCCTGGCCTTAGCAGTCATGTCACTCCCTGTAGGAGGCTGGCCTGGTTTGTAGTGGGTACCTTGGATACTTACACCTTACACCAGGTCCAGTTATCCCTTATTAGTGAATGTAGTAGTGTTCTAGCAGCTTAGGCTGATAGAGGTAGCTATAGAAGAGCAGCTTAGGCTGAACTAGGAGACATGCAAAGCTCATGCAATACCACTTGTAGTTATGCAGTACTTATACACAAGTAAAGACAATACTCAGTGTTACCAAAAATAAAGGTATTTATTTGGGTGACACAGTACCAAAAATATCGTAGAGACAATACTCCTTCTGGAGGTAAGTATTATACACAATATATACACTAGACACCAACATTAGACAAGTAAATAGTCAAAGAACAATGCAATGGGAGAAAATAGGTCTAGGAGCAACACAAACCATATGCTAAAAAAGTGGAATGTGAATCACAAATTCCCCCCTAGACAAGTGTAGTGTGTGTAGAATCACTGGGAGAGTAAGAATACAGTAAAGGTAAGTAAATCACCTCCCCCAGAGCCCAGAAAAGCAGGATTAAAGTACTTAAAGTTTCCTTAGGACACACTACACCTCGTTTTTGGGATTTTGCAGCAGCCAACCAAGTCTGCAAAGAACAACTGCTGGATTATTGGACCTGAAGACCTGCAAAGGGAGGGGACCAAGTTCAGAAGTCGAAAGAAGGAAGGACAGGAGCCCCTGCCAACCCAGAAGAGGGTGCAAAAGAAGAGTGCCTGGTTAGTGGAAGACTGCAGAAATGCACCCTAGGAAGATGCCAGCGGGTTCCTGCATGATGCAAAAGATGTCCCGCAGCATGAGGATCGTTGCAGACGAGATTTCGTGTTGGAAGGTGCTAACAAGCCTTGGCAACAGCAAAATGCGTTTTTCATCAAAATGGTGCTGGATGTACCCAGGAGGGACCTGGGGGCCTCAACTTTGTGTGAGGATTAAGAGGGAGCTCTCAGCACTTTAGAGAGCCCTCAGGATGCCAGCCAGTACCGCTAGAAACTGCAGGATCCAGGTTCAAAGGAGGTGAAAAACCCAGTTGATGCAGCACAACAAAAGAAGGTCCCATGCCTCCGGAGAACAACTCAGCGAGTTGAGCGTCGGAGGGTTAAGTGCTGGGGAACTGGGCCAGGCTGTGCACAAAGGAATTTTCCAAAGAGTGCACAGAGGCCTCAGGAGGCGAAGAAGACACAAAACACAGGGTACCGTTGTTCTTGGGGAAGGCAAAGTCTTACCTCCTCCAAATTGCATCAGCTGGACCTCAGGACAGTCTATGTCAATGATGTCCAACCTATGTGCCCTTAGGAGCATGCTCGTTGCCATGAGAGGAGTCCCAGGGTATCGGTCGTCGCCTTGGAAGGTGTCTGCTTGGAGCAGGGGAGTGATTCCATCACTCCACAGGAGATTTCTTCGGTTCTTCTGGTGCAGGATGAAGACAGGGAGTCCCCAGAGCGTGCACACCGTGGAAACTGTTGCAATTGCTGACTTGGAGCTGAGGTTACTTAAGAAAAGTGTCTCTTGTAGACACTTTGTTGCAGTTACAGTGTTTCTTGGAGCAGGCTGCGGTTGATCCGAGGTCAGAGGATGCTGAAGTTGTTGCAGAGGATTCCTGAAGGAAACTTGCAAGCAGAATCTGAAGAGAACCCACAGGAGAGACCCTAAATAGCCCTGAGAAGGGGATTGGCTACCTTATCAGGTATGGACCTATCAGGAGGGGTCTCTGATGTCACCTGCTGGCACAGGCCACTCACAGCCCTCCAGAGTGCCCGCACACCTTGCAAAGCAAGATGGCTGAAGTCTGAGACATACTGGAGGAGCTCTGGGCACCACCCCTGGGGTGGTGAGGAACAGGGGAGTGGCCACTCCCCTTTCCTTTGTCCAGTTTCCCGCCAGAGCAAGGGGGAAATGGTCCCTGAACCGGTGTAGACTGGCTTATGCATGGAGGGCACCATCTGTGCCCTTCAAAGCATTTCCAGAGGCTGGGGGAGGATACCCCTCCCCAGCCTGTAACACATATTTCCAAAGGGAGAGGGTGTAACACCCTTCTCTCAGAGGAAATGCTTTGTTCTGCCTTCCTGGGACTGGGCTGCCCAGACCCCAGGAGGGCAGAACCCTGTCTGTGAGGTGGCAGCAGCTGTAGCTGCAGTGCAAGCCTCAGAGAGCTGGTTTGGCAGTACTGGGGGTCCATGGTGGAGCCCATAGGATGCATGGAATTGGCTCCCCAATACCAGATTTGGAATGGGGGGCAATTCCATGATCTTAGACATGTTACATGGCCATATTCGGAGTTACCATTGTGAAGCTACATATAGGTATTGACCTATATGTAGTGCACGCGTGTAATGGCGTCCCCGCACTCACAAAGTCTGGGGAAATGGCCCTGAACCATGTGGGGGCACCTTTGCTAGTGCAAGAGTGCCCTCACACTTAGTAACTTTGCACCTAACCTTCAGTAAGTGAAGGTTAGACATATAGGTGACTTATAAGTTACTTAAGTGCAGTCAAAATGGCTGTGAAATAGTATGTGCACTATTTCACACAGGCTGCAGTGGCAGTCCTCTGTAAGGGTTTGTCTGAGCTCCCTATGGGTGGCAAAATAAATGCTGCAGCCCATAAGGATCTCCTGGACCCCCAATGCCCTGGGTACCTAGGTACCATATACTAGGGACTTATAAGGAGGGTCCAGTATTCCAATTGAAATTGGTAAATATAGTCACTGGCCTACAGTGACCAATTTAAAAGCAGAGAGAGCATACACACTGAGGTTCTGATTAGCAGAGCCTCAGTGACACAGTTAGGCACTACACAGGCATACACATTAGGCTACAAACTATGAACACTAGGGTCTTGGCTAGCAGGATCCCAGTGAGACATGCAAAACACACTGACATATAGGTTTTTATCTATGAGCGCTGGGGTCCTGACTAGCAGGATCCCAGTGACACAGTAAAAACACACTGACACACACTCACAAACAGGCCAAAAGTGGGGGTAACCATGCTAGAAACAGGCTACTTTCCTACACTCCCTCTACTTCATACACTGGATGAATGCCACCCCCTCAGGTGAGTACACTTCACTGGACTGGCGGTTGGAATGACAGTAACAAAGCCTCCTGGGAGTTGCAGTCATGTCAGTCCCTGTACTACACACAGTATCCAAATATTATTCCCCCAAGTGAGTGTGCTTGAGTTACCAAACAGGAGTCTTTGAAAAAGGGGACACTAGGCTGGTGAGTGAAGTAACAGTGCTGGAGCCACCTGGCCTTAGCAATTATGTCACTCCCTCTGCTACACACACTATAGAAATGTTTTCCTCCCAGATGAGTAAACCAACATTGAGAGTTGCCAAGCAGGGGTCTTTTTCGTCGAATGAACACTGTTCTGCTGTGTTTAGTCTGAGAAACCGTGCCTCCTGTGAGTTGCAGTCAGGCTATTTTATCTACTTCACACACTTCACCAATGTTATCCCCCCAGTTGAGTGCACTTCACACAGAGAGGTCTTTGGACAAGGGAACTCTGCTCTGGTGTTTGGGGCTATATAAACAGTGCCTCCTGTGAGTTGCAGTCAGGTCACTGTCTCTACTACATACACTTGACCAATGTTCTCCCCCCTAGATGAGTACACTGCAATTGAGAGTTCACAAACAGATGTATTATAGCATGTGACCACTGTGCTGGTGTTTGTGATTGTAGGAATAGTGCCTGCTGGGAGTTGTAGTCATGTCAGTGCGGTACTACACATACTTGACTAATGTTATCTCCCCAAGTGTGTACCCTTAAATTGATATTTAACATGCAGGGGTATTTGGACAAAGAGTATGGGTCTGGTGTTTGGAGATATAGGAACAGTGCCTGCTGGGAGCTGCAGTCAGGTCAGTCCCTATACTCTAAACACTATTGAAATGTCGCCTCCCCAGGTGAGTACACTCCAACTGTGAGTTGCCCAATAGAGGTCTATGGAAAATTGAACACTGATCTGGTTAGTGGAGTAACAGGAAATGAGGCAAAAGGTGAGCTATGAGCATGCATGACATTACATTTTGATGACTTTTTTTGTTGTGGCTTGCCAGACTCCACTCTACCAGCTATTCAGTCAAGGCCTCAGGATGACCAAGACTGTCTCCTCCCAGGGAAAGAAATGTAATGGGACACTAGGAGAGCCACCACCAATCTTCTTGGCCTGCATTTGGTGCCTGGAGACCAGGGAACGGACCTTGGCCCTGAGGTTATTCCACCTCTTCTTGATGTCCTCCCTTGTGCGCAGAGTGGTACCTACAGCATTCACTCTGTCAATGATCCTGTCCCACATTTCCCATTTTCATACTGAAAGAGGTATTTGTGACATGTGCTCCAAACAATTGTGGCTCTACTCTTATGATTTCATACTCCATCACTCTGAAAACCAGCATTTTTCGAAAGTGACATTGTGGAACAAAAAAAAAAAAAATGACAGTGACTTACTAAGCAGAGGAAGTGCAATAGGGTGTAAATGAGCAAAAGTGTGCGTGGGGTGTTCAATGGGATGGTGAAAAAAAGCGGTGCCTAATCTATGTATTCTACAAAATAAGGCGCTCAGGCTTCGTTGTCTTGCTGTGTAAATGCAAAGAATTGTGGTCTGTAAAGGGGTGTGTTTTGAAGTGTCCTTTGCTGGTGTATCCAGGGTTACAATCTGTGTCAGCTGTGTGTTTTTCAAATTCACCCAATGTGCTGTTGTGTATTACTTTGCTGACTGTGGACCGACGTGGTTTGAACCGCCATTGGCTAACCGCCAGGGGGGTTAGCCACGGTGACTGCATGCTTGTTATAAGGTCAGTGGTTGGTCGCTGTGCTGTCGGCATCGGAGGTCGGACCACCTATTTCCAGGCTGCCACACCGCTGGACGTCTGTCTTTTTTGGTTAGCGGTCGGCGGTCCTGCCTGTATAACTCGTAATAGGGCAGTCTGAAAAAACGCCAACATGGCGGTCTTTTCAGGACTGCCAACAAAGTGGTCTGGCGGGCCAACTGCCAAACTCGTAATGAGGCCCTATGTTATTTGTTTGTTTTCTAAATAACAAGCAAAAATGCTACATGCAAAATACATCAAATCCCAAATAGGAACGCTGTTACTAAATTATAGAGTATACTTATAGTATCATAAGGAGAGCACTTCCATTGAAAAAACACACTGGAAATGCACCACGTATTATTCAAATGCATACTATGGCAAGGCTGCCACTGAAAAAGAAATAGTTGGAAGCCTTAGGGAACAAAACCATCACCGAGTATAACTGAAAGGGAAGTCAGAAATATTTCACTGGGATAAGCGCACAGGAGCCAACAGGAAAGACGCTTAAAAATATTATGCCAAACACTCCTAAGCAAGCCACAGGCCAAGCCCCTGTCACACCTACCCTTTAAAGACTAATTGCAGGAAAACACCAGTAGTGCCAAATGAATATGCAGCTCTATCATATTAGTCTACTCACTATTATCTAACAATGTGTAATGAAACACATATAAAACAACAAAATAATTAACAATACAGTTTTAACAGTCAATGATTTCGACCACACTTAAAATCTACCCACACAGTGCGATCCAGAGATGCTATTATCACTTTAACCAGAGCATATAGAGGCACCTAAACAAATTCACCATGAGCATAGAAAATGCAACTAAGTCAGGATTGGCAAATGTAATAAAAACCTTTCTACATTCCTTTAACATGTCACTCAAAATTATGGTGTGATAATTGAATTCCCCTATTACCAACAACATGAAACCAAACCAGCTCTACTAGTGGATTATCTTGAGTATGCTCGGGTTGGTCACCTGCATCCATAAGACACCAGACGCTAACCAAAGTATCACATTCAAAAGTGGCATCAGGTCCCAAGAACCAAAGAAAAATAATACAGTGGAAGGATCGCACAATTCCTTTCGAGAAACATGTGTAAGAATCCACCCTACACTCTACCAATTCTTATAATTACCTAAAAAAGAACTAAGCTCCCCAAACAAATTAAACAGATGCAATACCAAGGATTTAAAGTAAGGCTCTTTACTAATAACCCAGTCCTACCATATCTAAACTCAATAGCTACTAAAACACGCACTAATACTTTATTAATAATATTTATATCTAAATATTATTAAAGCAATTTTAAAATGCCAAACTGAATTAAAAAAAAAAATTACAAAAAATGTAGATTGATAATCACTACCAGCAATCAAATTAAGACTCTTTACTAATGACCCAGGACTACCAAGCTCACCTCAGTGGCTTCTACTCTACTTTAAAAAATCCACACTAAAAACAAGCACAGTTTAAACCCTCTTAAACATAAACACTCATACTTTAATAATATATATTTCTAACTATTATGAACCCCTTAACTGCTAGGGCTTTTTCATCCCAGTACAGAGCCTGATTAACCCCTTAACTGTAGAGTCTTTTTACCCCAGAGCTGAACCCTTTTTGGCTATTTGTGGTACTTTATACTTATGACTCCATAACTTTTTTTCCACATAAGGTATCCATGTAAAATGTGCTTCTTACTTACCAACATCCTAGGAATTCTAAAGGTGTCAGGGAGTTACAGTCTCCTCCTGCGGGGACTGAGAAAATAGCCAAAATATAGCTACATTTGGAGTTTCTTGCGGAAAATTGGAAAAAAGTGCTCTACAAATAAGTGTCATTTCTTTCCCCTAAAACTGTCATCAATTAAAGGTTTGCTGTGTGAAAGTCACCATATTTTCGGCTTTCAAGAACATGCAGAGTTGAATCAACAAAACTATTTTTTACCACTGCTTTGACATTTTTTACAAAGAGGTTACCTGTGTTTCCTAGTTTTTGTGCTTTCAACCTACTTCTAGCTTGTAGTGGAAACTGGTGTTAAACCACGGGTGATCCTAGAAAGCTATAGATGTCTGAAAATTAGCACCCATTCTGAATTCTGCAAGGGGTAATTTGTGTAGATCCCTTAAGGGTTTCCCTAGGAAATTAGCTGTTGAAATAAAACATAATAAAAATGAGTAGGAAAAAACAGCCTTTTGCCACGTTTTCATCTGTAACAATGCAATAACTCACATCAACCCTGGTTTGATCAGTCCCTGTCACAGGCACTATGCACAGCAACTCAAGTGGGGTAGCGTTTCTATCGGGAAAAGTTGCGTAGGTCTGGGACACAGGAATATTCTCGATGCCTTCAGATTCCAGAAGTTTACTTCCCAGAAATGGAAGGAAAGTTTTTGATTTCAGGCAAAGTTTGAGGTTTGCAGGCCATGGTGGGTAAGAAAGCATTTTGGGATAAATGCAAAGCACACAATCTTGGACTCCTCTAGGTGTCTAAATTTTGGAAATGTCAGGGTTTGGTAACGTTGCCTAGGTGGCAGCTGAGCCCAGGCCCAGTTAATCTAGCTACTGCCATTGCCAAATCAAATGAGTTTTTTGACAGGAAACGTTGATGTCTCCCCATTACATTTTAGGGCTTTTCCTGTCATGGATTCTAGACCCAACCCATTCATGAAAGGTAGTGCTTTTATCGAAGCAAGTTATGGAACACTGGGCAATAAGAATTTTGCTGATCCTTTTGTATTGTTTGCATCACAGAAATGCAAGAAAAATGTGTGATTTTAGGTAGAGTTTGAGGTATGCAGAGCACTGGGGGTATGAAAACTTCATGGGATCCACGCAAGGCATACCACCATGGACTCCCCATGATGTGGCGACCTACCCAAGATCAAAAAAGTATAGTTACTTAGCATGGCAATTTGGACGATTTTGGGGTTAGCCCCATTCTCCGGATCCATATGTAAAACCAAATCCACATGAATCAGATGTCCCCTCACTTGCCATTGGGATGGGGGTGTTTTTGTATGCAGTGGATCAGAAAGACTATTGAGACTTTAGGGGCCTGATTTCAGGATGGGCCACCCACTCCATTATTTTATTAAACAATATTCCTGTCATCTAGTGGGCTTTCTGTTACCTTGGGAAAAATTGGAGCCACACCCCCTCTCTACCCACCTGGCTTGTCTGTTTTTGTGAAATTATGGCCTAATGTGGGAGTGTGACACTGCACCCCCTATATTTGATTGAAATGCAAAATCTATGGTGTCTAGTGGGTTTTTCTACCTGCCCTGGGAGAAGGATTTTGGGAAGCCTCCCCAAATGGGACAAACCTTCTATCTGCTCCAAAGGAGGCAGAAAGACACTATTGCCCCTTCTGGGGAAGGGGTATGGCTTGATGCCAGGGTAGGCCGCTCCATTCTTTTGTTTGTTTTGGTGCCATTTTGAATTCTCTGGTGTCTACTGGACTTTCTGCTCCCAGTAGGGGCAGATTGGGAGCAAACCCCCTGTCTGCCCCTGGGGTGGGGTAAAAAGACTGACTTGTCCCTCTTGGTGTGTGGTAAGGCCAAGGCCTGAGTGCAAATCCAACCCTCCTTTCTTTTGCCACAAATGCAAAATCGCTGGTGTCTAGTGGGCTTCCTACCCTCACCCCGGGAGGCAGATTTGGGACAACTCACCAGTCGGGACAAACCTCCTATCTGTCCCCAGTAGGTTAGAAATACACTATTGCCTCTTCTGTTGCAGGGGATCTGGCTTGATGCCAAGGTAGGCTTCTCCATCTGTTTGTTTGTTTTTGTGCCATTTGAAACCTCATTTGTCTAGTGATTTTTCTGCCCCCAGGGAAGGAAGATTAGGGCAAACCTCCAATCTGCCCCCAGGTGGGGCAGAACAACCTTTTTGCCCTTTTTGTGGTGGTGGCATGGCCATATCCATGGTGGATAGACCCCATCCTATATTTTGTTTTTTTAATCTTCCTCTGTGTCTAGTGGGCTTTATGCACCCCCCACCCAAGCCGGACTGGGGCAAATCTCCTATCTGACCCCAAAGGGGATGCAAAAACACTGTTTCACTTGTTTTAGGGTGAAGGCATGGGCGTGCCAATGGTGGCATGCCCTCACCTCTATGTTTTATTTTTAACATAGTTATCTGGTGTCTAACAGGCTTTCTGCCGCTCGCCACCATTTGGGGGGATAGGGGAAAATTGATGGTTCTCACCCCATCCACCCCCCAGGGGTATCAGAAAATCTGAAACATTGGGGAGAGCACAAGCCCTTATCTAAGGGACTGCACCCCCCTGACAAAATCCCTGGGTGGATCCCTGCTTGGTGGTCCTTGTGCAGGCATCTACTAGGTAGGGATATGGTTGGAACTGCACTGAAAGTGGAAGTAAAACAAGCCAATCGACTCATTTTTCTTTCACTTTAGTAGTGATGCCGTAAGTGCACCCTGTGTGCTGATCATCATTACCAGGGGGAAAAAAGTTACCTTGGGCTGCTCAGGAAGCTCTTCCTGAGCGTTCTAAGCTAAAATTGAAAAAGTAATCTCTCTGGTTCAAGCCCTAGAGGGACCTTTATTACACTCCCTAGCGACTGCCAAAGGCCAATTAAACGCACTGGGGAGGGAGTGTGGACATCGGCCATAGGCCGACACCTGCACATAAAAGGTTAAATCAAATGTAAATTACCAATCTGAGTAAAAAAGTTTAAAAAAAAAAATAATCTGTTTGATAATTATATTACAATAATAAATATTTAAAATAAATACCTACACAAATCAAAATGACCAACATTATTTTAACTGACCAAGCATGTGTTTGCCACATATACAAATAGCCTAACACCATTAAAGTCACATATGTAGACAATAAATAAAGAAACATAAGGTAATATAAGTTAGTATTAGCCACCCCGTAACATGAATAAATAAAATAAGGTTACATTATTAATTACATAGCTGAAGTCCTGGTCATTAAAATGACAATGCAAAAAATATTGTACCACAAATACTGCTAAAAAGAGTGCAAAAAAAGAACAAAAATAAACCTGAGGAAAATAGAACATCCAATAGGAGTCTACTAATACAATGTATATATCCAAAACCTGAAATATTACAAAAAAATAAAAATAAACACTCCAGGAAAACCAAATCATCAAGAAAAACATTTAAAATTATCTTGGTTAAAAAATAGCTAATTAATTTCCTTGGCAAAGAAATAAAATTCATTCAGATTAAAAATAAAATCAAATATTTACTAAGATTAAAAACATGTTAAGGTAAGAATATATATACCCACCCAAAAAACACTTACAAACTTAGTATAAAACAAAGCACGGTAAAAAAGCATGAAATCCGTCTTGAACAAATAAAACACACATGCAAACTACAATTAAACATTACATTTCACAACAAGGCCTACCGCAATACTGTAAACTAATACACTACACTAAATAAAAATGCAATAAAACAACATCTGTTTTCAAAGATTAGCCTAAGGCCCTGATTACGATGACGGCAGGAAGGGTCCTGCCATCGCATTCTTGGCAGTCCGACCGCTGCACATTCTGCAGCCCGACTACCTGATGACATGCGCAATCACACTGCTTCATGTCCGCCACCACCGCCATTTCTGGTACCACGGCCTCAGAGGTGGCCCATGTAGGGGGTCCTGCCAAGCTTCCCCTGACCCAATCATGACCTGAATTTTCGCCGATCTATTCATGGCTGCGACATTGTCATTCTTGAGTTGGTGGTAAGGCAGAAAATGAGACCAAACATTCACAATATTTATTATGAAAATACACCTAACAGGCTGCATTCACACTCTGGGCAACAGGTTTTTAACAGCACATAAACATATATCACCATACAGTTTTGAGTCAGCCAAACATCACTGGTAATCCAAGCTACCCATCATGCACATTATAGTAAGCTGCATATGAATAATGCTTCCTTTCTGTATTTGCCCATTTGAAGGCAGACTAATTTCACTTATTCCTATATCTGCAATAACTCACTTCCAGCAACTACAATACTGCCCAAACAATTATTGTGGGGAAGCATCAAGCTTTGAGGTCCTGAACTGTTGAGCTGTGTCCCACATTCCAATTCACAGAGGTAAGCAGTTTTCCAAAAGGTTCATTCAGTGACCCAACACCATGGTGAAAAGCACTGCCGTCTTGTCACCGTCAGCGTACAACAGCCAGCCCTGTGGAGAAACTCCTAATGCAGCAGATGGCGAGGCTGGCTGCTCCATTGGTGTACTCGGTCCTGTCGCTGAGGAGGACTGGCGGTCTCACTGCCAAACTCGTAATCGGCCCCTAAGTCTAACCACCATACCACAATACTAAACTCGTATAAAATAAATGTAAAATAGTGTTACCTAAACCAGAGACCAGTAATGGCAAACTCCACAAACAGCCCAAAATGCCTAAGAAACTCAACAATTCAAAGAATATGAAAAAATAGCAGAAAAAAGAAACTAGAAAAAGACATATGTCCCTCAGAAATCAATGTAAAAAATATATTTAATTAATAAATTTTTTTAAATAGCAAACTTTTTTAAATGTTTAAAAGATAAATGGTTTATTTAAATATATATTAACATTTCTTAACCACATTTTAAGTATTTTTATTATACTATAACGTTTACAAAATTTAAGCAATGTAAAGAATTACATGTTTGTTCAAAAATACTGTACAACATTTTACAAATAATGTATAATTACAAATAAAATGTATGTACATGACAGTTTTATCATATGTATAACAGAAAATATTCTGAAGAAATTTTTCTTGGAAATAAAATAAAAACCCCAAAAACCTATTGTAATTATTGAAAAATAAATGGTAGTAAAACCTGGTACATGTTAGAAAAGATGTGTAGAAAATGTGTAGAACAATGAAACGTAAAATATAATACTATAGAAAAACTACATGAAAAACTATTTATACAGTTCAGGAGTATACCTTTGTAATGTACAAAATAAAAAATACAAACAAGGGCTAACTATACATTGATATCACAGTTACTATTCCCAATTAAAAACCTATCCTTATCAAAGAAAGTGTTATCATTTGGGAAAAGTCTAAGGGCCAATTTACGATTTTGGCTGCATTAGCTCCAGACCATCAATACGGTGGAGGTGAGGCTGCGATCAGGGCAGCAGCCTCGCCCCGTCGTATTGCAATGTTACCACTGGGCAGATTGGTGGGAAACATCATATTACAACGTTTCTGCTGGTCAGTCTGGTGGAAACAGTGCAGTGGCATTGGTCTCGGCTTGCTTAGGGAGTGGAGGCCAATGCCGTTGCACACCAGCGCCTTCGGAATGCACACTGGCTGTGTAGCAGACAGTGCGCATTTCAAGGGTGCTGGCAGAGGGGCCACTGCACTGCCCACAACATGGTTGTGAGCAGTGTGGGGGTCCCCCGGTGTCCCTCGCACTGGCTTTCCGCCAGTCTTTCCATGGTGGTACAACTGCCATGTAGAGGCTTGCAGAAAGTGGAGTTGTGATCAGTGGCCACGTCTCTCACCACCGTCATCCCTGATCCCGGCAGAGGCAAGTGTAGGGATTTGGGAGGACTGGGCTTACTATTCCAAATCCTAACTTCACCACACTTTAGAAGGTGTTGGACTTTGAGATGTAGGGGAGTCAAATTTACTATCCCAATTTAGAACTTAAACACATTGGGAAAAATGCTGTGTTAGATTTCATAATTAATGGCTGTAACAAATTTATAGCATATATTACACTAAAAACAATACATTACAGAATCAATGTTAATTATACCAAATAAATAAACAACATAGCATAAAAATATTAATTGACTACTACAAAAAAATAAAAAATATTTGCTATACCCATAAAATGACGAATTATAAATAATGTAAATTAAAAACATTAAATTTCAAAATAAATGTAATATTTTCTTAAAATATATAATCAATTAACATACACTTAGAATTCCTAATATAAAAAAATGTAAAATTGAACCATTTCTTAAAATATAACGTCAAACAACATCCACTTAGAACTCCCAATCTAAAAATATACATCACAAAAATATTGTATTTTAAAACAAATAAATATGTTTTAAAATAACTAAATGGAATTATTTGATTAATGGAAAAAACTAAAATTACCTTTTTTATCAAGGAGGAAAACTAAATTATATTTTAAAAAGAAGTAGAAATTTACAGAAAAATAACACTATTAAATATTTGTATTTAAAAATATAATAGGAAAACATGTTTTAATTAATGATCTAATATCATGAAAACGTTTTCAAAATTAAGTTACTCCCCTCCCTATTCCCCTGTAACCTCAATATGCCACTCCTACAATTATATACCAAAAATACAAAAAAGAAAACATTTTGGAAACCAATACAATATATTAAAACACAAAATACAATAAATACAGGTACAAAACAATTTCAACTACAATAACACAAATACAACACACAACAATATTTTTCACATCAGTATTAGAAAATATGCTAAAAATTATCATCTTACCTGTAATATTCTAACCCACAACATATTTGACATCACAATATTTAGGACACTTATTTGTGTCTCATAATATTCTTCCCATGTTATTTTGTCTGAACACCAGCATTCAGGCATTATTTCCTTTTTCTGACACATGTTTCACTTTCCATTCTTTGTTGACCCTCATTTCACTTCCACTCTCCCACTCTCGCTCTTTGCAGCCATCTACCTTTCTTTTTGTTTTTCAATATCTTTGCATTTACAATATCATTCTAACTCGTTTTTTTCTGTACCTCACTCCCTCTTGCTGCCTTTTCTATGTTCACTCTTCCTACCCTTCTGTCTTGCTCTCTCCTCCTCAGTTACCCTCTCTTGTTCTCCCTTGTTCTGTCTCTCGCTCTCTCTCCCCTTCTCTCCTTTAGTCCGTATTGCACTCTCCATTTCCCTTGCTCTCTCTGTTTCATTCTCCCCCTTTCCTTAGCTTGCTCTCTCCTTCTCGTCTAGTCTATATAGCCCCTTCCTCTCTTTTTTCACATATCTTTGTTGTGTTTTACAGTTGAAAAATAGTAACAAGCTATAGTATAACTAAAATTACCTGCATACATAAACAACTCACATGTTGCACCAAAATACAATTAAGTTGTGAAGATATCTAGAGCTATCAGAAACATCAGACTCATGAGTCGGTATATCAGTGGTTACTTTACAATCTCATAAGTTCCCAGCTGAACCTGGAGAGCTTTGGCAGAAGTTTGTGTCCATAATATCATCATTCATTCATTCATTCATTAGCTTTATTTCGGTAAGTATAAATACCATAAAAGCACATCACATTTAACAATTTCATAATTAAAAAAGGAACAACAAACTACATAATAGACAGTTTTAGTCATAAAAGGTTAAAAAAGAAAGAAGAAGTGTTTGGACATAAGCATTTCCCTACTGTAAAATCACACCTTATTATAGATTTACGTAAAAATACATAGTAGGTATTAAAAATCAAATACAGACCTGGCCAAACATATCAGATAAAAAAAACATTTCTATTTAAAAGTGTAAAAGTATCTAAAGAGAACAAGTAAAAACGGCGGAGGGGAGATGCGTGTAGGCCAATTAAAATAGTAAGTGCATACAAAGATAGATTCATCAATGACTGCTCCCCACATCCATTGTTAACTTTTCCTCTATTTTTTTGAGCGTGTTCAATCTAATATGCCAGATTGAATCTAAATATTTTGCCAACCAGCAAACCACTAAAACAGATGAGTTAGATTTAAAAATTCTCAGAGCCAGCGAACAATTTTTAAAACCCATTTTCCTACATAAAGGAATAATCCTGCGGACTCTTTGTTTGTGGTATGCGGGGCATTGGAAGAGGATGTGGGTTATAGATTCTTCTCTGGCGCAGCCCATCGGACACATCTTAGAAGTGCAGCTAGAGTTAGACCATTTATATGTAAGGGTACGCAAAGGAAGAGAGCCTACCCTAAATCTAATATATAATGCACGAACGAACGGAGAAGAAACTATGTCCATATATTGTACAAATTCATAGTGGCATTTGAATTGTAGGAAATTGCCCGTCATGGAAGATGGCGAGACAGCAGACAATTGTGAAAGTTGGACATATCACATCGTCTATGAACTACTCCGAACAATTTACGACTTTCTTGTTATGTTTCTTTTAGTACAATACAGAACCACAAACTGCTTATAGTGATTTATCATCTGAAGTGGGGTCAAGTTTCAACAATATGTCCCTCCTCTTTCTCTATCGCAGGGGTCTTGCCATTGCATCCTCCACAGGCACTCATTTATCCAATTTGGCTATTTTTGCCTCTACAGTTGGTGTTAGTGAGTATTTCCAGTTGGGAAATATGTTGTTCTAGCCAACTAAAGGAACAAGTTTACTTAATTATCATTTGATTTCTTTGTTTTTAGCTGGGCATCAATTCCAGTAAGCATATTATGGGTCATTCAGGTTCTCTCTCTGGGCCCATTTGCTGACCTGGTTCTGGTATGTGCGTACGGGAACAGCCATGTCATGTGATATAAAGAAAAATTTGCCTCACAACACCTTAGACCTGGATCTGGTGATACATATTATTAAGGTATGCCAGAATGAAGTGTCATATATACAAATAGATACCATGTATAAAATGAAACTTAAGTACTTTAAATCTTGCATTCCTTGAATGTGTTGGAGTGCTGCTTGCCATTTCCTATCCCCAAGGCCTGTTTTCCACCTCTGTTTTAATACACCCAATTTCTTGTGTAGCCGAATCCTGCCTCAGCTCACAACCTCCAGAGCTGGATCAACGACTGTGCAAACACAAATAGCCCCCCTAAGAAAACCCGCCGGAAGCCAGCATCACAAGAAACTCAGCTGGTTTACTACCAACCTCCAAGATTCTAAACGCACCTGCAGACAACCTGAATGAACATGGAGAAATAGCAAAAACATGGCAGACTGCACAGCATACAAAGACAAAGTCACCATGCACCAGCAATGCATCAGAGCCTCCAGGAAGACTGCCATCCAGGAACGCATCAGCACCATCCAGGAATGCATCAGCACCAATGCACACAACTGCAAAGAGCTTTTCTGCATAGTTAAGGAATTCAAGAACCCCGGCACAGACACATCAGACATCTCCCCCTCTCAAGACCTCAGTGACAACCTCGCCATATTTTTCCACTGCAAAATCCAGGACATATCCGAAGGGTTTGAGAGCCAAATCCTACCTCCACCACAGACCAGCACCACCACGGACTCAACTGCCCAGCCGGCTCTGAGCCGATGGACCACATCTCCACAGAATACACCCAAAAGCTCATGAACTCAATCCATTCAGGGGCACCCTCGGACCTGTGCACTCAGCACATCTTCAACCGATCTATTGGCACCATCGGCCCGAGCTGTGCCAGACAATCAACTGCTCCATTGAAACTGCCACCTTCCCGAATGACTGGAAGCATGCTGAGATCACCCCACTACTAAAGAAAGCCACAGCCGGTCCTAGAGATATGAAAAACTACAGACCTATCTTTCTTCTCCCCTTCCAAGCCAAGGTAACCGAAAAGGCCATTAACATGCAGCTCACTGAAGTCATCAAGGCAAACCACATCCTGGAACCCTTCCAATCCAGTTTCAGGAGCAACCACATTACCAAAACCGCCCTCTTCTCAGCCATGGATGCATCTGCACCGTACTGGAACACAGAGACACGGCTGCCCTCATCCTCATCGACCTCTCCACCACCTTTAACACCATATCCCAATCCACCCTATGCACCAGACTTCATGATGCCGGCATCCATGGTAAGGCCCTGGAATGGATTCGCTCCTTCCTCACTGGAAGGACCCTGAGAGTCAGACTTCTGCTGTTCATACTCAGAACTAACAGAAACACGCTGTGGAGTACCCCAAGGCTCCTCCCTGAGCCCAACCCTCTTCAATATCTACATGGCTCTGCCCGCCAAAATCAAAATCATCAGACAGCACGGCTTCAACATAGTCTCCTACTCCGACGATCCACAACTAATTCTGTCCCTTACAGATGAACCATCAACAGCCGACAACAACTTCCACAACATAATGAGAGCAGTCACTGACTGGTTGAAAAACAGCTGCCTCAAACTTAACTCAGAGAAGGCTGAGATCCTCATCCTGGGTCCCACGCCCTCCACCTGGGGTGACTCCTGGTGGCCAACTGCCCTCGGAAGCACCCCCTACCCACCGACCACACATGGAACCTGGCCATCATCCTGGACTCCTTGCTGTCCATGACTAGCCAAGTCAACGCTGTCTCATCTTCATGCTTCCACACTCTCTGCCTCCACCAGAAGATCTTCAAGTGGATCCCCACCAGGCAAAAAGGATGGTCACTCATGCACTTGTTAGCAGCAAACACGAATACGGCAATGCTCTCTATGCTGGAATCACGAAGAAGCTCCAAGCAAGACTCCATAGAGTTCGGAACGCAGCAGCCAGACTCATCCCAGACATATTCACCTTAGGAAGCTCTGGAGAATATGCTTCATGCCTAATCATTTTATGTCTATATCACTCTCATCAGCTTTTGGCCACGCTCAATAACCTAAATTGTGGACACATTCAACGCTGCTGCCTGTGCATGTATTCCAGTATCAGAATACTAGCTCTGCCTTAACATAGTCAAGTTCTGAGACTACCGCCTGGCTCACCCATGCCACTACCTACTGGAGTTGCACTTCAAAAAGTATGACTCAAAATCATGCACCCTTCTTCCCCCTTTACATACCGGTAAATAGAACATCTCCAATGTATTCCTACCTCTACCTGGGCACATATCAGCTCAATTAATGTTTTGAGGGCAGGGAGGCTATGTCCAACATCAACCTGTTTGAAAACAGGTATAGTACCTGCAGCGAAAACACCATTTTGGACAGCAGCACTCTGCCAATCACACAGGAAGTTTTGTGTAAAAGCTAACTGGCTCTCTGACGGATGGATTGCCCTGCCAAAGCTACCATCTAGTACATCATTGTCATGCCTGTATAAATAAAAAGCCAAGTATTTGAACATGTGTACTTCAAAATAAGG